>NC_137462.1:214704497-215304497 GCF_964235325.1 Thermobia domestica | reverse complement strand
CACTCCACATTTTCCCCCACACTACCGACCCTGACATGATGTCGAATCAACACCAAAAATACTAACACAGATCTAAATTTAACACCGCTCAACACCGATTGTGTGTTGAAAACGAAACACACTCTCTGTGTTAAACGCCAACACTACGGGGTCTGTGTTGAATTAACAACGCATAGTGGTAGTCATGCTTGAACCACTGCCCTGTGTTAAAATTGAGTTGAATTAATACCACCATTTTTTACTGTGTAGTGTAAGAAAGTGGTAAGAAGTGTTCCTGAGGATTCAAAATACATTCTTTCCTTTGGATATATATCCAGGTACAATTTCTTATAATAGAACATATTCTGCATTTTAATATTTATATATTTTTTTTTAAAAAAAATTAAGCCTACAATTTTCGGTCCTAAATTTGAATAAAGTTATAAACCATTTAAAATGTGTTATAAACTCTAGTTCGATTTAAATCATTCAATTTCAAAAAGAAAATCAAAAATAAAAGATAGTTATGTATTTTTATTTTCAACAAATGTACTCGAGGTTGAGATAAGATAGTTTTAATGCCTATATTGTGCTTAAAATTTGTTTAAACTTAAAAGGATGTGTAGTTATTTAGTTATGTTTTTAAAGTGTCAAAAAGTAATAAATCTGTAAAGTTTGGACCAATTTTTCTATGTAAGAGCTTTCTGTAAACTTGAATATTTCATTTGTTCTTTATTTTTCCTTTCTTTCAAAATTGATTCTAACAAAATTTTCGAAAAATATTATTTTTATTTTGACACTGTGATGAGTACTTTCTTAATTAATTAATTTACTAGCAAAGTTTCAAATACAATTGATACACTGACAAGTTAACAACAATGGAAGGAAAATTTTGATACAGAAGGTCAGACTGAGTTTTTATTCAAAATGCCTCCAGATACTCATAGAGCGAAACTTAGAAAATGACATGCAAAACCTCAGTCAACATAGCCGGCCTCAGTATTCGAACCTTGAAGCTTTTGGGTAGAAAGTAACAACACCAATTAGCCATCTTTACTCGCTCAGTGAATGAAACAAGTAGTAGTGTCATGTATATACCTCATGAAGGAGTTTGGTTTATATGGCATTTTCTCAATTAATATTGAAACTGAAACTAGTTTTCGTAGAGATATTAGAGTGGTGATGGAATATATGCTTGGAAGGCTTACTTGATTTAAGAAAATCGCTTCTCGCTATCTATTACCGTATTTACTCTTGGATGATCAACGTTAAACCCGGATGTGGCAGGTTTACGCCACGGTTTGAATAAAGAGTTAGGAGACAAGATGGTGCCTACTCGTAGATTACTAGATAGATTTTTTTTTTTAAAAAAAAAAAGAGAAAACAGGTCTCGTTATCTCTTATTGTGTTTGGTCTATGTGGATAAATATCGAAACCGAAAGTTCTGGTAAATTTCTATCACTTCCGATTTTAATACATAGCTAAAAATGAAAACGTGTATACCTCGAAAGGTGAATTGGATGTTCATAATTGTTTCTCGCTATCTTTTTTTTATTTTTGCTCTATACTGATTAACATAAAAACTAGAAATGGTTGATTTCTACCTCTTCCGGTTTGAAAGTTACCTCCATCAACTGAGACGATTCTTAACTTTCAACCCTCTGCACCCTAGTTAAAACTGATGGCAATCCATTCAGTAGTTCTTAAGATGTTTTGTCTCCCAGACGGCCGGACACACAGACAGTCAGGGTGAATATATACAGGAATTTTGGAACATCAAACTCCTTAACAAACTTCACGGAATATTTAATAAGAATTAATAAATGGATTCTCAGTACGTGTAAAATCAAGTCTGAACATTGAGGATCAGTAATAACGAGATGGAGTTGTGCGTAAACCAACCTTGAGAATGTCAACTAAATGTCTTGTACGTGGAGGGCATGCCGCTCACTGTCTGTATCACGGATAACTTCAGTCAACACAACGTCAATGTTGACACTGCGGATGATCCATCACAGCGAGCCAACTGCATTCCTCTGAGATGGTTGAAGTGTTTAACAGCTTTCTCTCTCTCTCTCTCTCTCTCTAACAAAAGTATACAGCAATTGACAGATAGAACATGTTCAGCTAACGTTCATGCTTTATCCACAGCCACGGCATCCACATTACCTGCTTGTTACGGCGGTATACACATTATATACATCAATAAGTAAGATATATCTGGATTAGCGATCAAAGGGCAAGCTTCTTTGAACAAAACCCCCTGCACTAAATTACAATAATTAAATACAATATCTTGTGAAATGTATATAAGACAAATATGAAATATACATTTATTATTATAATTTGCTAAAGAAACTTAGTAAAAAGATATTTTTTGTAGAAAACTTTTAACAGTTACTCTTAACTCATTGTACTCAATACCTAAAAAATTCCAAAACAAATTTTCGAAGATAAATATTTTTCTATTAGCCCGGGACGCAATTTGTTAAATAACGATATTAATGAACCTTTTCACAGCTATAGTAATAATACCGTATTTTTCAGGAAATATAGCACACATATTAATGATTACAATTTTCTAAAAATAAATACAGTTATCTTTTCCAACTTAATTTCCCACTTTTTACATACCATTGGCCTAATTAAATATTGAAATAATGTTATTTAGGGATATTCCTGTTGACACTTATCACTGTACCATCAATTATTAAAATTACCATTAGTTGTTCTGTCTGAGAATTCGGTCTGCAGTACACTATATGTTAAATTAGTGCACAATAAAACTCTGTTTTATTAATAAAAAATTGCCCACCAGATGCGATAGTGTAGATAGCGATATCTGAGACATTTGTTGTTTATTGTTGGAATAAATTGTACACAATGAAATACTTCACATAAATGTTCTCAATTAAAGAAGAAAAGGAAAACTTTCCACGAAAGCTTCATGAAAATTACGTTTCTAAAGTTATTCCAACAACTGATATAGTAATATTTAAATATTGTAGTTTGTAACTTGTGTATGATTATCAGTTTCTATCATCCATTGTTCTTACACTCATTGTACCGTAGCTTCCCTCCAAAAACGTATCAACTATAGAAATTGGAGTAAGTACTTAGGTAGTAGTAGTGGAAAGGTTTAAGTAATGCCTTAGGGTCTCATCCTAAACGAAGGGAAAATACGAACCTACATCTCTTCGTGGGATGAAATAGGCAACGCCTTAGGCGGTTAACGTAGGTGAGGACGGACCTACTGACTTCCAGAACAAGGAATCAGTTTCTCCCAGGTGCCAATGTACTCCTCGGAGAAATGATGATCGAGTAGAGGTCACAGCACATTCTTGTCCTGAGGGGGAGGGAATGTCCTAAAAGACTGATTAACCAGAAGGTGGTTAAGGCATGGAAATACAGAAAAGAAATGGGAATACTACCACATTATTTTCCCCAGGGGGGACGGAACAGAACAAACGGAATGATGATTCTTCCTGAGGTAAGATATTAAGGAGCTCAAATGATCCTCCGTTCGGATCTCCGGATGGGAACTACTCCGCGAAGAATCGAGGTTACAGGTTTTATGACGTGCAGGTAAATTTAAAAATTTAGAAGTGGAAATGGATAAATATTAAGTACAGTACAACCCCTCAAATCCGAACTAATTGGGGCTGAAGCCTGTTCAGATTTCGGGGGGTTCGGATTACCCGGGAAATAATATTACGTACTTATTTCGTCACTGAATTGGCGTTAAAACAACGACTGAGGTTAGACAGGGTGGCCCAGTGGTCGAAAGGGCAGTGACCTTGACTGGCGGGTGTACACTCATGTCCAAAATGATTGTCGCATATCTATAACTTTCTTCTTGTAAGAATATAATTAGATAATGATTTAGAATAAGCATTAAGTCTAAAAATGTTAAAACCTTAAGAAAACTGAATTTGTGTGATTAAATCTATTTTTCATTTTCCAGCTGTAGTTATCTTTTTTCTCCTGAGAACGTGTTCGGATTTGCCGGGTTTTCGGATTTCCGGGGTTCGGATTTGAGGGGTTGTACTGTATACGTAGTGAGTTTAAGTGAAGTGCATTGGCCAGAAAAAAATGAAATAGTGTCAGAAAATTACACAATGTTCTATTCGGGTGGCTTTAAAATCGAGAATAGTATTACGACACCAATGAGAAATGGAACACCAAAACGTGTAATCAAACTGTAAAATGATGTTACCGTTTGATATTTGTAACGCTAAGTGCTAAGCTAATGCATATCATGATAATATAAGTATATATGCAAGCAACGGGCAATTATGACAATGAAGTAGAATAAATATATGTCGAGATTAGTTATATATTCCATTAGGGGGGAAAGTAAACGCCATAGTAAGATAGTGAGACCAATTGGACTAGGCAGAAGAAATGCATGGGATCAGGTGTTTGTCGAATTTTGCTACTAGCGACGAATATGTGGTTTTAAAAAAGAGAAACCAAGCTGTATTTCTGAAAAGATCCAGGAGACAAGAAACGCTGCCAAATTGATTACATTCTTGTCATATAACGTTTTAGGAATAGTGTACGGAACGTGACGACTTTACAGGAGCAAACATTGATTCAGAGCACAATCCCATAGCAACGGAAGTGCAAATCTGCTTTCAAGATTCTACTAGATACGCTCAATAACAGCATTGGCAAGATGGAAAAAACAACGAGGAAACTGTGGGTAACTGATTGATATTTACGAAAATCCTGGAAGTAGTAACACAGAAGGGCAAAAATCATGGATTTAAAAGCATACAGAAAACTGAAGAAATCAGAGGAAAGTACATGAAAGAGCTGAGTGAAGAAATAATGGAACTTCAACAGTGGAGATATGCTCTGATGTAAAGTAAGCACAGGAATTAGGAGGAACAGCTAACAGTGACATATGTACGGTTGGAGTCGAAGATCAATAAGGTCATGTAGTCCTTGACAATCAGCCCCTATTTAGAATCTTGAGGGAATACATAAATGATCTATATCACTAGAAGAACCGTCTAAGAGCTATTGGGATCGAAGGAGAAGAAGAGGTGAATGAAGAAGAAAATGTTCCTAGTATATTGAAAAGTGAAGTAGTACAGGCCACCAAAGACATGCGAAAGAGGAATGTTATTGAAGATGATGATATACCAACACATTGGTTCAAGGGATTAAGACACAATATAATGAAAATACTAACTTCATTTATTATAGGGATCCACTTAAGTGGAGAGTGACCACAGGATTTTCCACATGTTACAATAGTTTTATTACCTTTTAAAACAGAAAGAAATGCAGTGATCATAGAATCATTAGCATTGTTTCCCATACTGGAAAAACCATTGCTGTATACTGGACAGGTGACTGAAAAGTTAGGTAACAGTGATATTGGAAAAAGATCAATTTGAATTCCACAAAGGAAAATGCACAAGAGGTGAAACTGAGTTGACAAGAATTATATCACAATGAGTTCTTGATGTAAGGAAAGAGTTGTGTTTGTGCTTCATTGACTGGCTAAGAGCTTTCGACCGGGTCACTTGGGGCACACTTCTGAAAATACTTAAAGAAGGTAGGGTCAATTGAAGGGATCGATGACTCTTTTGCAATTCTACACATGATAAAGAGTGAAGTTGTGTTTGGATCAAGGAGAAATCAATAACAGGGTGAAGATTGGAACAGTAGTCGAACAAGGTTGTAGTACGTCACCCAATATTCAACGTTTGCAGTGATTGTTTGGTCAAGCATGTGGATGATAAGGCATTATAGCTAGAACCAAAGAAAGACTACAGGAGATGATGGATGAAATAGTTGACACTGGGAAACAAGACGAAATGTAAATCAATATCGAAAAGTCGAAGATGAAGAGAAATCTCATTGAAACAGGTCCTTATGGGTCAGAATAGAACAAATAGAGCTCGAATAGGTCGACCAATTAAAATATCTGGTAAATCTTCTGATGAGAGACGCTTATTTCACGAAAGAGATCAGATCAAGAATTGCCGTAGCCGAGAAAACATTAAAGAAATCAATCCTAATTAGCAGGCTTAAT
The DNA here is from genome assembly GCF_964235325.1 of Thermobia domestica. Taxonomy (NCBI): domain Eukaryota; kingdom Metazoa; phylum Arthropoda; class Insecta; order Zygentoma; family Lepismatidae; genus Thermobia; species Thermobia domestica. The sequence continues at coordinate 215,298,469 of NC_137462.1, read as the reverse complement.
ATTGAACTAAGAAAGAAGCTGGTCAAATGCTGAATATGGAGTATTAGAGTGTATGGTTCAGAGACTTGGACATTACTGAAGGTAGAGAAAAATATTGAGAGCTTCGAAATGTGATGTTGGAGGAGGATGGAGAAGATAAACGGGATGGAGAGATTAACAAACGAACATGTTTCAGCACAGGTAGCAGAGAAAAGGGCATTTTCGGCATCCTTTGTACGAAAGCTAATTGAATTTGATATACCTTGCGAAGAAATTGTCTTCATCATAACGCAATAGAGGGAAAGAAGGATTAAGAGCGAGAAGTAGGAAGAAGGAAAGCACAACTGATCGGTGATTTGAAAAACATAAAAAATATTGGGTGTTAAAAGGATTTTATATTATATATATATGAGAATCATTCAATAAGTAAAGAGACAAAGTCTATATTTTTAACACTAATCATTTTTTTTATTTTCTTTTGTTTCAGGGGTGTTAGCAGGCAACCTTGGGATATGCTTTGATCTGCTGTTTCGTAATTTTATGTCAACATAACTTCAAAAATATCAATTCATCATGGCAAGTCCTCTAGAAGATTGCACCTTAGAAGAACAGCGCTCAGTCATTAGGTTTTTAGTCGCAGAAGGTGTAAAACCAAGTGAAATTTTTTCTCGAATGTTGAGACAGTACGGTAACAGTTGTATGAACCGTGCGAATGTGTACAAGTGGGTTGATCGGTTTAAAAGTGGCCGAACAAGTGTAGGTGATGAACCCCGATGTGGACGTCCAGTGGAAGTTTCTGGTTCTTCGTTGGAATCGAGAATTGACGGACTTATTCGTGATAACAGAAGAATTACTGTTGAAATGATAGCTGAGGAAGTTCAAGTAAGTGTTGGAACTGTTCACAATGTCATTAGGAACATTTTAAAGTACAGAAAAACGTGTGCCAGATGGGTTCCCAGACAGCTTACTGACGCTCATAAAGAATCAAGGCTTTTCCATTTGTCAAGCCTTAACGCAACGAAGTTTGATTGAAGGAGACGCTTTTTTTTTTTTGAAAGAATAATGACTTGCGACGAGGCCTGGATCCATCACTACGACCCTGAGACCAAAAGGCAGAGTATGGAGTGGAAACACACTAGCTCTCCAGTTCGCAAAAAATTCAAGGTTCAACCTTCCGCTGGTAAAGTGCTGCTGACCATCTTTTGGGACTCACAGGGTCCAATCTATTGCAATTTCCTTGAAAATCAGCGAACTATCAATAGCCTATACTATTCTGAGATGCTAGAACACAAAGTTAAACCAGCTATCAGGAGCAAACGCCGTGGACTCTTGTCAAAAGGAGTCATTCTTCAGCACGATAACGCCCGCCCTCATACAGCCCAGCTGACCAGAGATAAGCTTCAAGAATTGGGTTGGGAGGTCTTACCTCATCCTGCCTACAGCCCAGACCTCGCCCCATCTGATGTTTACCTGTTTGGACCACTCAAAGACGCCCTACGTGGAAAAAGATTTGTTAACAATGAGAAACTTAAGGCAGCGGTGCAAAGGTGGCTTCGGGGTAAATCGAAAGATTTCTTCGCCAAGGGAATTAGGAAGCTGCAAGAAAGATGGGACAAATGCATAACTGTAAAGGGTGATTATATTGAAAAATAGCCTTAGTTTTGAAAGATTGAAATAAATCTTTATTGAGCTATAGCAATTTGTCTCTTTACTTATTGAATGCCCCTCGTATATATATATATATATATATATATATATATATATATATATATATATAGAGAGAGAGAGAGAGAGAGAGAGAGATGCAAAAAAGCCGGTTTTTTTGAATTGATGGGTTTTTGCACATAAAAAGCCGGCTTTTTTGGAAAAAAACGAGAATTTTGGAAATTTTGGCTTTTTTCATTTTCATCATTTTTCTATTTGAATAGATTTCTTATAGTATACTCTAAAGTTAGTTAAGATTTCATGACCTAAATGCTATATTTCGCTCTGGAATTCACCATCATGATGGATGGAGCACATGTTTTATGAATTAAAGTAAACATAAAGTACGTAGTATTTGAGGACAATTGTAGAGGACATTTAACTTTATTTTAATTTTTAAGTATCGACATTTTTTTCTTCTGTACGTCACTTCTTTTTTAGTCATCCGTGTTTCATTTCTTAGAGATTAGTAGGCCTACTCTAGCTTCTAGCACATAAGTTAAACTTATGTTTTTCAATATATCCGTCAGAGCGTACGTTTGTCAGTATATCTGTCAGGGCGTACTTCCACATTTTTGTTATACTGTAGCTGTGCAATAATTTAGCAATAATCTTCTGGATACAACCTTGAATACAGTTTTATAGAAATAATCAGTAGCGGATTTAGAAAAGTATTTTGGGAGATGTTTCTGTGCTTAATGTTTGTTTTTTTCTAAAATTTCCTAATTTTTATTTGGGAGGAGCTTGAAGTTTATGAGTATAGCCATAACTAATATTTCGTTTTGTTTGTATTCAGCAATAATCTTCCGCATACAACCTTGAAGACCATTTTATACTGATAATCAGTGGCGGATTTAGAAAAGTATTTTGGGAAGGTTTTTTCATATTAATGTTTAGTTTTTCTAAAAATTCCTAATTTTCATTTGAGGAGAGCTTGAAGTTTCTGAGTAAAGGTATAACAAATATTTCGATTGTTTGAGAAATTCCGTAATTTCGGGATACAGGCTTCAATCTGTAAGACCTCCCCACCCTAACCTCTTCACAAATCCGTCACTGCTGGTAATTAGTAATAACAAAGATTTAAAAACGATAAAGGAAGTCGGCCAGAATTCACAGTACAAGCACTATCTCTACATTCACAGATGAAATTAAGAAAAACGTTTGTCAAAATGCTCGAATTCGAGGTTGAATCCTGGACTTCCCAATAGAAGCGCAAAAACTAACCACTCACTCATGGTTGTTATGCAGTTGTGCTTAACTTAAATATATACTTTCTCTCTATGGCTTATGGAATCCGAAGGTTCGATGCCGCGTTCACCAAAGCTCTCCACTGACATCTATCCTTAGCCAACTGGATCCAGTTTTTACTTTGTATTCCCATTTCTGCGAGATCCATCTTAATATTGACCTCCCATCTGCCCCTAGGTTTTCCTAATAGACGTTTTCCGATTGGATTTCCAGTTAAAACTTTGAAAGCGTTCCTACCTTCTTCCATTCTTGCTGCATGACCTGCCCACCTGAGCCTCCTAGACTTGATGATCGTAACGATGTTTAGTAAACCGTATACATTTTTGAGTTCTTCGTTATGAAGTTCCCCTCATTCTTGTTCCTCTTGTGTCCGAATATTCGTCTCAGGATTTTATTTTCAAATATTATCAGTCTATGTTCTTCCCTCATCGCAAACGACCATGTTTCACAACCATACAGAACAACAGGCATGATTATCGTTTTGTATATTTTAAGCTTTAAAATCCTCGACAGAATTCGCGACGACAAAATATTTTGAACTGAATAATAGCACGAATTTCCTGATTTCAGTTGACACTATACTTTGTCGAAAGTATTATTTGATATTTTAACGCATCCACAATTTGCCGTAATACGATCCCGGTGAACTTTCTTGTATTTAGTTTTCCCTACATTTACTTCTAAACCAATGTCGCTGCAAGCGTTTAGTAAGGCATATGCATTTCTTTCTATTGTTCTCCTATCATCCCTTATTAAATTTACATAATCAGCATACGCCACAGTCTGGTGAATACCATTCAGCTCTAGGGCCAGGTTGCTATCTTTAATTTTCCTTATAGCGTACTCCGGAACAATGCTGAATAATAATGGCGATAACGCATCTCCTTGTTTCAGACCATTCTGGACGTTGAAGGTCATGGACAAAAATTTGGCTACTCGGACGTTACTCTGGGATTCATTTAAACACATTTTAATTAATCTAACTAGCTTTTTCGGTATTCCGAATTCTGTAAGAATTGTATAATACTTCCCTCCTATCCGAATCATAAACCTTTTTAAAATCAATAAACAACTGATGTACTGGGTAATATATTCCCATTCCTTTTCGAGTATTTATCGAATAGTAAATATATCGTCGATAGTTGATCGATTTCCCAAAATCCACACTGATAATCTCCAATAATTTCATCTGCGTATGGAATCAATCTTGTTAATATAATGTTAAGAGAAATGCCTCGCTAATTATTACAATAAGTTTTGTCGCCTTTCTTGTGAATTGAAACAGTGATTGATTCTTTCCACTATTCCATTTTTTAAAACAAAAATGTTGAATTCCTGTCTTTAATAATTCAGAAACCTTCTTGAGGACTAAGTAAATCGTGATGGTGGTTATAAGTCTAGGAAACCACACGATCAGATGAACGGTCTATTACGCATATGATCCATGAACAGAAAATTCGGTACTTGCCCGATTCTAAACAAGCTTAAGGAACAGTCAGTGCATTATAGAATTCGAAATTTTACCGATTTTGCAGATTCAAAGCACAGATTATTATTATTACGTATGTGATAACAGATTATTACGTATGTGATCAATGAATGAAAAATTTGTTCGAAATATCCATACAATATAAATGAAAGTTAAAACTTAAAAGTTTTAAGAATGTGCAGAACCACCCGAAACCAAGCTCTTGATGTGCAGCCTTTAAGATTATCATATAAATGTATTTCTCTCATGTTTTATTTTATTTTGTTTCAAAAAGAGGGTGTGTGATATTTTGAAGTAAAAATACTACATACAATTTTGCTAGTTATTTATGTATGATTTTTTAAAAATAAAAGTACTTACTTTTGTATATAAGAGGTTAAAAAATTATTACATCTATTGGTTAATACTTAGGAATTCATAATGTAAATATGTTAAGAATTTTAAAAATATATTTTCGAAATTCACGATTTATTTTAGGTTTTATATTATTACCTACATCAACCACTAATTAAATGAGTTTTTGTGCTGTAGAGAAGGAAAACAAAGTCTGCTTTATCAATTTAAAGCAAAATTTTGAAAAAAGCCCAAAATTTCCCAAGCAAAAAAGCGAAGCAGAAGAAACCGAGTTTTTTTCCAAAAAGAGCCGTTTTTTTCCGAGCCCTTGCATCTATCTATCTATCTATCTATCTATTATATATATATATATATATATATATATATATATATATATATATATATATATATATATATATAAAACTGATAAAAGGAAAGTGAGGCAATTATAATATATAGGGCTGTAAAATATACAATAAAAATATGGCCAATTTGAATAGTATATAATCTATGCATAGTATTACGTATTTGTTACGTACCTAAATATACGGAAACTAAGAAATGGAAATAGATACCTATCCCAATACTTCAATGTAATATTTGTTGTAGGTACAGTACAATTTTTTGGTTCATCAGCTGCTGCTATTTCCAGGTCTACTTACTGTCGTTATTATTCACATTTAAATGAACGGTATATTTCTGATTACTAATTGTTGTCTTAATAAATCAATCATCACCAATTACAAGGGCGAGATATAGGTCTTGATATATTCTGATACTACCATACATCTATTTATTACAGTACCATATTTGTTACAGTACAATAAAAAGCAGGTTAGCATTCAAAGTATAGCTACTCATGTTGAACTGTCTGCAGGCATCGTCCTGCCAGTTATTTAATTTTACATCGGTATCACGGCTTGTTCTTAGACACAAAGAAGTTAGTCACTCCTGTTTTGACCTCCTGCTGGTTGGTGAAGCACCAACATTTCAAGAAGTGCGCCATGGATCGAAATAGGTACTGCCAAAGGAGAAAGATCAGCATTTTATGCAGAGTGTGGCATCAGTTCAACAACTGTAAATGACAGTTCAAACTTTCGAGGAAGCTGGAAAAGAAAGATCAACATTCCCCATACTATTTTTCTCCCTAAGCAAGAGAATTCCTGTACTACTTCTGCCAAGTGATCTCCTATGTAGATCTTCATCTACCTTGTTTTTGTTTTACAACAGAGCTCATAACTTTTGTATTACTCTTATTGATCTTCATGTTGAATTTCTGCTAACCACTTGTTGCATCCATTTAGACCTGTATCTAATGTTTTTCAGTGTCTGCCAACATTACGCATCGTCCGCAAATCTAAGCCTGTGTGTTTCCTGTCCATGAACACTTATTTATATTCTGTGACTGTCCTTGATTTCTTTTATTACTTCCTCGTAAAGATCAAACAAAATTGGAGATAATGTTCTTGTCTAACCCCGATCTGAATTAGTGCTTCCCCTCTCTCTCCTTAAGCTTCCTCGTGGCTAAGTGATTAGCGTACATGCCTTTGGCGTGGAAGACCCAGATTCGATTCTAGTGGGGACTCGTGGTTCGCATCCCACATTAAGCTGTAGGTCCACGTCTCATATAACCTCGCTGCTGAACGGGACATTAAACTGAAATCAAATCAAATAAAAAAAAAACCTTTCCTTCTACCTTAATTGGTGTTTTCTTTGTACGAATGATCTATCGGTATTGGTCTCCGAGTCTTATAGTTTATTCTTGCTTCATTCAGAATATTTAATATTTTCTTCTATCTTACAATATCAAATACTTTTACGTTTTAGGTTTTGTAATGCTTTGTTGTACATGGGCATGTGTATAAAGTCTCTTCTCGCTTCTATTTCTTCCGTGTTTTTAATTTTTCTAATTCCTTGTCGCTTCCATTGTATTTTTATAAATATTTCTTCCATGTTTTTATTAATCTCCAGCTTCAATCACTGGTCCTTCTCCATCTTTTAGTATTGTCTTTCGTCTCCATGATTTGAAGTTCCCCTTAATTTTATAAGGCACATCTACTCTCTCTGTAGTCATATCTTTTCTATTTCCGCGTATTGTTGTCTTACCACTCCTTCTTGACAAATCTGCATTTTCGAGTAATCTGATTTCTTATTCCTGTATACTACGTCTGAATCTTATTGTTGTTGATAGCCTTTACTTTCCCTCTCAACCATTAAATTAAGAATTTCCTTGATAATCTATTTTTGTTATTTTTCTTCGTGACCCAATCCTTCCTTCACAGTAATAACCAGATCAGAATTTATGAATGATCATTCCTTGTTAATTTCTTCCTTCGTTGGTTCTTGTGCAATTCTATTTCTGTCCTTTGTTCTTCAACTTATTATGTCAAATGTTTTTCCTTTTTTACTAATATTTTAAATTTCAACTTAGTCTTTGACTAAGTTGTGGTCAATGTTACATCTGTCCCAGGGTAACTTCTGTAGTTCTTAAAAATTTGGTTAGTAAACCTGTCCTTAACGAGTATGTATAATCTTTCTGTTATCTCTTTAGATTTTCTGGCATTTTCACGTACAAATTCCGCACTTATGTTTCTTGAACAAAGAATTTGCTATTACTAGCTTGTTCTTTGCACAAAATTTAATCGGTATTTTCCTATTTAGTTGGGCTCTTTTAGTCCGTATTTTCCCCACTGTTTCCTCCACTGCACCTTCTACAAACGCATTCCAAACTCCTAGCAGAATAAGATTTTTTCTTCTGTTACTTCTTTCATAACGTTTTTGATGGCTTCATCTACTTTCTCCAATTCTTCATTATCGTGCACTGTCGTTGGCATACATACCTGAAAGATAGTTGTGTTCCTTGTTTCAGTAGCTAGTTTTATTGCTTTGAGTTTGTCGTTTACTATACTATAACTTCTTACACACAGTTCTATCTTCTTATTTATTGTAAATCCAACTCCAGGGACATACAACTCCGTACCCGAGTTAATAAATCTATATTCACCTAACCAGACTTCATCTTGCTTTTTTTCCATTGCACCTTGTTGATCTTCATTATATTCACATTCAGTTATTTTATTTCTATATCAAGATTTTCTAGTTTATTTGCTATCTTTAGACTCCTTACGTCTCATCCTCCAATTTGTATTGCTTGTCCATAACCCTAAGTAACTTTTTGCTCCCACCAAAATCAGTGAAGCTGACTGCTTTTGCAATTTGGGATTCTAAGTATATGCCCTATCCATTTAAGGTAATTCTGTTTCAGAAATCGCCATTTCCACACTGCGTGTTCTTGAGAAAAAAGTAATGAAGGTTCCTCGTTCTCTTTCACCGGTTAAAAATGTACAGTTTTGTCGATAGTCTACTGGTTTTCGCCGTTGCCCACTGTTACCGCACCTGTATACTGAGATATTCACTGTGAAACCAAGGTATCAATGCCCAAGACTTTCTCTAATAAGCACGTGCACCCGTGACCAATAATAATAATAATAATAATAATAATAATAATAATAATAATAATAATAATAATAATAATAATAATTATTATTATTATTATTATTATTATTATTATTATTATTATTATTATTATTATTATTATTATTTTAGAACATAAACAATTCATTTGATTATATATCTCAAAACAAAACTAGCGAATTCACAGTAATAAATATGTTAACATATTTAAGACCTTAAGTATTCTTGCAACCTATATATAACTCGAAGAATATTCGAAATTTTGTGAATTTTGTTTTTAGTTCCTCTAAAGTGTCATACAGGAAAAATACAAAACTAATATAATTCCGTATTGGTTGCGGCTACGAAGATTATGCGCATTGTTGGAATTATTATGTAATACAAGCCAAAAATTGTGTAAGTTAAGAATATGATTAATTGTGATTTCTAAAATATTATCACTCATTAATGTTTCAGAACTGAAAATGTGAAGATTTGAAGCAATCAGATTTTAACAGTTGTAAATGTGGTAAGATTTCATTAAGTCTATTCTATTTATATTTGGTAATAATTTTAGAATTGAATATTTCCCGGATGTAAGTAACAAAAATCTATAGTTTATTTTCTATCGTGTATTTCTAATGTTTACGTTAGACTGTTTCACAATGATAAAGTTATTTCTAAAATTAATTATAATCTAAACTAATTACGATTGCTACCATACGCGCATCCCTATATGTGAGAGCTATTTGATCTATAGAATTATACACCTACATTTAAACTACCTACGCGCAGATCTTTCAAATGTACGGTAAGGAGACAAGGTACTATAAATACAGGAATTTGAAAACTGAAGGTTAAGCTATTTTATTTTATTCTTTTTTTAAAATATTAAACATTCAATTATTTGATTCTCGGTGTGACATATCTTAACCAAGATACCATGTTTTGAATATTTCATGCTTTCACAAATACAGGGTGAGCATAAAGTCTTGCCCTGATTACAAATAAATATTACAGAAGAACCGTTTGACATAATAGTGTAAATACTGGTCAGTTACACAGGTTAATATTACAAGTTTATTTTAAGACTACTTACGTTACTTATGTTACTGATGGGAGATTTGCTTCCGTGATACCACAGCACGCATTGCGCTTTCTCCTGCTTCGATGCCCTTTCGCCAACTAATCCGCGCGCGCCAAGTAACGTACTGCGTCACTCTTGGGTAGCACTAGTGCAATCTATTGGTCTTTAAACAACTTGTAATGCTAATCTATGTAACGGACCAGAATTTATATTATTCTGTCCAACGGTTATTCCGTAATATTTTTTTTTTTATAATCAGGGCAGGACTTTATGCTCACCGTGTATAATTTCATATTTATTCCCTTTCTCATACGTGATTCTTGAACATAGTAAAAAAAAAAGAAAACTTTTTGGGCTCAGCATTATATTTTATATTCTAAACGACAAGTTTTACAGGTCGATTAAATTTTGATTATTCCTCATAAGAGAAAAATTTAGCTTATCTTTTCTGGCATCCTGACGCGCATCTAGTGTGATAAACCGTGTAATTATCTTTCATGCAATGTCTGACCACATGAACGCAAACAACAAGGGAGAAAGAAAATTATATTTAGTGAAAAGACAGTGAGAGAGGAGATAATTATGTTTGTTGGAATTGCTTTATTGGCCTCAAACATACTTCCCATGTGCGTGAGGTTACTAGTGCCTTGGGGTTTCGTCTCCCGATCCTACCGGACCTTTGGATCACGGGTCTATCCGAGTCATCTGGTCACTTCGGGTCATGATCCTGTCTGGGTCAGACTGGGTGATGGCTCTGTCCGGATCACGAGTATGTCGGAGTCACGGTTAATCATGATTCTGCCTCTGGATATTGTGGGTCATGGGTATCGAAGTTCCTGATCCATTCTGTCACTGATTTAGGTATTCTACTGTAGGTACTTCGCAAGGCAAAATCCCATAATCCTGTGTATACGTTATCACAACATTAATCAATAGATATTATTATTGATGCGTAGTTGTATAAGCTGCCTTCTTATAATGCTATTACATTTTACTACGAAAATGTACAAATTCTCCGAAGAAGGTTTGAAATATTAATTTGATTCTCTACACATAATAAATGATACAAATTACAAAGAAAAACGTCAGTTTTTCGGCAATTCAAGACTATCGTCAGAAAAATGAAGAATTGTATACGAATTATTAATGTTAACAGATTTTTTTTTCTTAGAACGTTAAATCGATTCCAAAAATTGCTTCTCTCTCCCTCCCCTTCGTTGCACCGAGAAAGAAAGTTCGGGACCTTCGTGTAATCATTCGGGAGCAGTATTGTATAAATATAGGTAATTGTTTATCAAATGTTATTGCAATAGAAATGTATTTATATTTTATCATGCACTGAAATGGGAAGTGGTATTAAATTCCTATTGCTTCTGATCAAATTTATTTTTGCACACAATACCATCCCAAAGTCAGATGTCATTAGATAATCTACAAGGTTTATTTTAAACCACGAGAGAAGTGTATTTGCTATTTTGTATGGGTTAGTAGAATTATAATATAATCAGAATCTCCGAGAGGTAGTTGATAAGAATCCTTAAATAGCTAGGTTGTTTCGGCAGTTACGAACCTACCTTACTAATTCGTAGTTACTTGGCTTTCTTTGTGATCGAAATATAAATAAGTTTTTAATATTACAATATATATTGAGAACATTGCACGATTTAAGTGGTTTTGAATCATTATTAATTAGAATTGAAGCTGGAAGGAGAGCTCTTTCTGAATAACTAAATACGAGAAATCAAACGAAAAGTATTATTTCAAAAAATTGCTGTAACTAAGTTATATGTACAGGAATCCTGAAAACCTTAAAATATACTATTCCGAATTAGCGTGATGAAACTAACGAAAAGTCACAAAAATATTAAGTGACAGTAAGCAGCCATCGTATTCGAACACGACTTTGTCCGATACTAAATCAAGAATGCTAACTACTTATCTACTTCTGCATTTATTCAAAGTTTTTTTGATAGCTGAAAAACAAGATAAAATGAATGCAAGTGACGACTTCCTTTTAATGCGCTGCTTAAAATATAACACTACAACAATAATTGCAATCACAAATATAGGCACTCAGAAATCCGACGCTTACCTGACAAGTTCTTCTCACGTCTATTGTATTGGGTTTATGAAAATCATGCAGTTTTCTAAGTAAATTTCAGTTAAGTAAATTCCAATCCATTTCAGTAAATCCTAGTTATGTAAAATTCATTATCTTGAACTAATATGCACATGCGACAACACATTGCATGTGTGTTGTGGAAACAACGTCTCAATTAAGAGTCCGAATAAGTGAGTTAACTAATCATTTAACTGGAAAAAAAACTTAACTAGAAAAATATAAACGTAATGCGTTCAGACACGTACAGACTTTTTAAACAGTTACTGCAACTCGCACAAACTTTTAAAACATATCAAACTTTTCGCTTGGCAATGCTGCTAACATTATTCCAGTCTTTGGAAAGGTAATCACAGTAAGAAAGTTCCCTGAGTTTACGGTACTTTAATATTTTAAGAACCCCATGTTAAACATTCACAAACTACAACGAGGAAGTTGATAGGAAAGGCTGATGCTGCAAATTGTTGAACACGTGATGATTTGGTAAACTCATCTAGCGTCATTCCTTTTACAAGCTACTGCACTCGAGGTAAATTCTCACAATAAGCAGACTTTGTTTAATGGGGAACTACTGCTTTTAAGTTTACATTATGTGCGACTTCCCGAACTTGTATATTTCATTAAGTAAAATAAGCCTAATTTTAGGGGTATTCAACATTTCAGCAAATATTATTAAAGTTCCTCAACAGGGAGTCTAGGTTGCAGCTTCGGGAGCAGATATACAAGTAAAATAAATAAACATCTAAACTGAGTGTTATTTACAGTGCGTATTTACGATTTTGTTTCGGGAGGGGCTTTGCTAACTTTGGGGGGGGGGGTTGCCTGAAAATGTGAAAATTCTGCAAGATATTTAATATACTTTACTATAGTAAGTAAGACTTCGGGAGGGTGGGGTGCTTAAGCCCGGAAGCCCCCTAAATACGCCACTGGTTATTTATCTTAACAATCAAGTGAAATATTCTCAATTTAGGCATAAATATTGTATATCTTATAGGCAAGTAAAAATATTTTGAATAACAATTTAAAGTAAACTTATCCAACAGCAATAAATAAAAAGTAAGACATAACTCTACGTATTGAAAGCTGATTACGTCAATAAATTTTCCATGCCACAGGAAGTTTTACATAACTTTCGTCTACAAAAAGGAAAAATGCATAATAATTTATTTAACGTGAAAGGATACACAATTACGTATGTTATCAATTTCCATAAATATTACTTTTTTCCAGTAAGCGAGAAAGGTTGGAACTGTTTGTATGTAATCACATTGATTCTCTTCTCTAGTTTTCTTTCTGGTAGTAACTGAATGACTGCATGCCTACCTATATTGAAAACGAGAGATTGACCCACCTGTCGCAGTTCGTCTGCCTCATATTTCCCGAGGCCGTCACCTGCTTCCACCTTGAGGCTCCCCCACTCCCAAGCAGCTCGGACGGGCTTTGGGTCGGCGCATACGACGAGCCTTAGAACGGCGTTCTCCCCTCTTGCTACCACAACTTCCCGCGATGCCGAATGGCGAAGCACTTGCGGGGCACCTGTATTGGAAAAGAAATTGCATCTCATGTACTAAATGATACAACAAATACACTTAACTCTAGTTTTAAATATCTTTCAGTTGATATTGTCAAAGTTTAAGACTTAATAATAATTTTAGGTTATTATATCTCATTATCGTCACTTTGCTAGTGTCTTAATGAAAGACTTAAGTATTAGTTTTATCTTAATTGGTAGAGTGTTTTTGAGCTTTTTCTGTAGGCCATGAGTAACATACTTGAAGCGCCATAAAAATTAGTTTTGTCGATTGCTTCAAACCATAAGGAATTATTCTCAAGCATGTCCTTTTATTCAGGCCGATGAGATTTGTCTCTCATCTTTGACAAAATGTTTCCCATTACTCACTAATCATCATCATCGTCATCATCATCATCATAGGTATTCTGCTATTATTGGCAGGTCACTTGCTACAACTAAGAAGCTTCCATGCTAATGTATAATTTGTTTCTGATTACCTCCGCAAATCATATTTTAGTACATTACATCAGTCTAACATGTTAGGACTACTCATACAATTTATCATCCGAAAAGGAATTTTAGATTTAAAACAATTACAGCTAAGTCAAAAGTGATCACTAGCTTTGCCCCACATTTTGACAATTTTAAAGATATAGAAGAAATCAAAGGAATTACCAACTTCATTGAGTAATTTGCCAGGCACTATAAAACACTACTCGATAAAATAACCAATAATTTCGAGATAGTCTTCAGTATTGCTGATTTAACCATATAAGCCTATGACGTCAAAATTATTTGAATACCTACTCTTTGACAGTGGAAAGCCTAAAAAACAAATGTTTTGCTAAGTAGTATTTTATATATACCTAATAAACTATTATATATATATATATATATATATATATATATATATATATATATATGTGTGTGTGTGTGTGTGTGTGTGTGTTAATATTATTCTTTGATTTCTGCAATATTAAGGATAAATATGTGACAAAATGAAAGGGAACCGATGAAATCCTTTACTCAAACATATAAAAACGCAATCTTAAACAGGATACATATATATCTTACTTTGCTTAAAGTTGTACCACAATATTTATTAGGAACCTAACTTTGTAGTAGGCCTATATTGTTTATTTGCTTTTGCTTTACTTTCTTATGTAATAGCGAGAATATTAAATGATTCATTTGCACTAAATTCAGGAACGATTTTCCGTATTCACAAATACCATATTTTGGTCTGCCACGACGAAACTCCCACTTCAGAACGATTTTCTTAATACTTGCCTTAAGTTAGAGAGCTAATCTACTCATGTAAATATTGAACCTAATATGAAGCTCTGTGGTTAAATGGTTATTGCTTTCGCATTTGAAGAGACAGAGTCTCGGATTTGTGAAAATGCAAAGTTCGAGGTCCTACTAAAGCCCATAAGCTAGGTATCGTTCAGCATCTGTACTGAAAACGGATGTTAATTTAACTTACCTTCATGCTGTAAGACAAAATACAAAGGCAAAAAAAAAAAAAAACGAATAAATAAAATGAAACTGAATTAAAAACCAAAGGAAAATATACATGAACAAATTTATAAAATTAATCAACTCAGATGATGTGGAATCATTATGAAAGTATTTTAGGAATACCCGTAAGAAAGAAACGTAAGTAAACTGCCTTGGGAAACATGAATGTGTGATCATTTTAACGTGAAACGAGTTAATGATCCCGTTTAAGTTACCAAAAAATTGCATTAAAAAGAATAGAATAGTTTCGATATTATTGCCAAAGGAACATAAAAATGTATAGTTTGCTATTTGAGGTACGGTGAACTCTATTGTCGATAACAGAGGAACTACAATGTTTTTAATGTGTAATCTGAAATCTGTTCTTTATCTTCACCATAAAGGGTAAATATTCTACAAAGAAATAAATGTAATGTAAACATGTGTAGTTATCCTCAACAACAAGAAATAGGAATAGTAACAGTCTAATGTGCAATTAGTAAAAATTCCATTGCCCGGTTAAAACGTTAATGCTACAGACATACGAAACCGAGATCAAAACTACATGAAACTTATTGTCAAATAACAAGGATGCAATGAATGCAAAGTAGTCGAGTTTTCATTGTAACATCAAAAGTCTTCAAATTTAAGAAGCGAATGCACATGTTTAAAACCAACTAGAAATTAATTGATCAACTATATATACATGCGTTACTATATCAGTATTTAAGTATTTCTATTCCATAGATACGTTACTAAAGTTCTGAAATCTTACATTACACACACACACACACACACACACACACACACACACACACACACACACACATATATATATATATATATATATATATATATATATATATATATATATATATATATATATATATATATATATATATATATATATATATCCCTTAAGAGATCCGGGGTTTTTGGGCTATTTTTTAGACTTTCAGTCAAGCAGCTACTGCATCGTCACTATTTATCCTAGGATCATGGTTCATACCTCATTCTCTTCAGAATGGAGCTGGCTTTCAAATGATACCACTTGCATGCTCATACCATATATCAGGAGCGGGGAAAATGATGTCAAAGGGAAAATTTCGGAGGGAAAATTTTTTCTCGCACTTTGGGCCCCTCTGGAGCGGCCCTGTCTGAACGTAGCCATCTAAAAAAAATCTGATAAATAGTACTTGGGATACTGAATGTGTGTGCCAAATTTCAAGTTTCTATCTTGAAGACCAAGGGCGGGGGAAATTTTATTAGGAATTCCCACCATGCCCCAAATTACCTTAAAACACCATGATCTCAAATAAAAAATTTCCTGAGACATCCCAAATTACCCTAGGGCCATGTTTCGCCCATCATTCTCTTCAGAATAAACTGCCTTTCAGACGGTATGACTCACGTGTCTCCATCATGTATCTAAGGCGGGAAAATGAGGAAAAACGGGATTTTTTGGGTCTAAATATCCTTTTTTCAACTTTTAGCCTCCCTGAACCCCCTTTTTTTAACGCAGAGATCTGAAAAAAAATCTGGTAAATACTACTCGGTGGGCTGAATGTTTATGCACAATTCCAATTTTCCAGGTGCGAAAGTAAGCCCGTCAAAAAAAATATACCGACAATGTCCCATATTCCCGTATACAGAGGGAAATTTTTAAACATTCCCTGAGACATCCCTAATGACCCTAGGGACTTGTTTCGCCCATCATTCTCTTCAGAAGAGAACTGTCTTTCAGGCGGTACCATTCACTTGCCCCATCATTATCTAAGGTGGGAAAATCCCGTGAAAGGGATTTTTTGGTAAAAAATTTCCCTTTTTCAACGTTTAGCCCCTTTGTACCCCCCTGTTTTAACGCAGAAGTCTGATAAAAAAATTCTGGAAAATACTACTCGGTGGACTGAATGTTTGTGCACAATTTCAATCTTCTAGGTGCAAAAATAAGCCAACACAAAAATAATACCGAAAATGTCCAAAATTCCCCTATACAGAAGTATATTTTGATAAAAATTCCCTGACACTTCCCTAATTACCCTAGGGCTATGTGTCGCACATCATTCTCTTCAGAATAGAACTGCCTTTCAGACGGTACCATTCACTTGTCTCCATCATGTATCTAAGGCGGGAAAATGAGGAAAAACGGGATTTTGTGGTAAAAATATCCCTTTTTTCAACTTTTTGACCCTCTGGATCCCCCCTGTTTTAACGCAGAAATCTGAAAAAAATCTGGTAAATACTACTCGGTGGACTGCATGTTTGTGCAAAATTTCAATCTTCTACGTGCAAAAATAAGCTCGCCAAAAATACTTTACATAACCCCCGCCAAAAGGTATTACACGAAAATATAAATTTTAGACTTTTGACGTCATCACCTCCTATGTCTCGACGCAGGAAGGTGTGAAACCATACGTAACGTGCTCTACAATGCCTCTGGACTTGAAAAACAAACAAAAAAAATAATAATAAAATAAAATAAAACCGGACGAAAAAGCTCAAATAGGAGAGTTATAACGCAATGTACCATGAAACACCCGTATGGTACAAATTGTACCATGGGATCCCCAAAGGGATATATATATATATATATATATATATGAGGGGCATACTGAAAGTCGTGAGCAACATGTTTTCACAACCGTAATCTTTAATTGTGAGTGAAACCAAGTGTATCATCTCAATACACAGATCTTTCTTTGTTTCCTTTCACACGTTGACGCTGTTTGTTGCTAGCACGAGAACAAAGGCAGGATTTCCAAAATGACGGGCAGCGATGTTTCGTTTCGACGGCGTGTTGTGATTGAATTCCTTGTTAAAGAGGATCAATCTGCTTCTGAAATTCACCACAGACTGCAGCGTGCCTATGGAGATGTGTGCATGGGTGCCAGCAGTGTTAGGAGGTGGGTGAAACATTTTAAGGATGGAAACACGAGTATCGAAGATGAGTCTCTCAGTGGACGCCCTCGAACTGCCTTCACCGAACGTAACGAGGTAAGTGTTGATGAGCTGGTCAGGGGAGATAGGCGTATCACTGTGAATGAAATCGCTGCTAAGCTATGTTGGACATAGTACAGTAGAAGAAATTATTCACAGCTTAGGTTATCGGAAGGTTTGTGCTCGTTGGTTCCCACGTTTAATTAACCGAAGACAGCAAACGTCAGAAACTAACCATTGCCCAAACCCTTTTTCAGATATTTCGACGTGAAGGTGATAAATTTTTGACGAGTATTGTGACTGGACATGAAAGTTGGCTCCATCAATATGAACCTGAAACGAAACCATAGAGTATGTAATGACACCACTTGAATTTGCCACCAAAGAAGAAAGCAAAGACAGTGAAGTCGGTAGGGAAAGTTATGGGGAGCGTCTTCTGGGACAGGGTTGCATTCTGGTTGACTTTCTTGAGTCTGGACAAACCATAAATTCTGGCCGCTACATCCAGACACTTCTGAAGCTTTGTTGTGCCTCGCGTGATAAACGTCCTGGAAAAAGATAATCCTTCAACAGGATAATGCGCGTTCGCATACTGTAGGTGGCATTATGGTATCAGAAGATTTTAGTGGGAAACACATTCTCCCTACAACCTCGACATGGCACCCTCCGACTACCATCTTTTCGATTTTGTAAAGGAAAAGATGAAAGGCCATCGCTACAAGATAGTGGAGGATATTCAACAAGCAGTGAGTCAGTGTTTACGGGCAGCTGGAACGGAATTCTATCGTTAGGGTATTTCAAACTTGAAGAATGTTGGGAAAAATGTGTGAAAAAAAAAAAAACGGACACCGTGAAAAAATGAAAGAAAGGTCTCTAGATTGAGATGATATATTTGGTTTCACTTACAGATAAATTTTACGGTTGTGAAAAAATGTTGCTCACGACTTTCATAGAGCTTAAAAGGAACATAGGTAATAACTACGTCAATTTAGCTACTTTAGGTGTTTATATACTATGGAAATAAGACTCCGTCCTATATATCAGTATAATCTGAGCATCACATACAGTCATCTTATTAACCTACAAAAGAAAAAGTACAATTTTTCCAGATGAAGTATTGTAATTACTGTATTAATATTATTAAAATATATCAGAGAAAACCTTAATCATACCACAATGAGTCTCATTTTTCATTAGAACTGAGAAGCACTGAACCAACCGAGTTGCAATTAGAAAAAATGTAGTCCATATGAAGTTTTTTAGAAAAATGTTTGGAAATGATACTTTAAAAAATCCACCTCTTCTATTAAAATATTCTCAGAATATGCGCGTGTACGTTTCTGAATAGGAAGATAGTATTTCACGATATGTATTCAGTGCTTTAGAAAGGTTTATGGTAAGAGGATTCTTCATCCTTTGTAATAGAAATATGTCTATTCAAACGTTCCAGAATTTGAGAATTAGGTACATCTCTCATTACCTGAAAAAGAAAATCCGGTGTTCTATTGAAATACAGAAAATATTTCTTTTTATCGTTGTACGAATGCCTACTTTTCTGTATTTAATTAAATCTTTGAAGTTCCATGACGTTAATAATTATACAGTAATTAATTTCCGTACTTGTTATTTCTGTTTTCAATTAGTATATGGACAAAAATTTCTTGCAATACAATAAAAATGCTTTAAAATGAGTTGCAGAACTATATGCAAAGCATGTTGGTTGGTATTTGAGGGTCATGTAGCTAGCTTGCTTGCCTTCAATGCTCGTGATTCTGTGTTTGATTCGCAATTAAGGACAAATATTTTTGCTCCTTTCTATGTTATTCTCATAAGACAACAACCAAAGGGAGTTCGATTTTCTACGAGCATAGGTATGTACTCTAAATTTGGAAGACGTAAATATCGGCGTTTTGATTTGTTTTCATGCTATTTACATGTTTTAAAAAATCAAGTTCTTGAAATGAATGAATCAAAACTTTTTGAAAGTCCTATACGTTTCTTTGTGTCAATTGACCATGAAAATGGCTGGCTGAACCAATCGTCAGTAATATTTGCACACTGATACTGATTTTTGAGTTGCCAGTAATCTAAAGTAAAGACAGCTTTGGAGGCAAACTCATTTCCGGGAAGGGGGTATAAGATCTGGATTAATGACTTCGATTACATCAAGTGAATCTATTCTGTTACCGGAAGTTGGAAATATTTTTAGCTAAGTCCGGAAAAGAAAGAACTTATCTGATGCGACTTAGAATCTACCTTGCCCAAAATGAGTTTATCTTGAACATGCAATAGAATTTAATTACCAAACTTTTCACAAACTTAATCGGTTACATAAAAATAAATGTGTTTTATAAACGTATCCATTTCAATCCTTTATATCAAATATAACGTCTAACATAGTCTTGTTCAAAAGATCCGGTTATATGCATGTCTCTAAAAGGACTGTGTACTTATACTGCTTGTAGACGATCCAAGAAAGCTTGAGCAAGACTCTTGTTCAAGACCATTCAAGAGTATTTGATGAAGACGTCAGCACTGACGTCATTTTTGTCTTGAATTCAATAGCTTCATTGAAGAGATTTCGTTTCGGTCCTGTTCTAAACAATCCAATTCAAGAGCATTCAATGGCCAGTCAGCGCCCGAGTTGATTGCACACAGAGAAAAATCCGTTCTCCGGACAGCGGTATATTGTACAAATATACGGTATCCTCTTGCTCACTATAGAAATAAGTACGGAGCATAAGTTATCCGTATGCTACATAGGCACTGCCCTTAGATGTTACATCATGCCATTGCAGGATGTCTGACATCTAACAGTTTTCCGTATATCACATGCATATACTTATGTTTCCTTCGTCAGCTATATGTTATATACGTCCACTTGTATGTGAGATCCTGACCGCCTATATTGTTTCATACGGAAAGTACGTATAGATGGAACACTTATACAGAAAGTATTATAAAACATGCGTTTTCAGTTATACGTCTAGTGTACGTTAAGTCCAAAAACTACAGGAATTACGCATGTAACCTATCTTTTTAAGTATGCCACCTACATTTTTTTTTCTCAGTGCAGGAAAATACAAAACAACTATAATGGCGTCGTGAGACAGAACAGTGGTTGTTCAACAAATATATTTTTATTAGTCTTTTCCACAATTATCTGATATTGAAAGTAGGCATTATAATAATAAAAAAGTAAATATCCGCACTGGAATATATTGTTAATATTATTGTTGATAATATAAACAATTTATGTAGTTACAGTGCTTGCATGCTTATAACTATTGTTAAATTTTGATTAAATGATATAATAATATTAATTATATTAATAATATTAATTTGAGAATATATATCATCATCAATACACCATATGAAGAATCAGATTCTTTTTTTTTTTTTAAAAAAAAAAAAAGCTTAGTACAGGGAACGATTTTATGCCTAAGCAGCACTTTATTCTTTTAACGTAAGCTAACGTAACTCGCATTTAATGTAAAAGGGACAAAATAATTAGTGAAAATTCGATGGTGTTACTACAAGATCAATTGATCTGTTTTCTAAATGATTTAAAATAATTTATTAAATTCCAAATGCCTGGAGAAAGTTAGGAAATAAATGCTAATATAGTTATTCATGCTCATGTATGAAGAAGATCAGTACGCAGTTTCGCTTTCACTTGTTTTTGTAGTATCGGTCAATTGTTTTTGACTGCCACCTATCAACAAGTACATAAAACGTGATTCAATATCTCTATGATCGTGTAAACGTTGTTTCAAATACATTCGAGACACTTGTTCAAGTGTCTTGAACAATATTCCTTTGAACGTTAAAATTTGAGGAATTAAATGGTCTTGTTCTATCTTTCTTTGACGGTGTACAAAGAACATTAGACATTTGTGTAAATAAGTCAAGCAAAAGTGAATCTTTAAGATGTTTATTTTAAAATCTAATACAACATTGTTGTACTTGCGGTTGTGATAATCTATCTATATATCTATAAAAATGAAACTGACTATTTTTGTAACTTCATAACTCTTGAGCCACGCAACCGATCTCGATCAAATTTCCCACATAGATGAGGTTCGGCCTGCGACGATTTTCAACATTTCACTTTGACTGTGCAGCTTAGCGAAGGAGGAGGAGGAAATATATAAAAATAAATAAAAGTGCAAGTGACTACATTCGTGACTTAATAACTCTTGAACCACTGACCCGATCTCGATCATTTTTTTAAAACATATATGAGGTTCGGGCCTGCAATAGTTTTCATGATTTTATCTTGACGATGCAACTTAGCGGATGAGGAAATACATTAAAATGAAAGGGACTACGTTTGTGACTTAATAACTCTTGAACCACTGGACCGATCTCGATCAAATTTTTAACAGAGATGAGGTTTGGACCTGGGACGGGTTGTACCATTTCGCTCTACGGTATAGCTTAGGGGAGGGGAAGATATTTAAAAAATGACCGAAAATGACCGATATTAATGTCGAATCTATAGTTTTCGGGGTCGCTCAGACGAACAGTGACCCTTCCGATGCAATTTAAATCCAAATTCAAACCTTTCTGTCCAAAATGAAACGTATTCTGCCTGTACGAAGAACGGATATTCTGGTAGTACTGTCTATTTAGGATAAGGGATGGTTAAAATTCTTTTGGAACAAAACTAGTGAACATTGACGTACATGCTATGCATTCTTTGACTGAGTTCTCCATCACACTGTGTACAATACTCTTCTCTAAAATATTCTTATAACACTCGTTTTAACCATTACCTTATTTGCAATAATGTAGACTACAGTAAAGGGTAAGATACCAGGATTATTATCGTGCTTCCTACTTGTTCTTTCTCGTTAATTATATTTAATATAAGTTGTAAGAATAAATCGAACACTTTGGAACAGTACATGCAGTGTACTGAAAAGTCTCTTTGAATTTTTGTGATATACATAAAGCCTTGATCAATCAAGTACATATATATCAATACTAGAAAAAAATATGGAACAGAGATTTATTTTCCTTATTTTTGCTGTGCTCAAAAGCAAGAGCATGCAGAATGGTGGTTCTACCACATGTAACATTCTGGAATTACGTGGAAAAGACTCGCATCGTCTTTCACATTAGGAAAGGGGGGAAAAGAGATAAAGAAAGTGAGGAGAAAAAGTAGCAGCGGCAGTTCCAGAGAGACCGTAATCGAATCCCAGTTCTCTCCTGGGACCGGTGGGATTACTGAAGCGCGTATTCTGGACCGAGACGAGAGATGACTCGCGTGTTACTCAACGAACGACCGCTTCATGTGATGTGGCAGTCCGTCGAAATGGAAGAGGCTCAATTGATCAACAGGACTTTATTTCTCAGAACCTTTGCCACTATGATCATTCGATTCCTACTACCTATCCTTAGGCCCCCTTTTTTACGATTTTTTTAAAATGCTATTTTACCTAAGAAAAAAGAGGTCACATTATCGTTGAAAAAATATTTTTTTTAAAAAAACTAGCATTTGATTTACGAAATGCGATACCTCTTATATTCTGTGATCCTTTTCGGTAATATTAAAATAATGAAAAAAAAGAACTAAATATATTACTTTTAAAGTATACCTAAAAAGTATAATTACTGTAATGGATCTAGAGAAGTGCTTCTTCCTCCTGTACTGCTACACGCATACACTAATTTAAGTGGTGAATCCCAAACAATACTGCATACAGCTCCAAAACTACCAATCGTTTTTATATATTAAACCTGTACTTCATTGAAGTATTAATTATTAGATAAACTCCTATTCTTTCTCCTCCTCCTCTTAATAAATAAATTAATAATAATACTAGTAATGTCTGTAAAGGGTGTTTCTAAAACATACAGCACAAATTCAATAGTATTAAGATATCACATACAATAGTTATATTACGTAACATCATAATTCATTTTAATGTCATATAAGTGTTGAACTATTCAATAAGCTAATATACCTGTTTCGTGGTACTTTTAAATACCCGCTATTTGTTTAGTGTATAAACACTTTTACACGAATAATAATTAAGTTATATGAGCTCACAGTAAAATCAAATCTCTCCATTTATAAGGATATCCAGAAAAAAAATGCGTCTATTTTTTTTCTTTTCTTTCTAGATGACCAATTTGCGAAGAGGTGTGTAAGAATACTGATTCTAACCATTGCCAAACTTTAACTTGCAACTCACTCTGTAATACAAACAACAGAATTACTTTTATATTATGTATATCATTGGCGTCTCCGTCATGTAAAATTGGGGGGGGAGTCGAGGAAAGTGATTCAAAGGTACTACCAAGCCCAACCTGTTTATTATCTTCGTTTCCATTTGTTACATTTCTGCTTACCTTCATGGACCCCTTAAGGTGTATCAAGAACTCCGTTATAATCGTTTCACAGCCTGAATATTATATTCCAAATTAGTACTATTATTATTATTATTATTATTATTATTATTATTATTATTATTATTATTCTGTCGTTAGTACATAAATTAAATTAGAATAAAATCTTGAATATTTTATACTTCAAAATACCCCTCTTCCTGCACCAGAGACGCTCGTGTTGTATATACAAAACGATATGACAGTACAACGCAATGTCAGCATGAGTTTGGGATTACTACACCTGACAAAACCCCTACTAATTACTGAGAGCAGTTAAGTGTGCAATGTCATAAATACTGTCTGCCCTTAATGTTTAGGGGCAGAAGTGGACTGACTTTGACACTTTCTCAACAGGCGAGTTGTCAGTTAAAAAATGCCTCACCCATGTCATGAGAAATGCATATATTGAATTTTTTGTAAGGTAATTTGGAAACTGAAATATCATTCTATATTTGTCATAGTAAGCATTCTTACCTAAGTGGAAAGCATCACAGTTCTAAAAAGCTTTCAAATAGAAAATAGTCTTTTCAACATCCTTATTTAAAATATTTGTTTACAATTTAAATCTTCTAGCTTAAAGACACTGTGACATGTCTTAATGTTGCATTCTAAGTACAGTAATTAGAAGTCATTCTTAGAAAAGAAAATTGCGCCATTTTACTGTTAATAAACAAATTAAAAGCCAAGGGAAAATTTGCGAGAAATGTGTTCTTAATACACAGAAAGTGCTTCAAAATACAGTGGAATATATTTACTTAAATCTTATTGACTTATGACAAATACGCAATGATACAATTTACGACGTCTAAGCAATTCCTAAATTATTTCTTAGCTGTAAATAACACGTAAAAAACCTTTACCGCTCTTTTATCACTATATTTTCTACATTGAGTAAAATTAAATTTATTGTAGTAGATTTACGATTTATTTTTAATTTTACGTTTTCTCGCATTTCGTACTAATTTTATCTCTGGTATCTTTCTATTAAAATTTATTTTATTCTTCAATTCTAAGATTAAGGTTTAATATGTATTTATACTAAATTTAGGGTCATATATTGAAAATGTTTACGGTTAAACGTTGATATGAGAATAGCAACTAGTTTCTCTTATCTTCCCATTTCTCTGTCCTGTTCGTTTCTTTACATATTTTCTCGGACATACATGCACTTTTCTCAGTTCGCAAGATGATTATATACTCTGATTAGGTACGTTCAAATATATTATCCGCCACTGAACCTTTTGTAAATTTATATCTTTATTTTTCTTTCCCAATTATTATTTTAGTCCAGTTACAACGACAGATCGTAACAAAACCATCTAGCAGGTATTTTTACATTAGGAGAAATAAAGGCTAGAAGGGCAAAGGAATAAGTAAGCTGAAGGAGTACACAGTTTCCATGAAAATCCAATATTTCTAGAAAAGGTATAATTGCGCGTATTGGAAAAAGAGAAGACGAAATTCTTTCCTTGATGTTGACTGATTTTACCCTAATCAATGCTTCTATGCAGGGCATATTCCTGAAGATCTGATAATTCTAAGAAAAGTCCGTTAACAATTTTTTTTCTAAAGATAAGTTGAGTTCAACTTCTTGTGCATGACTTATTTCAATAGTGATGACCCCTGCTCTAAAAGAAAGCATATGATGTGTTTTTAGGAGAATTGGAAAATTTTCGCGAAATTTACAGCAGAATATATTTTCTAAGTTGTAATAAATTCACATTTTTACTTTTGACCTATTTCAATTCTAAGTGATGGAGAAGACTGGGAAGCTTCAAATAAAATATTGCCCTAAAACTTAATAGTTTCTTGAATAATGACATCGAAATTTGATTTACTCATATTACAGAACGAACATTCTTTTTGTGTGTTTTAATTTATTCCCTTTTATCCCAAGCTTATTTTGATCGATTTCAACTCAATGTAATGGGGATGATTGGCAAGGTTTCAAAGAAATTATACACCATATTATATATATTGCATTAAGATTGAATTAATATTTACAGAAGTAATGTTAGAAAATTGTTACCGCATTATGTACACTAACAAAAATTTGGGATAAAGTTTTACCATTTCACTCCTAATTCTTCACCTATTTCAACTTCAAGCAATGCGTTTATTGGTAGTATCTTCAAGAAAGCACATAGGATTAATTATAGAAATTTCATTAAAAAGAGGAAAACAATCATTAAAATTAGATAAACTATAGAACAGACAACAGACTTATAAACATTGAATAAAATGATAGAAGCTGGATTGAGTAAGAAAATTTATCAAATTTTAGAGAATGTGTTCTCTAAACACTTCCTTTCTTAGTGTTATTTCATTATTTTTTTTATTTCATGTAGTTACGGCAAGATTGAAACATTGGTGCTCCTTAGAACGAAACAATTTTCGTTCATCTCATTTTTGAAAAGGTATTTTCTTTAATTACTACGCTTTTAGTAATAAAAGCGAACCTTATTAGTGCAATGTCATATTAATTAACTTAATGGTAAAGAAATATATCCTGAAGTCAGATGTTAGAGCACAATTAACTACTCAGAAAAAACAGAGCTCTCGTAGCCTACTTTTAAAAATGTCCTCAGTCTTGAGCAAGAGGTAAGGCCTATCGAAAATTTATTGGTGGTTCAAGAAACGTTTCAAAACAATTTTGGTCAAGGTAGTTTAGTGTAAATTTCTATGAAATACTAAACTTACACCTTTATAATATCAATGAGAAATGACAAAATCTATTCACGATATGGCTACATAGTTTTATCTTCCGTTTCCTTTCCAAAAGAAGGAAGAAACATTGCAGGAATCAAAAAGAGAGAAGTTAAATCCTTATAATCGGATGACCACATTTCGAAATTTGTTAAGATTAAAGACACGAAATTTGGTATTTAGATATTTTTATTTTTTAAAAAATAAAGATGCATTTCAGTGTTTTTTGATCATTCAGCTAGAAGGGAAGAAAACAGGCGGATAGAAAAAAGGAGTAGGGGTGGCAATCGTTAAAATAAGATGGCCATAATTGGAAATCCATTAGAGACATTTATTTTGGTGTTTTGATTTTTCATTCAAAATAATGTATCCAGGATGTGTGTTTGGGGGGGCCAAGTGCTGTTATAGGTACATATAGAAACATTACAAACAAAAAAATATATAAACATAAAAATATAAAAAAAAATTACAAACGTCAAAGTACCGAACTACATTGTCGGAACTCTTTGGGGGAGCCCGGCCCCTCTGCCCCCCTTCCCTACGCCACTGTATATATATATATATATATATATATATATATATATATATATATATATATATATATATATATATATATATATATATATATATATATATCCTACAATGGAGAAAAAGCGGGAAAAGGAAAAGAGTCGGGGTGCCAATTGTTAAAATAAGATGACAATGTCTCAAGATTAGACTCATGAAGAGTGGTGTTTAAGCTTTCAATTTAAAAGAATTTAAAGACCTATTTCAGTGTTTCTTTGCTTTCCATAGAAAGAAAAGGGCGGGAGAAATAACAAGGGATTGTAATTGTTGCAATAATATAACCATATTTTGAAATCCATCAAGATTGTAGGTATAGTAGGAATTTTAGAATTGCGTAGCCATAGGCCAGGCAAATGCGGGATCTGGGATCTGGAGGCGAAGTTCACAACTAGCCGAAGGGTAGTCCTATATATATAAAGAAGTCCTGACTGACTGACTGATCAACGCCCAGGCCAGAAAGGTTAAGCTAGAAACTTGAAATTTTGACAGTGCGTAGGATTTGTGAGGTAAGCTACTACTAAGGAAGGATTGTAAAAAATGACTGCAGAAAAGGAGATGGAAGTAGTGGTGGCAATTGTTATTGTAAAACGCCCGTAACTCTGAATCTGTGAAGAGTGGAGACACAAAATTTAGTATATGGAGTTTCTGTTTAAAATAATTAGACATGTTTAATCGGTTTTTGACATTAACCATAGACAGGGAGAAAAGTGATGGGGCTACAATTGTTATAATAGGATAATCATATCTCGAAATCTTTTAAGGTTAAAGACATGAAATTTGATATTTAGACTTTTCTTTTAAAATAATTAAGACGTTTCAGTGTTTTTATATGAGAGGGAAAGAAAAAAGCGGATAGAATAAAACAGTGTGGGCTGCAAATATTAAAATAAGATGGCCATATCTCGAAATCCCTTACGGTTAGGGTCATGAAATTTAGTACTTACACTTTTCAAAGGCTGAAATAAGAGTAATAAGGCCGTTGACCGAGCAAATGTGGAGTTCTGGAGGTGAAGTTCCTAGCTAGGTGAAAGTTATTTGTAATATAAGCTTTTGCATCCGTACAGCATTCATTAACGAAAAGGAAAGAGAAAATCATATTATATAGTCAAAAGTGATATAGGAACTCAGTAGATAATTTTAGTTTTCAAAGCAAGAAAAGAGACAACTGATTACGAAAATGAAAAGTACGGAACACTATAAGTAAAATAAATTGTTTCGACTCTGCAATGAAATATATCAAACTGAAGAGCGGTTAAAATATTTTCTGAAGACGATCATGATACCGAAGGCTTGGAAATCGAACCTAGAGAGATATGAGTATTATATAACTATGAGTTTCATATCTTATGTAGCAAAAATTATGTTTCGAATACTTGGAAGAACAAATGAAAAAGTTGAGGAGAAACAATTCAGATCCAGGAGAATTAAGGGCACAAGAGAAGCAATTGGATTATTAAGGGTAATTAAAGGAAGTTTTATAGAAAAAGGGAAGGAGGGTTATGTTTTATTTGTTTTTCTAGAAAAGGCTCTTGAAGGCGAAAATTGAAAATTATTGTCAGGCGTTCTAAAGAAAGTTGGGTTGGAATGGAAAGATCAAAAACTCATAAAAAAATCACATGAACCAAGAAGTAAGTGTTAGAGAAGAAAATGACAGAGGAGAGTGGAATCGGAAATGTGAGTTCGATAGGGATACTACCTCTTGCCGACATTATTTATATCTATCTAGAACAGATAGTGAAAAGGAGCCTATATAATAAAGACATCTTTTCGATAGGAGGTACAGTCCGCAGCAAAAAAACTTGCAACATGAGCATGTAAGTTTATTGTGAAACTACGCCTAACAGCACAAGGAATCAACAAAACGCTAAGTGGCACAAATCACGTCAGGAGAAACCTCGGCGTCCTCAACTGCACACTTATTTTGGAGCAAAAGACTTCGTCGTTTCACAACAAAC
The DNA here is from genome assembly GCF_964235325.1 of Thermobia domestica. Lineage (NCBI taxonomy): Eukaryota > Metazoa > Arthropoda > Insecta > Zygentoma > Lepismatidae > Thermobia > Thermobia domestica. The sequence continues at coordinate 215,269,480 of NC_137462.1, read as the reverse complement.
TTACATGCTCATGTTGCAGGTTTTTTGCTGCGGACTGTACAATGATTAGATGTATACGGTTTGTAAATGATATGGCGCTTGTTGCGGAATCTGAAAAGAAAATCAATAAGCTGTTAGAAAACTTGAAAAAATACTGTGAAGAATATGGGATGAAAATAAACGTTAGAAAGACAAGAGCCTTTATATTGGAACAAGGCTCTCGGCGTCAAATATAGAAAGGGAGAAACTAGAACAGGTGACTAGTTTTGAATACCTGGGTAATATTATTAGTGATGATACAGAGTGCGAACGCGATATAAAAGCAAGGATAGGAATGACAAAAGAAGCCATTAGGAGAAAGAAAATGCTATTTTGTGGATCTAGAATTTAAAAAAAAGAAAAAACGAGAAAGAGAAAGAGAGAAATACATAAAATGCTTAGATTGAGTTTGTACGTTATGGGGCATAAATATGGACATTTCCTAAAAATAATGAGAAACGACTGAAAAATTTTCGAAATGTGGGTGTGGAGAAGAATGGAGAGAATTTACTAGGTCGAGCGGAAAACGAATGAGAAAATTTTAGAGGTTGTGAGGGAGACAAGAACAATTTTAGATATTGAAGAGAGGAAGAGAAACTGGTCGAGACATTACTGAGATGGAACTGAATCATGGGGGTGCGCTAGAGGGTATGCTGTCAGTAAGAAGAGGGAGGGGGTGAAGAAAGCTACAGTTAATGGATGGTATCAAAACAGAAAAAATTGTGTGAAGGACGGAAAGGTTAGCTGAAGAAAGGAGAGTATGGAAGCTTCTTAGTTACGTCAAGAGATCTGCAAATAATTGCAGAATAGCTATGATGGTGATGACTAGGGCCCGGATAATTATTTAATTACATATTTTTGTAGGGGTTATATTTTTATACCAAATCAGGGTAATAATGTCATTTGTGACCCATAGTGCCTAAAAACACCCATTTGAAAGTACATATATTTACATATTTTACATTTATGCACATATAATTACATATTTTACTCATGAGCACATAATTTTACATATTTCTTGGTATTTTTATGTTTTATAGGAATTTTTCGTACGAAAACTGTTCAACAATAGACTTTGAAAAGAAGAAAACACTCACCTCTCTTTGAATTTAAAGTGCTTGCTTTATTTTTACTTTTTAATTTTTATTTATTTATTTATTTATTGTTTCACTGGGTTTCATCCCTTTAAAATAATATTGAAGCGTAGTTTGGCGGATTGGTAGAGAGAGTTGGACACAACATGATTTGATTAGCAATCGTACACTCTCGGTCGCAGTAGTAGCGCTCACATCCTTACGTGAGATTAATAATTCAATCGAATTACTATCGCGACGCGGCTTTACAATTGCCTATCGTGTTTTTGTCGCAAACTCGCCCCACTAATATTTTCCTTCAGCGAAAAATATTAAATAAGATGGGGAAGTTTGCATTCACGCAATTGATAACACTGAACTCTTGATTTACAAAAGTGAAGCGCCTGCCGCCACAACGCATGCCGTAGGGAAAGTGTGAGCTATTTTATTGAATATTTAATCTCCTGTGCTGTCAGCAAATCCTGTTTCCAAGATGCCAAAGGACAAAACCCCGTTTTCAATAAGACTTAAGCATTTCACGGAAGAGTTTGAGCATTTTTCCACAGATGGAAAAGTGCTTTATTGCCAGGTTTGTGAGAAGGGTGTCTCATGCGCTCAACATTCCCAAGTTGTGCAACACATATCCACATCACGCCATCAGACCCGAGCTTCAAAACCTAAACCACAAAAGTAGTTGCTAGTAACTGAATCTCAAGCTCAAAGTAGTCCAGGGCCACGAAAGTCTCAGTATTCAAGTGATCTGTGCCGTGCTAAGGTATGTACTGATACCCCTATTTTGAAATTAAACAATACAGTACTTCGTGAATTTCTGCAACAATACACACACGAAACAGTTCCAGATGAATCTACAATCAGAAAGCATTACGTGCCTGATTTATATGTGGAAACAATGAACTCGATTCGTGGGGAAAGCGATGATGGTCCTATTTGGGTGTCAATTGACGAAACAACTGATGAAGAGGGGCGACATGTTGGTAATGTTGTAATAGGTTTGTTGAAAGATAATGAAGTCAGCTAGCCTATCCTGTTAACTAGTGATTTGTTGCTGCGATGCAACCATCATGCCATTGCAAAACTCTTTAGTGATGCTATGGGACTTTTGTGGCCTGATGGTATCAAGCATAACAATGTCTTCCTTCTAGTGACTGATGCAGCACCGTACATGTGCAAATCTGCAGAAGCTTTGCAAGTATTGTATCCGAAGCTGTTACTTCTAACTTGTCTTGCCCACGCATTTCATCGTGTTGCAAAATTTGTTCGTTCTAGATTTTCACAAGTGGATGTATTAATTTCAAATACAAAGAAGGTATTTTTGAAGGCTCCCAGTAGAGTTGAGAAATTTAAAGAACTGTTCCCTGAACTACCTCTTCCTCCTCAGCCGGTACTAACGAGGTGGGGAAGCTGGATTGATGCTGTGTGTTACTATGTTACGAACTTTGACGCAGTGAAACAAGTGTTACATTTTGATTCTGAAGATGCATCTTCCATAGAAATAGCGAAACGAATGTTTGATGACGGGAAGTTGAAGCATGATATTTCCTACATTCAGAGCAATTTTTTATGTCTCAGTAGTACTATTTAATCCTTGGAGAGATCATCATCTACCCTTTCAGACAATCTTGAAATCGTTCGCTCAACAGTTGCTTCTCTGGTAGCTGTGAAAGGACCGGTTGGGGATGCAGTGAGTAAGAAAATAGCTTTCGTTTTGGAGAAAAATCCAGGCTATAAGACAATCTATGCTATTAGTGGAGTGTTAAGTGAACCTAAATCTATGTCGTGGCTATTGAATACGCACCTTCTGATTTGTGCAAGTTTAAGTATGCACCAATTAATTCATGAAATGTTGAATGATCGTTCAGTCAATACAAAGCTCTGTTGCGTGATAACAGGGAGGTTTTGTGTTTGGAAATTTGAAACACATTTTCGTTCTTTACTGTTACGGAGATCGACTGTTGAAATAGTGAAAAGATTAATTGAGAATGTTTTGTTCTTCACAATATTTTTTACTAAAATGTTTTGAGTGTGTAATGTACAGGAAGGTTCTATAACGCTGGACGCCCATTAGATGTACGATGGCATAAACAAAGTTTTCGTAAACATTCCTTCCTAAATAGTGTTAATTAAGATTAATTAGAGATAGAGAGGTTAGGGTATGTTAGGGTTGGTTACTATCTGTTGTACAGGTAGGCGGACCAGTGTTCTAGAATTCTCCCGTAATGTACAGTTGAACGACCTTTGGATGATTTCTGAAAGTATAAATATGCCGCAAGACTTTGTGTGAAGTGAAACGACCATTTAGTGCATAGAAACTCTTTTATACGCGATAACAAGATAAGTTTTCTGACTGAAAATTTGAAACTTATTCTGTTTCTTAATGTTGCGGAGATCATGCTGGAAAAGTAACAGGTAGTAAACGTTGTAATTGAATAAATATTGTAATTACCACATCAAATGTAGAAAACGTAATAGAAAATGCTGGTATTTTCATTTTACATATTTTGCTCGTTTGGAAGGGTTTTATTACATATTATTGAGATTTTATGTACATATATATGTACATATTTTCATTGTTTTTAGTACATAATTATCCGGGTCCTAGTGATGACGATGATAGTAATCTATCCAATTAAACTACAGTATTTATAGAACAGTCCTATGTGGCTTAGGGCACAATGGATTTCTCGCTTCTAGAACTATTCGGTTGACTCCTCTTCCAACAGCAATTGCTTGCCAATTTTCCATATATAATGCTGTTTTGCTTTATTTTGACATGTTCAACCATTTATGTCCAAATTCACGAGGAGGACACAATGATGTGTGTTCAACTAGTGACATGATTGGTATTAATATCGAACCTGTAAAAATATGTCGAATTAATTTATTTGTTGATTCTTGGAGCCATGAATTATTTTCTTGGTTTGTTTCCCCAAATACAATAGAAATTTTAAAAATTTTCCAACTTATTTGATGATTCCGTACTTTTAAATGATTTTCTTTAAGGCTATGAGCAAAGGGATAGCTTTACATTCAATACTAAGTGTGAAGTGGATCAAACTCATTGAACACAAAATGTTCAGTTGACGTTATGAGTTAATGCTTAATTCACACCATCACACCATAAGCTAAATTTAACTCACATTTCATTTAATTTGCTAGACAATACCGCCATCATTATGCAAAATACCATAATATTCTGAAACATGGCAATCGGATTTGTTGAAAAGTTGGAACAAAAGCATTGTTGTCGATCAAGCTACAATCAAATGCGAAATGAAATAGTGTAGCCACTGAGTGTTTACCAGGACTTCATTGTTACAACATAAATATTGCGATGCACATATACACGGCGAATAATTTGATGTTTTACGACATACTGTAAAACAAAGATGCAAACATTTAAATTATGATCCTATTTTGCTTTTGTGAAGAAGGGACTAAAATGAAATGAGATGAAATTTTTTAGTTTTACGTCCCACGATTATGCCGGCTAGGCTAAAGGAGACGGTGATAACGAGAAATGAATGAAATGGTGGAATGAAGAAAGCGGGAGGAAACGTGAGAACCCCGAGGAAACCCACGCACACGAAGTTTGTCCACCACGAAGTTCACTTGGCGCGAGCTGGGATCGAACCAGAAACCAAATGCACCAGTGGCTCTATCACTGAGCCACCGTGGCCCACAAGAAGGGACTAAAAGTTCCTATCACAGAAATCGCCGAAAATGCTCTTGTACTTTCAACTTCATTTCCTTGAACTTCAAACTTCCATTTAAAGTTTTGCTAAACAATATGTTCTTAGTCGATCTGATGGCACTTGCAAAGGTTCAATACAATCTTGTTGACGGTGTGTAAGCAGGAAATATGAAGCATCTTTGGAAAGTTTCATGTTCCTACGAAAACATGTTTAGCATTCTCCTTTTTTTTTTTTTTTTTTTTTTTTAAGGTTTATAGAAGTAAGACCATGAAGCGCAATACCACGTTAGTTGAAATATTAATATCTATAAAGTAGACATTAATCTTTCAACTAACATGGTATTGCGTTTCATGATCTTACTTCTATAAAACTTTGCTACCAGTGCTATATAAAAGGGAATCTATTTCTTAAAATGGAATTCGATAAATTACTTGGGTTTGTATCCAAGACAAAGACCCATATTGAGATTCGAACTCGAAATCATGCATACAGAAAGTTCGCGCTTTAGATATTTGGGTGCAATGAGGCACTATCACCGCCAGAAAAGATAAACAGAGATCAATTCAATCGTTTAAAGTAACAAAGGGATCAAGTAATATATCGCTTGAAAGTTCTCAGCAAGACAAACATTTTGATACAAACATAGTATCTCTATGCGTATTGTTTAAAATGGTGGGCGAGTACGTCAATTTCTGTAATTTCCGTGTCTCCAATTTTGGATAGATGCTACGCAAAGCTATCGTACCATTTTTAAAGCAAAAACTTTTCTCCAAATGTATTACTGAAACAAACTCCTTTGCTATTTTACACTTGACTTCCCCATGCGTACAGCTGGTGATCATCGTGTAGTTGGTGAGCTCACATTATCAGCCCTTCAAATTAATTAATATCATTTCTTGCTAGGTAGGGTTAAAAGTTCAAACTTGTCCGTATATACTTCTTCTGGCGACATACTTGGTGAAATTAACTCAAGATGTTGTGCACTTACATTAATGAAATTACGTTTCGACATTTTGTCCTATTGTGTCCTATACAAAATTATTCAAGGTAGGTTCAGGTTTAACTGTAGGTTAATATCTGATATTTACTTGTTCAACATTTTGAATAGATGTTACATAGAGACAACAAATTGAAGAAAAATAGTCTTGCAAGGACCTTTCACACAACATACTACTAGGTTTACGTTGAATCTAATGTATGTACTAAACTAGGGATGCAAATAACAACTTTCCCACTCGCCCAAGGCGAGTGGTTCATCGGTGTAGGCGAGTATTTAATATCATACCGTAGGTAAGTAAATTATTTCTATTGTGAGATTTAGACTAGTAGTTTTTTTTTCTCTTGGGCGAGTAAACTTTTTTGCTTATTTGCATCCCTGTACTAAACCCATCAAGAAATTAATTACGTGAACATTGCAGTAGTGGAAGAAATTGCAAAATATGAAGGACAAAAACCGAAAATGTAGGTAAGCGAACTTAGTTTTTCAACAAAAGGGAAATGAACATGGCAAAAGCTGCAGAATAAATAGGAACTGAAATCATAGTCCTCTAATAAGGAAAATACGCAGGTATGTTATTTAATCAGTTTCATGTCCAAAATGTAATTTTCATTTTATTTTATTTTATTATTTTTTGATTTGTAAGCAGGCTATCTATTTTATTTAATTTTCAAAATCAACTTTTTATATGACTGTTGCAAGTTTATCCTAAGGTGTGAGTGACGTAAACATGCGTTTTCTGTGCAATTTCTGAAAATTCATAACTTTTTTCACAACGAAGTATCAAACCTAAAAGTGCTGCTATAGTTCTTTCTTATACATAGATATATATTATGTAAAAATCCTTTTATTTCATGTTCCACCAGAAATATCAGACTTCAAACTTCTCCAAATTTACAAAATTTCACATTTTAAAAATAGTGATAAACCTTGCAGGAGGCACTTATCAATATTGTTACTTTGACTATGGTGAGTGCGGTATCATATGTAATTATAATTTTAAAAAGTTAACTTTGATATTTCACCCCTTTTTATAAACTTTAGGTCTAAAAAGTGGAATTTGTTAAATTTCGATATTAAACTTTGGGAGCAATTTTCACCTATTAGGGTTAAATAAGACTTTTCACGCTAAGAAACGTAATTAAAAAAAGAGAAAATGATCATGAAAATAGTGTTCGTTTCAATGTTTTTAACTGATTCAGTCCTAATAGAAATTTACGCTAACGTCTGCAAAGTCGCTAATTGGACGCGCAGCAAACAAAAGTAGCCGCCATTTACAAACGGGCTGGGATTAAAGCTTTTAGAAACCAGTTTTGTCCTGATAATGTAAATGATAATAGTATACAAAATAAATGTTCAAGTGACCAAAATAATTTTATTGGATTATTTCATACGGATTAACTTCTAACCGGTAATGCTATCGTTATTTGTTGAAACATTAATGGACTGGGTCCATTAACGAACTCATCGAGATAATCGCTATAGCTATCTATTGAAAAAAATCAGAAGTTAAACATTCGCTTACAGTATCGGATATGATATTATAGTTAGTCAACGTTAAAGTCGCCGTTACCCATTAAAATATTAAGTGATTGACTCCGTGAACGAACATAGCCAAGGTATATTTTTTCTAGCTATATATTGCAAACAAACAGAATTAGAAAATTCTCTGCTGTTTAAAACTTATTATACGGAGTAGCGAACGGACGGACATAATAATAACACTGTTAAAGTCTCACTGTGTGATCCAAATAAAGCAAATCGATTTTCCGTTCTTCCTATTTCCTACACAAAGTAAGAATACGTTATTGGCCACAGACGCAAAATTCTACAAATTCTTAAGTGTAGGTGACTGTTAACACTCTCATTTTGAGAAGAAAATATCGACTTCGGTTGCGCGATAATCCGTGATGACTATTATGCTCAGTGTTTTCATTTAGTGTCATCGGAATACCAGAAAAATAGCTTTAAATGATTATGTCCTTGCATACTTATTTCCTCTTTCCGTAAATAATATGTTCAATATAAAATCATCTCTTACTGATTACATCTGAAACTTTAATAAATACACATAGCTAAAATACTACTAGTAGACAAGAAACACTAACAACATTCTGATTACTATTACCAGCAATAGCAAAAATAAATTTAGTTTCGTTGTGATCGTTGTTGTCTTAAAACTTACCTACAACTTCCATGGATATGGCTTCACTTTGCACAGGCCTCTCTTTGCCTGCAATCCAGTTGGTGGCTTTACACACATATTCCCCTTGGTAATCATAGGTGACATTCCTGATGAAGAGGTTGGGTTCGGTGCCGCGAATGTAAACAGTCTCGTCGACAGTGAGCAGTTTTTGTAGCCATTGGTACGTGGGTTTGGGATTTCCCTCTGCTTCGCAGTGGAACGTTATTTGCTGAAACAACTGGACTGTGTTAACTCGATCTGGTCCCAAATGTTTGATCGTTGGAGGATCTGCAAGAACACAAACACACAGAGAAATATTAAGATTGACTCAGGATTAGTAACGCGTAGTTTAAATGATGTAAGTTATTTTAAGACCAAGTTTGCTTAGTATTCACAAACCACAATCTGAAGGAAAACAATTCTTGAAAACAAATTCAAAAATTAAATGCATTTAATTTAGCTTAAAACCTTCGGAGTGAGTTTGAAAAGCTATTGCGAAAGATATGTGTCGGTAGAATATTGATTAGAGTTCATCGTAAATTTAGTGTCTTCCTGTGTTCTTATAATTTAAATAGTAGAGTAATTTAGAAAGCCTGATTTCATACCCCTGTGCCACATGGAAAATAAATTTGTTATTTTGCTTTGCAAATTGTTCGTACATTTTCATATAATGACGCAGGATTCAGTAATATCGTTCTTTAATGCTCAGAATAAAAGGTTCGATATTAGTTCACGGAGGCTTCTGGTGGAATCAAGACAATACATTCAATATAACTGACGCCTGAGAAGTGAAATATTTGAAACATCCGTTTTTCAGCCTTCAATAAACTAAATATTTTCGTAAACATTTACCAACTTACGAATCAAAGTTTATTAAGATAATATATATAGGGTTATTCAAAACGCGCACCAGTTTTGGATCGTTTGGCAAATTTTTGTTTCTCGCTTTCCGACATTGCTTTGTATTGTTTCTCTACCCACGAACATTCCGATTGTCGCCTGGGTCTGAATTTCTCGCATTTCTTCAGTCTATGTCTAGCCATGGAGCAGTCTATTATAGCGCAACGTGTGCTAATTGTGAAAACTTATCAGAACAGACAAAGTTACGCAGCAACTGTCAGGCGACTTCGCGCAGTTCTAAGGCGAAATGAGGCACCGAATGAATCAACAGTTTACAGACTTCTGAAAAAGTTTATTGAAATGGGTTCAGCAGTTAACATTAAAAATTCTGGGTGTCGTCGTAGTGGTCGTTATGAACAAAACAGGCAGTCATAGCGAATTTCGCGAACAGAGTTATTGCATTCCAGTGCAGTAGAGGAGATCATATGCCATGTCATTTACTATACTGAAATCGGAATGTGTGACGAACACGTTTATGAATTTTGTTAGTGTGATTTGAAAAAGTCAAGTTCATAATTTGATGCAACAAAAACCAGCACGCTTTTTGAATAACCCTATACCTATGTAAACATTCTCCGTAGGAAAACTGTTATAAGTTTTGACGATTAAAGGTTTAATAAACTCTGATAAAGACAGCAGAGAACATTGCGCGAAGTATATGCATAGAATATGGATATCCACCCTTAAGATCACCGTTACCCGTTACAATGTTAACGGATTGACTTTGTTAACTAATTCGGCCGAGCTTGTCATTCTGGTCATCTATTTCCAGAAACAGAATTCGAAAATTCGCTTTTATGTATTGGATATGGGCTATAGATAGCCACCGTTAAAATCGCAGTTATCCAATAATGCGTTAACAGATTGATTCCACTAACAAACTTGATGGATATAATCCCTCTAGCTTTTGCAAAAACATAATTTTAAAAAATTCTTATATGTATGGAATATAGATAGATAGTGTTCTACCTATTAAGTTATTAACGGGTTGATTCTATTAACAAACTCGGTCGACGTAATCACTCCAGCTGTCTACTACATAAAACAGAATTTAAAAATTCACATCCATTCAAGAGTTATCAAGTGGAGTAATGGACGGACGTATTAACAACACAATCTTATAAGTCTCACTCCGTGATCCTAATAAAGAAGCATTAATCGTTCTGTTTAATATAATTTGAAAACGTACAGGAAACGCATTGCTTTGGCACAACTAAGGAAGGAGTTTTAACTAAAACACTAGTAAGGTCAAGAAATTTAAACAATATTTGTTTACTACAGAGTGGCCCATAGTTATGTATATAATGTTCGAAAGGCTGTGACAAGGAAACTAGCAACATCACTTGAACATAAACAAATTACTCTCATACCTTTTCTTGCAAGAATTTTAGTATATGTTCACCATGACATGGTACATCAATGCTCCATCCAAATTGATACATGCCTGGAGACGAAGAACAACGTTGTCACAAGCAGCTTGACATCTGTACTGGTATCCTGTGGGCCTCTTCTGTAATAGTTTCCCGTAGTTCGGCCAAATTGCATGTGTAATGTTGATACACTTTGTCCTGTGAAACATCGCGTAAGAAAAAGTGAGGTGGTGACAAGTCGGAAGATTGAGCTGGCCACTCCACAGACCCACGTCAACCGATCCACTGGTTCGGAAATGTTTCGTTCAGTCCCACCATCCTGTCTGCCATACACTTACGGTTTTAAGTCTAGTGACCGTTATCCCGACTCTCAGGCTACACAGTGTTGCCATATTGAAACGTTTTGTCGAGAATTACAAATACTGCAGTCAGTCAAACATCATATACACAATTATGGGCCACCCTGTATATTCGGCTATACCTAGATGAAAGCATGGAACGCAAAATATCTTATACGTGAATTATATTATATCATTTAAACAAAAAAAAAAGCTTGATGATTTTTTGTAGAGTGAATGATTCATATGTTTGTAGACAGACATTTTTCGCATATATCTCAGAGATCGATACAGCAGTTGCTTTGAAGGTACCCAACAGAAGAACAGGATAAAAAGACATAATAAAAAGAAGGAAACAGTGCGTCTCTCCACTTATATGTCAAATTTGAAACCATTAGAGAAGGTATTCCGTGATAGGTGGATTGAAGCAAACGGGTAACTCAATTTTATTTCTGAACTGTGATTGGGTTACCGGAAGCTTCTACAACTACAGAATTCCTTCTTTTTTTACTACACGCTTTAGTACATATACACTGTAAAACGAAAAACGAAGAAGTAGAGGGGTGGGAGCAGAAGAAGCAACCAAAGATTTTGTTTCTTGAAATTTTCTCTCGTTAGCTACGTCGAAAAGACTTGAAGAGACTCTAGGAGCACGGTCAGAAAGCTTTGCCATTCATTTAGAGGAGATTATCTACTTCAATTCCTACAGCTTTCACATGACGAATACGATAGAATGAGAAAAACAGAATGACATATGTTTCTGTGAGGTTTTCCATAGTGGTTCAGAAAATTTTGAAGACCACAGTAGTAGGTTTTCCTTTACAAATAAGAAAGATGAAACACAGAGTTGGTTATCAAATCGTAGCTTTTTGTTTCTTAGGAGACAAGATAAAAACCTTTATTAATATAAATGAAATATTTGTACTTAAATAATATTCTATGTACATCGAATTTGTATGAATAGAGGCCATAGAAACTATGAACTACAAGTCAACATTCTTGTTCCGAGTATAACCTTAGAATAAACAGGAGGATGAGTTCTGTATTGAAGATTGTTGTCACGAAACGCCAGCAATATTTGCAAGATATTGGAAATACTAACTTAACACTTTTCTTTAGTTATAGTATTAGTAATGCATACTACTACTACTACTATTATTACTACTACTACTACTACTACTACTAATAATAATAATAATAATAATAATAATCTCTAGTAGACAGTGAAAAGTTTCCATTTCGCCTAGTAAACATCAGTCTCTGGAGGACGTTTGCTGTCATCTAACGTCCATATAAGTAATTTATACTATCTTTGAAATAAAAGACAATGCAAAAATTCGCTTTCGTTCAACGCCTTTGGCACGGGAGATCTGGGTTCGATTCCCGGCGGAGCTCATGTGGTTCGGATTCCACGTTAATCAGTAGGTCCTATAAACTCGCTGCTGGAAGGGACGTTAAACTCAAAATCAAGTCAACTCAAAGTCCAATCCAATCGCTTTCGTTCAAAAGTCATCGTGTGGAGTGAAAAGGGGCGTAAGTCACCTTTACCCATTAGGATGTTAACAGATTGTTCCTGTTAACGTACTGGGCCGAGATAATTGTACCAACTATCTACTACAAGAAACGGAGTTTAAAAATTCACCTTCGCTCAAGAGTTAAAGTGAAAAGTAACGAATGTACTACCATTACAATACTATAAATCCCACTTGCGAAGCCTAGTAATAAGATACTCTAGACAGGTAGACAGTATAAGAATCACGCACTATGATCAATATCTATCCGATTGTAGTTATTGTTACATATATTGAAAGATGTACTCCCAAGTTAAATAACCTGTCAAGTGTTTCACATACATCGCTAGCACTAAGACACAACATTTGCTTTTGTTTATTGGTTAAAATTTGTTAGGAGCCATCGTGATTCCTTCCATTATATATTACTCTACCACAGATTTTTTCGCACTGTTGTCAAACACACTCAGATAGTATAATTACATGCCAAAGTTCGAACAATGTGTATCAAAATTTCATTTGTAAATATTAACATTTACATAAGTATGCATACTTTATATTGAACAATATCATATTTAACACTTAGAACAATTCGTATTAGTGTATGACATATTCATTTAGATTGCTCGAAATGACTATCCCCCTCACAGAATTTTGATGTTTACTGTCTTTATTACATTGGTTTCTTTTCAGTACCAAGTGGTCTCAGGCAAATATATATTCTGGTTAACATTATGGTAAATGGTTTATGTAACAAGAGGATACATTTTCACGAGAAGAGAAATCCTCAACATCTACTATCGTTGGAATTGTTACTTATTTCAAGCTTATCATATCCAAATGACTATTCTGCCACATATAAATTACAAAACAGTAGTCACTGACAAAGAATTGTTTACATATCGATTGACCACTATAGTAATTATGTGTATTCCACCTTGAATATTAACTAAAATCTATCGTACATTGTATAATCACTAAGCTACAATATTTTTCCTTTTCCTAAGTGAATAGTCGTGGAAAGTGCATGCATAACACTGCTGGCTAATCTCTTCTACACAGTTCGTTCATTTTGAGATTACTCAATGCAGTAAACGTAATGCAGGATTCATTCCTTTGGAAATGACTTGCACATTAATGCATGCGCTAAAAGTGGTAACCATATAATCCCAGCGGAGCATACACAAGGATTAGCTTAGAAACGTTTATTTACTTTCAGCTAATGGTAGATACGCTGCGGGACTAATGTAACGTGCATCCATCAGGAAGTAAAGCTCATATATGTATATAGTATAAGCGTAAAATGTAAAAGAAAAGCGTATACATATGTGTCTGAAAGCTTTGTTCAAACAGCTCGAATAATATAAACCTGAGATATAGAAGTAATAATAGTATACATACACGTTTCCCCCAACGGGAAAATCAAACTTACTATATGTACTAGTGTTATGAGCGTGTGCCTGCAGATATAACGTAAAATTTAAAAAGTCGGTAATAAGGGGGAACACTACCTTTTTCAGTAAATTCATCACACTTCTCATATTCACTGTTGTCTCGTATTCTTAAATGTGTAAATGGAAAAAATTAAAGTGACGGTGAATGAAGAAAAGTCGAAAGGAGAAATAGAAGTGATTATAGAAGTGAAAGGAGAGAAAGTATAAAAGGTAATTAGTTTTAATTGATAAGGTACTATTTGATTAAATATCTAAAAAGTAATTGGAAAGAAAAACGAGGGACAGACATGGTGAAAGAATACTTTAAGCAAAGAGCGTATTAGGTGGGTCACGGAGGAACTACTAGTTATGATAAATACTATTATTCATTCAAGATTGCACAAGAAAGTGACGAGAAAAAGAAAAAAAAGGACTTTCGAAATGTAGGTATAGAGAATGATTGAGAAAATTATTTGGGTCTACTGAAAAACCAACTATGATTTGCTAGGAATAGTAAGGGAGAAACATAATTAAAACCAAGTAGTATTATCACGTGTACATGACGTGAAGAAATTTTGTTTGTATGTGGTTTTATTTTCTGAATTATTATTGAAACCGGAAGTGGTAATATGCGTAGTTTTCTACCAGTTCCAGTTTTAGTAGAGCGGTTACAATGGAGATGGAAAATATTCTTGGAATGTTTAAATTATTGCAGAAAACCGCTTCTAACTATTTCTTACCATTTTCACTTCATAGCAATCAACGTTAAAACAGGAATGGTTTGATTTCTACCACTTCTGATTTGAATAGAAGATGAAGAGAGAAAGTGGTATTAAATCAATTTTTAGAACACTAAAGCGATTAAAAATGCTTCTATCTCTTAGAGTTTTCGTTTTAAAGAGATGAATATTAAAGCCTGAAATTGTATATTTCTATTTCTTCCGGTTTTAGTAGAGAATTAAAGGTGGTGCAAAAGTGTATTCTTGGGACGCTTCAGCAATCCTAGAATAGCTTCTTCTTATCTTTTACCATATCTATTCTATAGTAATCAACATTAAAATCGGAAATAGATTATTTCTACCACTTCTGGTGGATGAATCGCGGCTATTTGAGGCTTTTTGTCTTTCCGATAAACGGATACACACACGGGCAGACAGGAAAAACATATGAAGGTAAACCAAACTCCTTAATGAGAAAAAAAATGCTTCGACGTTATTTGCAAAGAAATTGTATTATGAAGGACGTGGTTGAAAGTATGGAAAGAAGAAAAATAGGTAGAATAGGAAACCTTATGGTATTAAAATCAGTGACTCAATGTATAGGAGAAGAATTAGGCTGAGGACCGCAGGGAATGGAGGTTCTCAATTTATATGATCTCATTGTGATGGCAGATTATTTGTACTGTAATGGAAATCCATTTAAGAACGTCCCGTGTACATCGATCAAATCGAACGACATTCCCCACCACAGAATCCCTGTACATACTAGTTTGACGACCGTAGAATGTATTGACAACCGTAGAATGTAAGTGGACCGTAGTATTTATATAGGAACATGCTACTAGTACATTAAAATGAAATATAATGAAATATTTTCACTTTAACGTCGCACGACTATGTTCGTTTGGCTAAGGGAGAGGGACAACCAAGGCAAGTTAGTGATGATGGAAGAATTAGTGGTATGAGAATGTGGGAGGAAACGAGAATATCCCGAGATAACTCACGGACGTGATATTGCCCCTCACAAATTTACTTGGACGGGGATCAAACCAGAGAGCCTATGTACCAGAGGTAAGTGTTTTAC
The DNA here is from genome assembly GCF_964235325.1 of Thermobia domestica. Taxonomy (NCBI): domain Eukaryota; kingdom Metazoa; phylum Arthropoda; class Insecta; order Zygentoma; family Lepismatidae; genus Thermobia; species Thermobia domestica. Next base: position 215,254,139 of record NC_137462.1, on the reverse strand, counting down.
CACTGAGCTACCATGCCCCTGCTAGTACATTAAGGTAACCAGAAAACACAAGAAGTATAGATGTGTGTATATCACAGTCTATGTCTGCGATATGAGCACGATGCCAGTCAACGCTACCGTAAGGCTTTTTAGTGAGGCTGCGAGAGGTAATGATGATTTCACGGAACTACAAAATTTTTCTTCGTGGTAAATATCTGATTGTGCTCAATAAAGGTTATAAGTACGAGTACTTTTGCAGTATTTTAACCCATACGTATTTAACTCCTCTCGAGAGATATTGTCTGATATCATCATTGGCAAGAGACCAGATGGTCATTATTCCGGACACAAAGACCGTTCTGCTAGCTCTACCTGTGCTACAATATGTTCCTTCCAACGCTTTTTAAGTTCTCGCGTTTACCTTGCACGATTATTCGGATACTTACTTATCACTGAGAATGTCTTAGTTACTGTAGCGACGAACTACAGTGACAAAGGATATGGAAGACGTTGGTATTCACTGATGAGAGTCCTTTCTATTTTGAACAAACTGGTATCATTGTGAATGATAGTGCACGTGAAGTTAAACGGGAAATTCCACGTACGTGTGCTCTATCCATACAGGAAGCTACATATTCTGCTCACCTCTAGGGCTTCACTTAGGATACGATGGTTACTGCACCGCATATTTGAAACGTCACCAACCTGCCCTTAACAGCTTGCAGGAATCTTATCTTCCAGCAGGATAAACACTCCATCTCCGCTCCTTCGTATACCACCAGAACAATCAAAACGCTCTTTTCGTATGCTCTTTCTATTCTGGCATGATACATCTTAGGAAGGAAAGTACTATTTTATTCTAAACATATTGCATAACATATTCGCGACATTCCATAACAGGCAAGGAGTGGACTCATAAGCACTATCATCTCCATTTTCTTGTTATGTAACATTTGACCAGCTCCATGAATTTCTGCTAGTGTTTCACAGGTATAGCAACCCACTATATTTGTACATACTGTACCAAAGAGATCAGGCTAAAAATTGTCATAACCAAACATATTCAACAAAAAATATCACTTTTAACTAGCCAGCTTAACATTGGACTAAGGAAGAAGTTGATCGAGTGCTATACATGGAGTTTCGGACTGTATGATTCAGAGACTTGGACATTTTGAAAGTTAAAGAAATATTTGGGGGGCTTTAAAATGTGGTATTAGAGGAAGATGAGGAAGATAAAATGGACAGAGAGAGTAACAAATGAAGATGTTTTAAAATGGATAGGAGAGATGACGACGTTTGTAGCTAAAGAGACGCAACACTTCAACAAGCAAAAACAACAATCTGTTCACAGCAATTCTACATGAACATATGAGCACCGCAGATATATCTTTTCAACGAGGAATAATTATAACTTTTGATGTATACTTGTCTGAAAGGACAATGGTGGACACACATACACAGCCTCGGCCACTGAAACATAGTAGTAATCTTTTCGGTTTGCTTGTATTTCCTGTTTATACTCCGAGTAACTAATTATCTATTCATCTTTCTTCCTTTCGAACCTCTAAACTTGCTAGTTTTCTTCGAACAGTCACATTATTTTAATACGTTTGGAATTTAGTTTAATTTCATAATTTTCTATTACTTTCTGGCATTATTAACATTTTTAATTTAGATTTTGGAAGACCACATTATTCCATATTAAATAGACATGAAGGCAATTATTTATTGTTTTAGTGTTAAACATTGCTTAATTTGCATATAGGTTTAGGTAATGTATACTTGTTTCTCAGTTAAGAGAGTTGTAATGAAATTGATTTAAAAGTTACGAAGCTATCAGCAAAAGAACACCACAGAAGCAACTGTGATTTAGAATTTTGCTTGCAATTAGGCTACATACTTCCTTTTTATATATAATTCAATACTACAAGGTAATTATATAAATTAAAGCCATCTAATATTAAATCATCATAGCACATAGAAAAATACAGAAGACAAAGTAACGGAGGAATGCACGCTGAACCCATAATCTCTCTTATTGCTTCTCCACAAAACAGGCGAATAATAGCAACAAAAACTGAGGGGGAAGGAAGTAGTACTTCCACGGTAAATAAACAAATACGACCATACACATTATACAGCAGTCAGCACATAACACACATATACATCAAAGACTGACCTCAGTGAAACGTACATAAAATTTCAATGTAAACCACAAAACGAGACAAACACATGCATCATTCATGGATCTCATGTTCTCAATAGCTGCATTTTTCACCCTCTGAGTACCCGTAGATGATGGATAGGTTTACTACTCGATTGACTACCCGTCACGCTCCACAGAATTCTATGTTCTTGTGCATCTCATCGTGACCATACGAGCATAGAGGTACAAAGTATAAGGGGGATGTAACTACACATGCAATATAAAGAGCGATAACAGAACAAAAATATGGGTAGAACATAAATCATTTGCTTTTTCAGAGCAAAAAACAGCTTATCAAAGAGAGAACTAAGCATCACAAATAAACAATAGTGTTGTACTTTTTTCTTTTAGCTAAACGAGGTGTAGGGACTATTTTTAATTAGATGACGTATGTTCTTGGTAATCATTGTTCACATGATGTAATTACGTTGACAACAATGAAGAATTGATTTTTAATCATTATTTTTTGACGTGAATAGAAGAAGATAAATTAGAACGTGCAAACTAAACGCGACAAAGAATACAGTGAAGTTTGTTATATCTTCCTTCTTATCTGAAGAGTATCATCTCACTTTTGGTCGAATGGTGTAAGTGGTAATGCGGCTATTTCCTTTTTAAGACATAGTTTATGGACAAAATGTAAGTATCAATTTTATCTCCTTAATCAAACTATGTAATGAGGCATACAGAAAAAAAAGACTGAAAAATAGTAGACCCAATGTGAAATGTTATGTTAGCTTTCCAATTTTGTTCTCTCATTACTGGCAGAACACTTGATTTAAACTTATAATAATATATGTATTCAGGTCAACGCTAATCTCTCCGAGAGTTATTTTCCAAGAGTTATTTTTTAATATTACAATAGTGCGCCCAAACCTTCAGCCCACTGTACACTACAAGTTAAAATCATGCTTAATTAAAATTTCTAATTGTTTGCGTTTGATAGTTTTTAATGTTTATCTACCAACTACCATACAGTTACACACACACCGGGTGATTCAATAATAACGTATCAGGCCTATATCGCAGCTAATACTGCGCGTAGAGCCTTCAAACAAAAAATTGCATTACCAAACCGTATGTGTAGAATGCAATAAAAATAGTAGTGAGACCAGTGGCGTCTCGTGAATACTTCCAACGGGTGAAATTTCAAAATTTGCAATGGAAAGTGGTATAACTGTTGGAATCGTTAAGAAGGACATTAAATGTCATGCAACTTTTAGGGGACAAACTTTGTCATATCCTTTCCCATTTAGCCGCTAGAGGCGTTGTTGCAGACTTGTATCTGACTACCCGTAGCAGGCCTTTTTTTTTTCAGCTAATAATGCACATAGAACCGTCAAACAAAATATTGAACTGCCAAATCGTATGTGTAGAATGCAATAAAAACAGTAGCGACACCAATGGCGTATAGTGAATATCTCCAACGGCGGTCATCTGCAAAATTTGAAATGGAAACAGGGGTTGGTTGTGCCTCCATTGAAACAAGCGCACAATGGGAGAAACGACGAGAGGAAACACCTTGGCATATTTCTTCCTCGTTGGCAGCAACACGGTCGCATTACTAGGTGAAAGTCAGATGATGCGAGGGTGTTTATGCGTTCGGCTATTATTCGTTCTTCAAATAACGAACAGTACACTACGTTCACATTTAGTATTATCGTTCGTGAGGGGACAAACAACCGTGCTACTGACATCCCCATTATACCTCAATCAATCAATCAAATATTATCATTATTTATTTCGTAATAATTAAGCTGAAACAATACAGTTTAAATTGCAATCGTCACAATGTATTATTGTAGAAATGTATAAGTATTAATACTCAAGATTTAAATAAGATTAATAAATGGCCCTATTTTAAAATAATTGTATTGAAGTAGTACAGTTTTTGAGTTGCAACTAAGTTGTCACAATAGTTTTAAATCGGCAAACTGTCTGCATGCTAACGACATATTTTGGAGTTTGACAGACACCTACTAACATGACTATGTATTATTAGAAATTAGTGTGTCACACAGACAGACATATTTGACCCTTATAATTAGTATTGTAATTTCACGTAAAACGAGTTACAGAGTCTACACTGACATAATATGGCTCTTGTTCTTGTTCTTATATCTTCTAGCATTGTTTCTCTTAATTTAGTTTACTCACACTTTCTCAATGTTTTCTCGATATAATCGATTAATTCATGCGTCTTTTTCCATTCTCAAATACAAATAATTAAAATAGTCTATAAATCTTTCACGTAAAAAAAGATTTAATTGATGTTTTAGGGAAAACCTGATAATCCACCATACAAGCTACTATTTTTACCGTAACTCAACATTTTATTTTCAATTGTGGTGAAACAGAAATTAAATTTATAAAAGTTTGTGTGAGTTTGTCCTCGTTACATTCATAATCGTGAGGTGCCTTCTTAAGTCAATGTTATCATTCGAAATGAAAAAGTTTCAATTACCATATCCAAGTTTACTTTTGTTATTGTTTGTAACATATGTAGTATATATATATATATGTACAATTGATACTGGTGCTTGTCGTCGAATTAAAAACATCTCATAATACCAAAGCCCAAGTACACACATGAAATATTTTATAAGTGATTGCTAGAATAGTAATCAACTTGAGACTGTTGTTTATTATGAAGTAAGACTATTATCGGAATGTCTGGTCATTACAGAGCTCCTGAAAACTGGCAATCATGAATTACAATTGAATTTCTTTGCCACATAACGATGAAATTTTCTTTAAGAAATTCATTCAGATAAATTTAAATTTACGGCAAAATCTATGAAAATCATAAATTCTCGCGATCTTCATTACACAGTTTTATCTTTTACCTTGGGAGACATGATGCAATATTTCGCTAGTTCGAAAATTTGTGGATAAATTTAAAGTGATATATGTACCCTAATAATGCCCTTGACTCTCCATTTCCCTCACATCGTGCTACTTCACGAATTGTAATTGTTATTCACTTTCATGTTTCTAAAAGAATCATTCCCATTTTGGCTCCGTACATATATCCAATACGTAAAACTAAGTATTCGAATTATTTCCTTGAACTTTCTAAGTAGAATATTTGAAGACTGTCTCGAAGAAATTTCTGAAGTTAGGGTAAATCTTACATTAAGTTGGGAATGAGATGAACTAATGCTATTCAAAAGTTAATGTTAATATAATTAGATATATTCTCTTAAAAAATAAATAAGATATCCAAAATTATTTCATCTACTACCTTAAATATTCGGTGTAATATTTTAGTATTGAAATGTAATCTTAATATTAACAATTTACAATTCATTTAGGAGGAACAATTTAGATAGCTTGAATAATTCGGCTTTCTAACAACATTCTTGATTTTATCGTGTATACACAACGCAAATAACAGTAGCCTTTGAATCTAGATAGAAGTCTCTACTTACCCTAATATATGCAAAATATTGTGAAATTAAAATTTTGTGGAGTTTCACGTAACACTTCTGCAAATCTTTTTATTATCTCGTTTGTTAATTTGATCTTACGCTCATTCCCTCAGGGTGCATTCGTTTCTGCGAGTAAATACCCAAAATGTGCATCCGTATGTACAATAGGAAGAATTATACTTTCAAAGATGAAGAATTTTAAATACTTTACTAGTAGTCAAGATGATTAAACATTTTGCATTGTGTAGTAGACTGTATTTTCCGTCATTACTAATCTACTGTTCGTGTTATTTTTTCGTGAAATAATTTCAATTTCTAGACCTTTAAATGCATTTATTACTATTATTATTATTATTATTATTATTATTATTATTATTATTATTATTATTATTATTATTATTATTAACTCAATGGCCTATGGAGTCTGGAAGTTCAACACCGCATCACAAAAACTCTCCATTGACTCCTGTCCTTATTCATCTGTTACTACTTTGTGCTCATATTTCTACGAGATTCATCTTAATATTGTCATCTCATCTCCGTATAGACGTTCCTAATGTTTTTTGATTGAATTTCAATTAAAATACTTCCTACTTTCTCCCATTCTGGCTACACGACATGCCAACCTTAGAACTCTAGATTTTATGATCTTATAGGACAGGAGTGATGAGTGCAGGTGGAATAACAAACGGGTTCACAGTTGAAGTAGGACTTCATCAGTGTTCTACTCTTAGCACATACTTTGCTGCAGTTGTGATGGACGAGTTTACAAAGGGTACGCAAGAGTTAGCACCTTCGAATATGTTATTTGCGGACAACGTTGCGCTGATGAGAGACAAAACAATTGCAAGATAAATTAGGTTCCTGGAGAGAAGCATTGGAGAGCAAAAGGCTTAGAATTAGAAAAGGCTGGATCTTGAATCCTGCGAACTACGCGTTCGCAGGAGGCACCAGAACTCTCACTCGATCACAGCAGCGCATACATATGTTCGTTGTATTACAACAGTGTAACAATGATTATCAATTCATCCTCTCGTATTAAATTTCAGATGGAGCGATACTTTTAAACATTTGGTAATAGTTCTAATGCAAAAATAGAGTTTTGACTATTAGTAAGTTTTGTTCAGGGCTGCACCGACGGAGGTGGTACGAGAGTTTGGATCCCCCAGAACTTTTAATTTTAAAGAAAATTAACACAGTTTCAGCGGGCAAATACACAAAGTCATTTACATTTTGTAGACTACTCCGAAAAATCTTCGGACACAAAAGAGAAATCTTGGGTGTGCTACTGCTTATGTTACTCATTACCTGAGTTTGAATGTCTATGTTGGAAAGAGACATAAAAGGATTGAATATTTTATAGGCCTAACGAGCCCGGAAAAGAATTTTTGCGGGGGAACCTGATTTTAAAGTTCCGCCAATGGATCGAAGACAAAGTAAATATCGATTAATGCACACACTTTTGTAATTTATTGTTTATTAAACTTTTGTTTCAATTGTACTTGTCAAAATACATCTTAGATATATATATATATCTTAGTTGTGTCTTGTGCTTATTTAATGAAAAATGCTATTAATTATTAAAATTGAAACTTTGTTTAGTATTCAGCCACAGCCAATTAGTTAGAAATTTGAAATTTTTCGTTAATATTCATAGGCAGATTACAGATATTGAAGAAATTTGCAAGTGTAACAATTATTTGAATAATTTTTGTCCATTAAAACTTTCTACTCTTTTATTATGATTTAGGTGGGGGCGCATAAATATTATTTGCTTAAATTTAAGAAATGTCTAGAACCGGCCCTGGAATTAGCAAAACCAAGAGAGAATATTTGCACTGTCTAGTCAGCAAAAATGAAATCGGAAATACAAAAATACAATTAGACAAAGAAGATATGATAATGACAAAGAAATTCCAATATTTGGAATCAATACTACAGGAAAATAAAGGAATAGAATATGTAAACAGTAGAATTAGAAGGTGGTTGACAAAATGGAGAGAAGTAGCAGTATAACTGTAGGATGCCAATAAGCCCGAAATTTACGAAAACAGTAGTAAGACCTGCCATATTATACGAAGCGGAATGTTGGACGACGAAAAAAAAAGAACAGAAGTTGAATGATGTGAAGATCAAGATGCTACGATGGATGTGTGTAGTTACGCGGAAGGACAAAATTAAGAATTAAGTAATCCGAGGAACAGTACAGGTGATAACCGTAGTAGAAATTGAAAGAAAATAGACCTCGGTGGTTTGAATATGTAAGAAGAAGACCTTCGGAACAGTAGCTTACCGAATGGATGCTATAGAACTGAATGGAAATGGAATACAAACGCGAGGGCGACCAAAGAAGTGGGGAGATTGTGTAAAGTACAATGTAGTACAGTGTGGTGTCATGTAATGAATGACATACGATGGAAACAGACGGGAGATAGTGATCCGAAAATCAGACATTAGCTAACTGGGAAAAAGGTTAAAAGAAGTCATAGTCAATAATAAAAGAAACATTATTATTAGCAGTAGTAGTAGATTTCAACTTGTGAAATGCGATATCTTCTTTGCTCATTACTAAAGTGTATTCAATGTAAGAAACACACCTGGGATAAACAAATGACGTACTACAATGAAATACAATTGGCTGGAGTTGTAAATATAGTTCCGTGATTGACGTAATTGCCTGTTTGTAATTGGTTAAAGAGATGAACTATTTTTTCACATTGTTTCGTATAATACTCCACCCATTTGGTAGATGAGACGAAAAAATATTAATTCACAGAGTAAAATATACTACTACAAATTACCAAACATTTTCCGGGGGAGGAATCTCGGACACCCCTCCCCCGTAATTATCTTCTAGCTATGCTTGCTTTATAACCGAGATATAACCGAGATATAAGAACAGCTGACCGAAGCAGAAATCTCGCCGTGAAGCACGTGCTTGACGCGGAGTGATAAAAAACTGTTTTGTTTATCTCAGGTGTGGTTCTTACGTTGAAGACACAATAGACCGCACACGGTACATATAAGATATTCGGTTTTTTTCTTTTTTTTGGGCAATAACCTGCTATTTCCTTCTACCAAATGTTTCGTAAATTTCAAAATTCCGGGAAAGATTTTTTTTTTTTACCAACATTGAATAATTCTTGAAATTTTAACTTCGATTTGATTGATTAGACAATTTTTCTTTTCAGCCCTGAGGGTATACGAGACGGAATTCATTGTTTAAAGTGTGATCCAAATTACTAGTCAACGTGGCAGGTACTATACCAAGAAAGATGTCGAATTAAAATCTCCAAATAGTTAGAGAACTCTACTGTCACACTTCTATTTTACTCTAATATCTGATGTAAAAATGCCTGCCCCAATGTCAATCTATTTTAGCTGAAGGTATTTGATCTCCATTTACTTTATCTGAATAAGGGATTACTCTAGTACATACAAGAACGATATTCAATATGTTGTTCTAACCTCTTCGATCCCGAGCATATTTTTGGTGAGAAATTAATGTATTTCTGTATTTGTTTTAGTCTATCGCCTTGGCGCTTCTATTTGTTTCAGTCTGAATTCTAAACACAAGTCGACACAATATTGCCAACATTTCTAAAACTGTAGAGAGATTCACCAGTGTTGCAAACTCATTGAATAAGTAGCTAAAGTGATATTTGCTACTACTAAGGTTATATCTCCTATGTCTCCTGAGAGTAATGGGTAATTGCTGCAAACTTATGTTCTCTTTCTTAGTTATAGACGATATTATACATTCTATACCGCACAATCACTAATAATAAAATGTAATCTTTTTAAATTCTTCAAATATCTAGATGCAGATGTAAAAAAAATATATATACTTAAAATTGAGTCGCAGGTCGGCTTATAATTATAAACACTTTTAATAAACTGAACGCACACACGTAGTTTCAAAAATGAACTAATCAAAGAATCTAATATATTGAACTGTTTTATGCTCGTTAGCTTTTAGAATTGAAGTTTAGCGTCCCTTTCAGCACCAAGGCTATATAAGACATGGACCTACAGTTTAAGATGGAATCCGAACCACCGTGATTAGTTCAAATTCTAACGCTATCCCACCGAGAATCGAAGCCGGGATCCCATGCAACAAAGGCGCGAACGAAAGCCATTAAGCATGCCGAGGTGGCACTATAGACTCTTTTTATTGATATTTTCATCCCAAATATAATCTCCTCACATATCTGTACTCCTCATATCTGGGGCTGAGAAGTAAAGTAGTATAAATCATAAAATATTAATTTCACAGGAGAAGCGAAAAAGTGTTTGCAAGACAATATTTTGTTAAATTGCGTCGTTTGTTTATTGACGGAAAACTTGTTCACTTCCTGCGTTCCAGTTGCCCACATCTCAAAACGTTTCTAGTGTTCCTCGTACTAATGTAAGTAAAGAAAAATATAATAACTCAATTTCGGCCAAAAAGTGACTTGGCATAATTTAGTTTTCAGCCCCAGAATGCATATCATAGGATAATTCTTTTATTTAACAATGTTTCTAGTAATGTTAACACTAAAATAATCCAATGTTTCTAAGGAAACACGGACATTTCATGATAACAAAGATACTTATATTTTAAGAAAAACAAAGTAAATGCAACAAAGTGAGTACTCTGTCTAATTTTAGGTAATATCGAATTTCAATATTTCTTTTCTAACGTAGTGCTTTTGTGTAACAAACAGTGGTTACTATTAGAGACAGATTTTTCTGGGGCGGATTTTTTTTATGAAAGAGGGCCCTTTTGAGGAAAAAACAACGGAATTGTTTGCTTTTTGACATTTTATGATTTTCCTATTGAAGTACCACCTTTGTTTTCGTGTTGAGAATTCTATAATTAAGGAACTATTTTTACAGCAATTCGTAACTTGTAAATTCTGTGTTTAGTTCTGTCTTTACTAATTTTCGAACTAGCAATTCATTGATGTTCAGCAAGTCTAAGTTATGCAATCCAACACATCAGAACGATCATGTTGGATGTCTAATCATTTTACAAAGTACCTGAAAGTTACACATCTTGTTATGTGTTTTACTAATTGAATAAAACAAGTTGGCAGACAAGAAAAAAAGTATCATAAAGCAAGAAACAGATACAAACACGTTTTGGTTTTGGTATAGAATTTAGCTTACATCTCGTTCTCTGTTCATGAAACATTTTGTTGTGAGTTTTAGACATTCTATTAACATCTATGAAGAGATCAGTTTACGAAACTAAAGCAATAAATCCGCTTTAGTTATGATGTTAGTTTAACGCTATTAAAAGTACATTATTTACAGAATTTATCCTTTCTTTGGTGTTATATTAATATATTCGAAGTGGGAATTTACGTATAACACGCTCAAATGTCAACGGCCTCAATAATTGTTATGTATACAGATAGATAGATAAACTTGTTCTACGTAACCTCTGACGCAAGATATCTTTAACTCCCAAAACATTGTAACTGAACTTTATGTATAGATCCAAAATGAAAATTTTAATTTACTAAATCTAACTACTACATTTTCAGAACAGTTACTACTAACGCTACTAAATTTTCACTAAAATATTTTTTGTTGTAGAAAAAACTCTAATAACCCTACAAGCAATTCGTTTGATCTAGAAAAAACATTGTGTCTTTCCATTCGCCTTTTTCTTCCCCATCAAGTGATTACAACATTATTGAACTCATGATATTCTTCTCTCTTCAGAATACCGTTACTAAATGTTTATTTCTATGATATAATACAAAAAGAAAGATAAATGTATTGTTATTTCTTCCCTAAAATTGAAATGTTCAATGCAAAAAGCCGTGGAAACAAGACTTCGGTTTCTTTCCAAAACAACGGTGTTTTTCTTTCGAGTCCTTGCATCTTTATTTACTCTGTTCCATTATACATGCAAGAATGCAAGAACTGGCAAGAAAATGAGCCCACTTCGGTGCACTTACAACTCCAAAGAGAACATTCTACATGCTCCATAAGTCAGGAAATAGACGCTGTAGAGTGTCTCGTTTTTTGTTCTGCATATATCCCCGAAGCACCTATGCTGCTACTGGTAAGAAGTGTAATTTTTTTTTAAAAAAAAGCTCCTTTTCTACTAACATTTAACCATTTTATTATTATTATTTGATCCTTCCAAAAATTCCAGTTAATATTCTACTCCTTATAATAATGTGCATGGTAATATAAACAAAAATCATAATCACTACTTTGCTAGTATGGACCGGTAACTTTCCACAAGTTGACGAGCTTCCATGTTCCTATCCGACTTCGATGGGTAAATTATCATAATTCTTTTATATCGTTCAAAAATTTCATCATTTTTATCTATTACCATGTCTTCAATTACGCTCTTAAAAATATTTTTCTTCTCTTTAACAATGCCATAATCCATAACCAGTTTCCTTTTCCTTTCAATTATCTGCAACACTGTACTTTTCTTCCACAGTTTTTTTCTCTGATACTTCTAAATATATATTTTATTACACTACACTAATTAACTCACTCTTCGCAATCGCATATTTTGAAAACCTCCTCATTTTTCATAACTTTCCCAATGATTATATTCTGTATAATTATTGAAGAATTTGAAATAATACATTTGGTGAAAACTGTTCTTCAAGACTCACTAACTACATGTTTATTCTTCTAAAGAAGACAGCAAAATGTAATAAAGCAAAACCTTTAATCAATCAAGAAAGTTAACTTTCTATTGTATTTCCTAGAAGTCGTTAAATGTATTGCTATTATGAGATGGCAGTGACAGAAATTGTCACTGAAATATATAAACTGAAAGAAAATAATTACCTAAGTATTATCGGTCCGGAAATAAATATGGAAACATACAAACGTCATTCAAATATTTTCTATTTCGGAATAGACATGGAAAGTTAGTATTCGTCAAATACAAAGAAATTATTGATTATTTTTTCATTGTAAATCTAATAACATAATTTTTCTAGCCGAAACATGTTAATTTCAGAAAATTGGAAAATTTCGAAGGCAAAGATAATAACAATACTACTAATAATAATAATGATTATGGAACATTCTGAGGCAGGAGCAGCATGTGGTGGCAGAATAACGAGAAGCGATGAATTTTCATGATTTTGATTTCAATTGTACAACTCAGCATCCAACAAAATTGCACGCATACATAAATTCAATTATTGAAATATTCTCTCTCTCACCCTTTTTCTTTTTCTCTTATTCATCCCTTGGTCTCCGCGCCACGCTCTATGGCTTCTAAATGAACTACAACGTCCCTATTAATTACCTCACTTCCGGTTGTCATGTTTCACTGGTCGCCATCATAGCTCTATCCCAATAGTGGAACCTTGTTATTAAAAAATAGAAAAAGAAAGAAAGAACTCGGAGTATTCATAGTGAGTGCTCTTTGTCCAATTCCTGCTCAATTTACATCCCAATAATAATGCTAACATCATGATGAGGGGTACTATGACCTTTCCATCTCCCTTTCTCTCCGTTCCATTAATTTGTACGGAATAAAGAAAAAACTGGTACACATTTCGCGTTTGTTTGTTTTGAGTTATGTTCTTCTCAAACATTCTCCAACTGTGTTCATTTTGTGCTTTCTATAGTTCATTTGTAGAGTTACAGATGTCACTCCTGCAGAGGTTTTCAATTGTTTGGAAAATTATTAATTTATTGCATTTTAAGCAGTGATATCACTTGGGGCTTGAGGAGGGTCAATTACCCTCTGAGTAAGGTATGCTAACGCAAAATTTACTTATATTGGAGAGTCCTGAATCCTCTTTCCAAAAACAGAAACCTGATGCTGTTAATAATAAGATATATTCAGTTACAAGACGCAAGAAGCATAACAACTACTACGTAGGTACGAGATGTTTTAAAAATTCAATGATCGTGGTTTTGAAGTACCCTGATATAGGATAAACATTCATGAAAAAATTAGAATTTTTGGAGATGGTCGAGCGGCACATGCTTGATCACTTAGAATGGGTTGACTTTATATCGAAAGGTTAGAGTGTAACTCAAATAGATTCATTGGCAGCCAAAGAATACAGAAGGCGAAGCCCTTCGGCTGATAATGATCATAAATTACAATTATTTTAGAGAATGTTTCATTTAGGAAGCTTGATTTTATTTAAATATAAACCTAATCATGATGCTATGTTAATTACCTCTAGGTTGTAGTGTAACATTAATACGTGAAATTATAGTGATACGATTTCTAACTCATAACTGACATAGTTTTAAAAATATCATGCTTGTTGTATGTCTGATATACCACAATTATATACTTTAGCTCTGTACGCAATGTACTCATTCTTTCAACATGCCTATCATCAGTATACTGATTGACCTTACATCTCTGAAGAAACATATTAGTCTATTATTTACAACCGATTGCTTAAGTAAAATCTTGTGCTGCTTGCACAAAACAATTGTTAAGATATATTATTAGGAATTTATACCTTTCTGTATACAACACAAAACCTAGCACATTAAGCCAGATGAACTCTGTACTGGATATGCAAAATTTAGTTGGTAATTTCATTTTTTGCTCTTAAACAGAGTGTCAGTCAGCTGGTGAATAACAAGCTCCAAACTTGCTTCCAGGTAGATCTACACAGAGGTTATAACATTGTTATGATAAAAGTAAATTGTCTTCTTGTGAGCTTCTTAGGAGCTTGTAGCCTAAGTCCTGTTGTCTGAAAGAATCTTCAATTGTAATATTTTCAGTGATGAAAGACTCTTCAATAGTAAGTTTTCCGTAGTATTTTATACATAATACTGATATAGAAGTTTTGATTTCACTGCCTTTCTGACTGCTTGTTAAGCTCTGGGGTGAGAAACCTTACTCTTCTCCGACGGTAAGCTCTCAGTCCTTGGTAATCGTAGAGTACACGAGAAATCGATATGTTCGAAATGTTATTTTTGCGATCCATCAAAGATTGCATCCTCACACAATTTCCCGCCACTTTAACTACCACTACCTTTCCAGATACTCATCCTTATTTAGTGTCTGACATCGGCAATCATTGGCAATCCTGGTTTTAGTAAAGCTTTCAGTAATTCGCTAGATCAACTATTGTGTACTATTGAAGTTCTTAAACATATTTAAAACCTCCAGGAAACCTCAAAAGACGGCAGGATTAATGAGGTTCACAGTTTCAGTGGTAAAGCGTTCCCCTCCAGTGCTTTGGGGTCCCTGGTTCGATACCAGCTCGCGCCGTGTGAACTTTGTGGTGGTCAAACAGAGCGTTCGTGGGTAGTCTCGGGGTTCTCCTGTTTCCTCCCACTTTCTTAATTCCACTACTTCATTCATTTCTCATAATTACCGTCTCCTTTAGCCTAACCGTCATAATCGTGGGACGTAAGAAAACTGAAAAATTTTATTTCATTTCATTTTTCCAACAACTCTACACGATCCTCATCATTTGACTTCTCCGGACGTCGACAGGCGTCAAAATCAACGTAAAGCAGCAGATTCCAATACGATTTCCTCAACAGACTTAAACAGGGACCCAAGAACCTCATGTCTCCCCTTTGTAAGATCTTCAACGACATGTTCATCACTGGTCATACTTCAACTAACTGGAAATAAACATATATAGTAATGATATCTAAACGTAACAAGAATGTGCACTATGCGTAGAACCATAGTCTGATCAGCTTCTTATCGTACCTGGATAAACGCGTTCTGCAGTGCCAAATCCTCAGAATCAGTTCATTCTTCCGGACCATCAGTTCACTTTTGATTCAGAATTTTGTTCCGTTGTGCAGCATACAAGAATAGTAGAAAGTGGCATCTGTATTCAACGGCAAGGCGCAAACACACACACATTAGGATTTTTTCCAATGCAGAGAAAATGTTACCAAGAATTGGCATGCTGCACAGTGGGACAAAAATTCAAAACAGTGTTCAAAACTATATAAGTTTTGGAAAGAGTGAACTGAAAACTTAAAAAGTGGAGCACTTCCTAGTCTCACCCAGAGGGTTAATGTTTAGTCGTCCAAGTCAATTTAATTATATTAAAAGGTTGAAAATTAAAATAGCTGTATAGAAAATAATGAAAATCGACTTTTATTTCAAAATTAACAATTTCGATGTCGTTCTTGTCACTACGCCTAAAATGGAAGTATATCACTTTTTTTAAAGAAAAAAAAAGGCTGTCTGCTTAGCAAAACATTTTTCTGAAAAATATGTTCATGTGACCAAAATAAATATTAACTGATATAATTATGTTAAAAACAAAGGGTATGTTTCAAGCGTATTACCGACGTCATTGTCACTAAATTCCACATGAAGTGTATCAATGTAAAAGAAAGTTGTTGGTTTAGTTTAAACGCAATTTTATCTTGCTTTTTTTGCTGTATTTACTCGGTCTTTACACTAGTGAATTTGTTCACTAATTGGCATCTAAGAATGCACTACGTAACATTTTTAGATATTGTTAACTTTTCATTCGAACACTCTAATATGTTATTCCTATACCGTGAGAAGGTATTTTGCTTTGCATCTTGCTAAAGAAAAGATTGGAGTGAGTAAATGCAAATCCTAATCTTCCGTGGGATAATTCGATACCCTAACTACTTGACCACGCCGAAAATTGGTAAATTCAATTCATATTAGTGATCTTTAAATCACTCACTCTTTGCAACCTGATTCTTTAATGATTAGTTTAATTAATTTACTGTGGTATATAATTTATGTGTTTCAAATGTTTTGATATGAAAAATGTGTTTGATTAGTATGAAAACTATTCCATTTGGAATATTCTTTAGAATATTAATGGAATATAATTTTATCTAATGAGAGTATTGTTGACTCCGTGTGTACCCTTTTTAGTACTTAAGGTTAAGATGGTCCTTTTTGTAACTATTTTAATCAGAAATCTATTTTTTTTGGGTAGTTTGCAATCTACGGATAAAAGGTGTAGCAATTAATTTCCTTAAGTAACTCATGACGTCTGCATCACTGCTACGCATTAAAACTATTTTATTCACTATTATCTCGTCATCTTATGTACGTTATAATATAATGTAGTACATTTGAAAATAAAAAGTTCATATCGAGTTGGCGACAATGTATTCCGTTGTTTTTGGATAGCTTCTAAAGTATGTATGATGTTACCAAAAATGTTTACCAATTGCTAAAATAGATTTCAAGGTATATGAATTTATCTTAAAATTTACCACTGTCTGACTTCATGTTCCTCATAACTTTATTGTGCCATAACTTAATTATTTATGGCAATTACCAACTTTAGGATATGTTACACATTCGGAGAGGTTATGTGTATTTATGGTGCCAGATAATTCAAAACTCACTTTATAATTCGAAATCATTTCTGTAAATTAGCTACAAGTTATAATATATACTTCGATATCATTTCGAAATTTAATTATCCCTATATATTCAAAGTGCTTTCACCACTTTCAGTATTAATATTATATAAATATTAAACTTTGAGTTATAAGTTTTCTACTTTACGTTCTTTCTCACAAGGAGTAGTCACTATGAAATTGTTACAGAAAACCAGTAATAGAAATGAAAAATAAACATAATTCTTCTTCAAGTATAGTGAACAATAAATCTCAACACGTGTCTTTTAAGTTAAAAGAGAAAGAACGGGTAAAATAAGAAACATACCCCAATACACAGGAGGAGAATACTAGGCAAAATCAAAGTAAATGCCTTTTTATTTATTTTCTTTCGCTCTTTCGTCCTGACTACAGTTTTATTGCAATATCTTCTCCAAGCACTATTTATGTTCACTTCACCAGGAGAACGAAATAAATAAAAAAAAGCCAGCGAACGAAACCAGAAGTGAGAAACAAAATAAAAAAAAGCACATAAAGAACCGGAGGCCAAACTCTGCTCGTAGAGCGAAACAATGCTATTTATTTATGAATTAACTCAGATCGAAGGAAGAGATACTCACATTTTACGTCCAGCTTCACCGACAGCATGTCGCTGGTTCCGACGGAGTTCTTGGCTTGGCATGTATATGTTCCAGAGTAGTTTCTGTGAACGGGTTTGAAAACAATTTCGTCTCGAGAACTATAGAAGGCAGTGTCTTCATTTCGTCGCCAAAGAATATCGGCTGGGGGATTTGCATCCGCTACGCAGCGTAGATGAACGGAATGTACATTTTCTTCCAAGTCTTGTGTTGGAGCCCCTACGAGAGTTACGACAGGTGCATCTGGAACAGAAACAAAGAAAGAACTAAGTAAATAAAATGAAAAAAAAACAAAACAAGTAAAGAAAATTTCCACAATTCGTATATATAGAATACCAGAAAGATTGATATATAGGTTACAGGCTACACATTAGCTCCAAATTTACAGGAAACAAAATTGTATTTATGGTATTTATTATACTTTACGATGGACAACATATACTGTATATGACTTTCCTCTAGAAGAAATTGTGTTGGTGCTATCACCAATTCGAAGAAGCGTTAATGATCCCTTTACAATATACAGCGTACTAGATATACTTATTAAAATTATCACCAAATAAATATTCCAATTAGTTAGGTAAATGAAACGCCTAGTGGTATATTTAAAACATATTTTATAGACAAGAAATAAACGTCATTAACGTATCTGTACGGCATGTTGCGTACAGTTAGTAAAATGATATTAGTAGAAAATAAAAGAGTTTGATTGGTTGGTTGAAGTTTAGCGTCCCTTTCCAGCTCCGAGGTCATATGATATATGGACCTATAACCTAAGGTGGGATCCGAACCACCATAATGCAGTAATCAAACCCTTTCACACTGAGAAAAAAATGTAGGTAGCGTACTTAAAAAGTAGGTTACATGCGTAATTCCTGTAGTTTTGGACTTAACGTACAACAGACGTATAATTAAAAACGAACGTTTTATAATACTTTCCGTATAAGTGTTCCATCTATACTAATTTCCGTATGAAACAATATAGGCGGTCAGGATCTGATATACAACGTAAATAACATATAGCTGAGAAATATAACATAAGTATATGCATGTGATATACGGAAAATTGTTAGATGTCAGACATCCTACAACGGCATGATATAATATCTAAGAGCAGTGCGTATGAATCATATGTATAATGTATGCTCCATACTGATTTCTGTAGTAAGCAAAAGGATTTTGTATATTTGTGCAATATACTGCTGTCCGGAGAACGGATTTTTCTTAGTGCACCAACGGCGTATGCGTGCTAGCAACTAGACTATCATAGACACCTGAAATGAAGAACTATTGAAAGATTTACTCTACATATGGTAAAATAATATTATAATAGACACACTTTTATCATTATTTCGATGCAAAAATAAGAAACGATAGCATAGCTTCTAGATTTTCTTTTTTGCTGTAGTACAATTTAAAAATAAGTTTTCAAACACAGTGATATGAAGTAAATGTATGAGAATACAATATTGTTTTTGCCCTAAGAAAGTTATTCCACTCGCTGAAGGTAGTTCTATTTTTAACCCAACGTAAATATACAGAGAGTGACTGGAAATCCAAAGAAAGCGTTTCGAACACATTTTAGGACATATGACTTGAAGTATACAATTCATTAAGGAAACGAAAGTAACTGTTTATCTTGATTTTTTGGCTTATTGATTGTATGGAGAATTATTTTTGTTTCAAGTGAAGATAAGTTTTTATTATTTGTTTTTATTTCTTTTTCGTAAGGATATAAGGAGTTTATTAGATTATCTACCATAGGTTAACAAATGCATTGCTCTACATCGTAATATAAACACAATTATAAAATTGAGCGAATGTACACAGAAGATAATTGAATTACAATGTAATTCTTCAGCATATCTGACATTTTGATGGATTTTTTTGTCAAAAATTAGGATGTAAATGGCCTTTTGCTTTTTACTGGATCGGACCAAATATAACAACGAAGAGTCTCCATGTGAAAACATATAAATCTATTAACAGATTAAAAATTTGTGTTTTTATCGTTTATACAAATTTAAAAATGAGGGAAATATATAGATCGATTAATTAAAAGGAATGACCGTTACAAAAATTCAAATTTGTAACAATTATGTCAAAATTCGAAATCTACTGGACAGTACTCTTTGAAGAAAAGAAATTTGAAAATATATGTATTTACTTTTTCTTGTCTGAAACAATTTATTTTCCAGAATGTAGAGAGAAAACCACGGAAAAGAAATCTACTTTCGTCATACAGAGAGATTTGAAAGGTTTTGAAGCGAAATAAGGAGGTCAGAACCCGTTACTGTTAAAGAAAAGCAGCTTTGCCTTCTTTTCCAATGCGATTGGTTCTCCTTTATTTTTCTCTTTCTCGCTTCCCTAACTGAAATGTTCGCTGTCAAGGCATGAAATGAAAAATCAAAAGAGTTTTGAGACTAAGTTTAAGGAAACTACGCAAACTTCAAGTTTAAACAAAGCTACAGACCAAGTGTTTTTACTTGCCATTAATATAATGGAAGGTTAAGTCAATATTATATATAAGAACAAGACTATAGAGTTACTGATATACTCTATAATAATCTAGTAAATAATTATAAATAAAAATTAGTAATAGTAACTCAATAATAATGTAAAACATATAAATAAATGTTTAGGTACAGCAGTAACAAATTCAAATGGTATCCATTAATATTACAAATCTATATTATTTGCAGCAATCTCATTATAGTACTACGTAAAGATCACTTCATCATAGAAATAAAAGCGTAATAATATGGACGCAGCCAAGAGCTGATATGTAACATTTAGGCAAAAGTAACTTGTACATCAATTGGTTCCCCATCTTGAGTCAAAATATAGTCAAATAATCTTAAAATTATTGACAGATTTTATTTGTGACTAAGAACAAAATCATCATGATATACAGGTATAGCATTTTGCAGCAAGATTGGGAACAACAATCAGAATCAATTAATATATAAATGATTTTTGGCTAAATGTGACATTTCAGCTTTTATTTTGTGGCCACAGTAGTAGATGAATTGGGAAAAGGCATATATATATATATATATATATATATATCTTGTACAAGTTGTTTTAAGATCCCCGAATATCAGAAAAATTGAAGTATTTTTTCTTCCCTCTGACATAGAATGAACATAGAATTCTGAATGATGCAATAGAAATATATTACATTTATCATACTAAATATTACTAAATTTTGTATGTCTGGGATTAACTTCCTTTGTATATGAACAAGGTCCTTGTTTGTTTTCACATATTACTTATTATAGTAAACAAAGGGGCCGCGGTGGCTCAGTGGTAGAGCGTTCACCTCTGGTGCTTGGGGTCCCTGGTTTGATCCCAACTCGTGCCAAGTGAACTTTGTGATGGACAAACACCGTGTGTGGTGGATTTCCTTGGGGTTCTCCAGTTTCCTCCACTTTATTCATTCCACCATTTCACTCATTTCTCATCATCACCGTCTCCTTTATCCTAACCAGCATAACCATGAGACGTAAAATTCACAAATTTCATTTCATTTTATTATAGTAAACAACATTTCCTGCTAGCCCAGCGACAAGATCTCTCTGTGTTTTTCAACATAAGGGTAGTTTGAAACTTAATCAAATTGAAAATTAAGATAAATTTAGAGGAGAACATTTTTATAAGTTCAGTATTATATATTATTATTACAACATTACGTTACAAGCAATGTTTGGATACCTACTATTTGAGCACAAATAAAGTCATATGACATCTTTATAGTAAAAGACAAATAATGCATTATAGTGGAAGTATTAAATCAGTTTTTTCATGATTAGTAAATTTCTGATTTACTAATTCTCCAAAGTTATCTTTTCATTTTGGAGATTGTAATCTATATTTTAAAGCATAGAAACAGTAAGAGTGTCCGCTCAATCAGAAAATGCTTGTACTTTCTTGGAGAAGTGAGAGAGTTTTCCTTTGTTTTAGGGATGAACATTTAACCATTATATGATAATAAATACTGAATATTGCAGACATATTTGTTATAGAAGACAAGTTTGCATTGTCTTGCTATGCAAAACAAGTTTGCATAGTCTTTGTATAGTCATCTTAAGATAAAATTAATTTTCAATTAACTAAATTACCTATTTCGAAAATTTTTATATTTAACACCTTAAAAAAGAAGAACGACTTAGGCATGCATATATAGGATATATAAGAAGCTTGCTTCCAAACACGATTTACATGTTTTCTTTGTAATTGTACTAGAGAGAAGGAAAGTGATATTTATATAGTACCTCCGTTGACGGAATATGTTTCAGCGTTATAGGTTACATAAGGTTATATGTAAAGACATGTCGAAGCGTAAAATTACCTTTTTTAAACCCACAAACCGTTAAAAAATACTAAAGACTTAATATTGACATTTTAAAAATAGTTCAACACTTTCCATTAGGAATCACTGGTTTGTCCAACATTTAACAACTGATTTTTTTTTCTATCTCCGGTAAGTACGACATACAGCCTCAATTAATATGGAAAATATAAGCACCTTACTACAATTTAATAAGAATTTCTGCGATAGCTGTCAATATCAGGTTTTTGTTGAAGAATAATTCATGTTGATATAATATATAAAATTACATATTGATTTATTATACAACAGTGCGAATTTTTTTAGGGGCTGACAGAAACATACTGTCTCTTTGCTCTATTTAACCAACAAGATTAATAGGAATAAATTTCATCATCGTTAACTTCAGTTTCGGTATTTTATACAAAGCTGTTCCATTCCATTATTTCTTTCCTTTTCACGCCTCTCCTTTAATTCTTCCATATACTGCTTTCTTTTCCTCTCTTTTGAAATCTTGGTCTCTCGCTCTTTCCCTTCCTCTTTTAGTCTCGGTGGAGGTGGTTCCAAATCCACAGGAAACTGGGTGTGAAAACCTCCATCTCAAAGTTGAATTCGCTCCACTTATTCTTCGCATAAAATTTTCGCTCTCGTCTCAGGCTGGGTCAAAGTTTCGTAAAGTAAGTCTACAGGCCAATTGTGCTTCATTGTCAGCATTTCACCCTCCAGAGGATTCTACCTTACATTCTATATTGTGGCTTCGACAGCTTGCATTTATGGCATTATTTATTTACGTTCTTCAACAACACTGGTGAGGAACTACGAAGATTCATTTATAATCGACTTTAAATTGTTATTAGACCGTATATGAGACATGACTTTTTTATTAATATGTTCATGATATATGATGTTTAGATAATTAAAAGTTCTAAGAACTAAAAACTGGCAGTTGAAAATATTGTATTAATGTATACAGTATATGTATCGTGCTAGATATTCTTCCGTAACCAAGTTCATAAACTTTAAGTTGGAACATACTTACCCTGAACTGCAAAGTTACTTTTTTTTATAACTGAAAACGTTTTCGCACGGAACGACGTATGAATTTTAAGTCTTTAATTAAAAAGCAACAATTACCGGCCTACTGTAGTCATAAGATAAGATAGTCATAGGTTGTATATTATGTGCATTATCCATGAGCACAACGTGCTCCTCATTTTCTTTTAAAATGTTACGAACACTAACAAATAATCTTCTACTTCGTCTATGTAATTTTTTTCACTTATAGCTCAATAAGATAATTAATGTTGTCAAGTTTATAGAGGTGGTTGAGTAGCCAGTTGCCTGAGTTCATGGCGGCGTAATTGCATAAGTGTTTCCAGACACTGTCATTAATCTCGATAACACCAACAATGAGAGTATATTTTAAAATATACACAGATATTTGAATAATATATATATCTTACATATCTTATATTTTTAAAACTGTGAGTAATCTTGAGCTTGACTAATGAACATCATTAAACATGGGTAACAAGTATAATATTTTTGGTTAATGTTGTGAAGAAGTACAATTCTTTGTAACAAGTGAAATACTAAATTTTCTTTGAGAAACTGCAATTTATATATGAGCGGCTCGGGCAAACGTAAGGTATTTCACATTTCTTACTTTCGAGTAAACTGGAAAAGAAGGTTGACCATTCCCATGCAATTTAATGCAATGAGACATATTAAACACTCTTCCCTTACCATCTACATACTCTTCTGTGGTTCGATCACAAACCATTTTACCTACGAGTAATAACTCAATTTCCCGGAAGTGACGCTTATCATGTTCGCTCGAGCTGTTGATATTATCACTTTTCAGTTTAACCTTCAATTATAGTTGGAAACTAAGGCAAAAATTAAGATTAACAGAAAACTAATGTGAATGGGACGAAATGTATCATATAATCAATTTCAAACGACGAAGAGATATTTGTGGATAAATTGTTTGTGTCTTGAGTGCAAGTTTCCAAGATATGTGTATATATCGTTCTTACATTTTCTTTGTAGATTGAGCCTCTTTTTCCATTTAATTCAGGTAACTTGATTAACACATCCTCCAGGTTCTTTTTATCAACACAAGATACTTTATACCTACTATCGCAATTAAAGAAATCTGAGACCACATGAACCCCTCTAAAATTGCAAATCATTCTATTAATACTACAAAAAGCGTCTTTTATCTATTTTTAGCTACGATAAGCATGATTGTGCGGGTATAAACACGACCCTGTACATGCAAATATTTCTTCGTACAATGTAAGCATATGAGCCGCCTCGAAGCTATAGCGTACACGAAAGCAAGGTTTGATATTTAGTAGGATCCGTACAACAAGTTGTAGGTCTACGTCTCATAATACCCTTTGTTCTGAAATGGACGTTAAATTCAAATCGAGACAATCATAAATATTACGTACAACGCAGTATGAACAAATATTTTTCATAGAATTGAAATTAAAGTTATATAGATAAACATCTATTTCTAATCTTTGTAATCTAAGACTGGACTTTTATGCACAGCGACTGTCTTGAGGTGGTGCAGTATGGATTCGTTTGTCCAAAAGCACACACATATTGATATTACAAATTGGGAGAACAATCCGATTTTTGAAGAGGCCAGATTGTGACAATGTTTGGAAGAATTATACTCAAGAAAACCGGTGTGTTAGATATATCGAAAACAACAGTATTTAATGTGATTATAGCATACGTAACTCACGGCAAGACGGTATCAGAGGAGAGGAACAGTGGACAGAAAAATCACACCCAAGCCGAATGCTGTACAGCCGTAGAACTAACGCGGAACAACGACTAAGTCAATAAGCGTCTGGAACGTCCTGTTATAGTACCATTACGACTAATAACAACAAGCACAGAAATGCAGAAGCTGAATATCCGGGATAGAGTTGGGATTTCAAAATCTGTGGTCAATATTATCATCAAGGTAGTGTCAAGAACATAGTGCGAAGAATATAAAACATGGACCACCAATGATTAGAAGAGAGGAATCTGGCCCAATAAATCACTTTTCTGCATGTTCCCGCCAATAGGCTGGGTTTACGCATTTATGTACAGCGGTCAGCAGCTCTATGCTGATGTGCATCATAATTTTATAATATTCCTTTGGTCGTATAGTTATTATCATATGCGGTAATACTGCCAGTGGCTATAAGGAATTTTTGGGTAATCAGCTGTAATCTAATGGTACATATGTAGCTATCTAATAGCGACGCAGTTTTCCAAGATGGTAACGCGCCAAAAGACACAGTTAAATTTGTTCAAGAGCAGTTTGTAGAAGATCGGAATTAACTTAATCAGTTTCCCTTGCCTACTCACTATCTCAGTGTACGTTATTGAATATCTATGGTCAGGTACGGATTTTCACGTCAATCATCGGTGACTTAACAGAATGTTCCATACTGTATGAAGAGAGGCTCTCCATTCCACTGGAATTGATTCAAAAGTTGAATATCTCAATTTCGCGACGAATATATGTTGTACTAACAAACTAAAGATAGTCCAATTCCTATTAATCAGGTAAGTAGCATTTTCCAATTATCAAGCTTCACCTAGGTATCTGGTACCTAAATTATATTGAACAGTAAACAAAGTATATTTTTTAATCATCATTGATAACTTAGTAACATTTGAATATATCGATAGAGTTCACTTAGGGAATATTATATTTGAATCGGTATTTGTAAAACCAAAGTCAGTCAATATGTCGAGGATTTTCATTTGTTCTGTTTTCTGGCATCTGTATGGTTATGGCTGTCACTTCTCTAACCATTGACTGTGTAGCAATGTTTGAAACAACATTGAATGACAACATATACGAATATAGAAATCACATTATTTTATCAATAAATGATTATATTATCCATACACATACCTTAAAATGAAATAGTGACTGACATCATTTTAACAAATATTCATTTATTTTACTTCCTTATCGACTCTTTTAACGTTTATTCCCATTTCAATCAGACAAGGCAAATACTCTTGCAGAAACCAGGGAGAGAAAGAACGAGATATGCATATATAAAATATACGTGAAATATTTCACTATCTACCTAGGTATAATATTTTTGCTGCTAAATGTTACAAATATTATTTTTTTTTTTTAAAGCAAACTGTCCTGTTTCTTTCAAAATTCTTTATTTCACCACTTTACGAGAAGTTGAAAATAGATTTTAAAAATAGGATAAAAAGAAAGCACCGGTTATTAGTTCCTTGTAACTTTTTTCTAGTCATTTCCTTTTCACATTTTGAACTTGTATCCATTCAACTTTTCAACGACAGTATCTTCTCTCTCTTCTCGAAATAACCCCATTTACCCAGTCTCGAATTCTTTTCCATTGGTTTCCTTCTGTGTCCTCAATACTTCCTTATGTGTGAAGTAATGCATTTTTTGTTACATACTCACTCACGCACATACTTCCACGGAATCACGTTAGAAAAAATCTATGAAAGGAACAGAAAATAAGTAATATTGCGCGTTTCTTACAATTGCCATCTTCTATTTTCCAGGAATTTCTGCTCCAACCGACCCACCCCCGCATATCCTACCCACTTTGGTATCCGGAAAAATGAAAGCTATTTCTCACTCAAGACAGATTGATGACTCATCCTTTCTCTCTCTCTCTCTCTCTCTGTTTCAGAGCAACACCAGAACAGAAAAGGCAAGAAAAAGTAACGGAAATGAAATAAAAATGTTCGAATATTGCTTTCGTTATCGGCGAAAGTATGAAACCTGAGTCTATAAAAGAGGTAAAATAACTTTAATGGGTATCGGTGAACGCGGTATCTTACCGATGAATTAAGGCAGTGAAGTGATAAAGAAGAATAAGCATTTGTTTGGAAACGCAGAGGACAAATACTTAAACTACTACTTTCGTAAACACAATTAGTAAGAAACGTGTTTATAACACAAAAAATCAAAGTAGAAGCTACTAAATTAAATTATTAGAAGGTCATACTAAATTAATTTGTATATCTTTCAAGGTACGATTTTGTTCTATAAACCTATACTGAGAATATGGGTAATCAACGGTCTCCTAAAACTCTTGAAACATACAATGTGGGTCTCAAATAGTTTAACAATAACCGTTATCCAGTTACAATTGACAAGAGTAGAAGTAGCTAATTAATATAAACATTTGGTGTGGTTAGTGATTAATATGTTGTAAAAAATGGTTTCATAAGAAATTTAAAATGCTATATCTGTAAGCAAATGCGTTTACAATGAATAGAAAGTTATCAAAGGATGAACGTGTATTTGAACTTTAATAATGATAGTTATGTTACCAAGATGTGATGGAGTTATTTGTGCACAGTTTTCCAAACACTATTCCTTCTCCCAACAAGAAATGCACGATAGTCGGTGGAGGGCAAATATCACCAAAATATTTCACTTCCTGTTAGCAATATGCCAATTTGCACAGTGATTACGTGTGTATCAAGGAATAAAAATCCACCGGACACACTAGATCAGACGTCCTGAGCTCCTGTGGTGACGCCATGAAAATGATCGCCGTGTCAAGAGAGATAGGTCCGTTGAAATGACCGTATCTTAAATACCAATCATGATATTGTAATCTTTAAGTACACCATTTAAAAGACTAAGCTACAGAAAGGTTTAGCAACATTTTATTTTTGTAACACGAACGTTTAAGAACTTATAGCGGCGAAGATTTGGAAGTGCATGATATACTGATAATCATTTCAGAAAAAAAAAACGCTATCTAAAACGGTTTTAATGACATTTTTACATTTGGACAACATGTATTTTCTTAGGGATAGTAAGACTTCGCTCAGCATGTTTCCAAGTCGAATTTACTTCCTTGTGATCGAAATTCAAAATGCCTGCTGAATACATTTGACTTTTAAAATAACTACAAATGTAGTTGTGCGATATATCATTTCGTAGATTTTCGGGGTCAGAAAATTTATTTGTGACCTTAAAATTGAAATCTGAGTACCAAAAATGCCTCAAACTACCTTAAAATACAAGATAGTGATCAAATTCGACGAGAAGTAAGAAGTACTGCATATTATAGTGTGTATATCATTTCATATGTTTAAGGTGACAAGGATTTCATTGCTGTTCTAACTTCTGATTCTGACACTGATTACTTAGAAACTGAAAACGTCTCCCCAAAATGGACAATTTACGGAAAACTTTGCTATGAAAAGCAATAATAGGACAGGTTCCTTCTACAAATGGGCTGAGTATATCATAATGTTGCATATCATTCTCTCTTACTTTTCTTCTTTTACACAGGCGAATTTAGTCTAAGTCCCAATTTCAACCCTTAGGTTACGGGTAGAATATTGTAATGTTTTCATATATCATTTGAAAGTTCTTAAGCTACAAAAAGACCATGTAACAGTTTTCTATCAGAAGAACGGTTTAGAAATTATTTCGAAAGTAATTCGAAGGGGAGTGAAAAAAAACGAGAAACATATTTTCTATGGTTGTTTCAATCTCTACATTGAGCCTTATAGCTATAAAGCAAATCACAATTTAAGTCAGATTTCTCGCATCGATAACGATTGCACCTCTCTTTGCATTTGCACGATATTAGGTCTTCTAGCTTGCCCATAAGATCTCGGCATTAGTTGACCAGAGGGACTAGTAGTCATCCTCGACATTTTTCCACCCCACCCTCACACGAATTCAGAGGCTAAAAATTTCTTTGGAGACGATTTGTTCACAAAGAGCACGCGAACTCTCTTCAGGTAATGCAGCAGATGATTACTTGTTAGTGGAATATTTCAATTGACCCTTCTGATACATAAAGAGAACCCAGATAGCATCATTTACGGTCTATACTGAACTTGAGGAATGGTACGTTAGAGCAACGAACCGCAGAATGAGTAAGGATAATTTGTCATCTTGAGAGATGTTGTAGGGAACTCTGGAAGAACTCGAAAAAGCTTGTCTACGTCTCGAAGTACCATCAATATTTTGTATGTAGCAACTTTACCAGTACCTGCAAAACTTAACACTGTGTTAGCTACTGTAAAGGTTTGGAAAATAGGAAAAAAGTCTGAAACATCTTGTGAAGTTTCGTCCTGTAACAACAAGTGGACGCGAATGTATTGAAGATGTTTGGAGGGGGATAGGAAAAAGTTTTAGATGAGTAAGAGAGATGCAATTGTTGATTTGTGAAATTTGGCTTTGCAGCTGTGGGGCTCAATGTAGAGATTGAAATAACTATAGAGGGTAGTATGGTTTTTTGTTGTTGTTGCTACTATATTTCAAATTGCTTCTACAATAGCCCCTAAACAGTTCTTCTGACACAAAAATAATATATGGCTTTTTTTGTGGGTTAACTCAAAATGTTCCAAATAGTATATGAGAACATCAGAACATCCTGCCCGTAACTACAGGGAAAATTTTGGGATTTGGGTTAGAGATGAATCCGCCCCTGGCCCCTGCATAAGGGAAGAAAATTCAGGATAGAATGATACACAACACCAATGATGTATTTAATCCATTCTCGGAAAAACGCTGTGATATTATTCCTTTCGATTTCAAATTGTTCCATAAATTGTGCCATTTTTGGGAGCTATTTTGATTTTCTGAGCACTTCCAATGTCAGAATTAGAATTTAAGCAACAACAATGAGATTTTTGATCCCGTAAACATGGGAAAGAATAACTCACACTATAATATACAACACTTTTCATTTCTCATCAAATTGGGCCCCCATCTTGGCTTTTGTGCTAGTTTGAGGCACTTCTGGTGGTCAGATCGTAATTCAAAGATCACAAATGGATTTCTTAATCTCGAAAACTAGGAATGATATATCGCATAATTACATTGTAGTTACTTTCAGAAACAAATTTATGCAGCAACCATTGTAATGTACAGCAGCATCTCGCAATTTGGTCATAAGGAAGCGAAATTCGACTTGGAAACATTAAAATTTATATTCAATAAGACCTCATTATCCCTAAAAAAGAAAAGTTGCCCAAATGTCGGAAAAAATCCTTTAAAAGAGAGCGTTTTTTTCTTCTTAAATGTTCGCCAGTATTTCACTCATTTCTAACTTTTCGTCACTAAAAACAGAAACCCGATGCTGTTCACGACTACCTTGCATAGTCGTTAAGAAGCTGATTTTTGTTAGCTTCGTGCCTAATCACCTCTTAAGCATTACACACGATCTTTAAAAACACTGCATAATTGAATCTTCCTGTATACATCTTTGTTCTTAAGTCACGTTTGATATTGTGTGTGAAATTTATACCTTTGTGCAAAATTATTATAACGTACTATCTTTAATGCAGACTACCATTACAATTTATGTTTCCAACATATGCGTACAGTAGAGATATGAGCTCATTATCATAATGCTACTAAACAACGGATAAAGATTTTTTTTTAATTTTAATCTTCTTTTATTACAACACAATTTATATAAACATAATGCGGTCTCGTAATCTCCTTTAACACATAAAAGGCATAAAAACGGATCGTTTCAATTGAGATTTTCATTTAATTGATTTGTGTCAAATGACGCTCTCGTACTAGGTGTGTCTTCCTTATTCATCTCATATGATGAATCACAAATCTATCAATGGATTATATGTATATTCACATGTTCCACCCAATGATATATTCTACTACTCGATTTTTTCTCCTAAATTGACGTACTACACAGTCAACACAAATAATAAAATTCACTTGAACATAGACAGAAAAGCGTATATAACATTACCATTAATGAATCAGTTTCCAGTAATATTCATGCTATTGTCTGACAAATATTTGCATTGCAATAGTGAGACGCAGAAAATTTAAGGTTAAGTAATATGTTTTAAATTCTCTCTTTTCAGATGACATCATATGCACAAAGTAGTACAGATATTAACATGAGAATAAAACTTCTTGTAAGGAAATGACATAAATATAAAATTAATATTTTGATATGAAGGATTTCTTGGATTTAAACACGATTCTAAGTGTTTCAGTAATTGAAAGATTCTTGAAAAGCAGTTATTCTAATGGCAACAAGGGAAATTAAAAAATCAATTTAATTAAATATGTCTAAGAAGCTGTTACGAAGAGAAACCTGAATGAAATTTTAATAGGAGAATGCTTTTGTATTGGAGAATAAGGAACTGAAATAAACTCCAGCCTCGCCAGAACTTTGGTATTTTTAATGTTATTTGCGAACGCCAGGGTGTTAATCCTCCAACGGAATACATTAACAAAAATTTAGTGATTTCAGATTACTATTGACCACCATTGAAATTAAATTGAACTTCAGATTAAATTGAAAGAGTGCTTCGTATAGAGCAATGTTTCTTGATCTGTGTTTGCAGACCACCAGAGGGCTGCGAGAGATTGAAAGTGGGTTCGTGGTACATTTTATCTACATTAAACTTTATCTTATAATGTTGCTCACACCTGGGGTATATGTAATATGCATTACCTAGCATTCAATCAATTATGAAGAATAAAATAAATAAAATTATATATATATATATATATATATATATATATATATATATATATATATATATATATATATATATATATATATATATATATATATATATATATAATGAAAAACAAAATTACCAACCAAGACTGCAAACACACATCTTAACAACAATAACTTAAGGTATTAATACTGAAGCAGTGCCTGATTTATTCATTCGAATTAATGAACTAAACTAGCTAAACGCCGTATGCCAGAATGGAAACCGTTCTTGACGAGACATTTTCTGCTCTTTGTAATGAAGTGGAAGTACTCAGAAATTCGTTTCGGGATAAGATTTCGACGTCATTGTTTGAGACTTTATAGAAGTAATGTTATTTAATTGGTGCGTTCGATGCACAAGGGAATTATGTCTATTTTTGATCATTTTTGCCACATTTCACCTTAAGATCTGTATCTGAAGCTCCTTTCAGAGCATAAAAGATTCATGTACACATATTTTAAATAACCCTTATAATGTAAAGAAGTGTTAACTTTTCCATGTACTTAAGTGCATCGTAAAAACTTGATGTCTTTTTTCTCAGAACTTCGTAATTGGAATGGACTTGGTTCCCTTGTGCTCTAAATGCTATAATTCTAAATTTCAATTAGTACATAATGTATAGCCTACAAGTGAACATGTATCTCGTCTCTTGTTCATCTTGCGTATAGTTTTAATGTCTTCAATACTGTCAACTCGAACCTTGAAAGTACATTTGTTGCTGTATGTTTTGTCTAAGACAAGACACAGACGACAATCAAAAAGTTAAATTTGTGGTTCAACTGTTTGGAGAAAGAAAAATGTGATTTCTTTCACACATTGAGTGATTTTATTGATTTCAGTGAACAACCCGTTTGTAGTAATGTTACTGAAAGCATGATCGAATATTGAGATCATCATTGATGTTTTATAACTACGTGTATTTTCCAAATTGTCTTGAGAAATGGATTGAATGAACTCCATTTTTAGACTCGGAATATGGATTTCCTCTCTCGAAGAACAGCTTATTGAGTTCTCTTCAGATTAGACGTTCAGAATGCTCTTCCTTCATTACCGTGATTAAATATTATGTTCCAATCTAAAGCTGTTTATCATTAAATTTCCAAAAGGGCTGTAAGACATCTCCTGGAGGGGCAGACACACATACGGACAGACAGGGCAAATATACAGGGTAGCGCTGAGCTTACTGAAACATTTCAAAGTTGAATATTGCACAGACGTGATAGTTGTAGTAGTTACGGGTGAAAAATTATGAAAGAATGCCATTTTATAGGAATACCATGACAGTTACCACAGACATCACTGGAGCGTTAAACAATGTGTTTTCTATGTTCGTACTTATTTGGAAACGACGTCAGTCATTAAAGCTGCGATTGTTCTCATCCTTCATTGTGCTTGATACGTTAAAGGCGCATTGTAACTGTTGCAGTATTCTTATGAAATGGTATTCTATTCACTTTCCATCTCTCAGCCGCAGCCTACTATAAGCAGTATTCAACTTTGAAATGTGTCAGTTGGCTCCGCGCCATCCAGTATAAGGGAGTTTTAGTAAACCAAGCCCCTTAAAGGGTACTTTTTACACTATTGCATTGAATCCTTTTGCTCTCCTACTTACAATTTATCATTGGTTATCTAATTTCATAAAATGCACCATCGTACTTACAAAATTTAGTTTCTTAGTAAGACCACTGTAGAAAGTTCATTCTGTTTTATCTTTTGTTTGTGAAAGCAGTACTACGAGTGAAAAAATATCGTGTTACATCAGCAAGCACGATCAAAATCCTTCTAATGTTTCAAAAGTTGAAACCTTTGCAGGGAAACATCATAGGCAGAGACATAGGAAGACGAAAAAGAGGGTGCATGAGATGTAGTCGTTTAATTCTATCCACATCAAATGTTCTCTTCTTCGCGCTTTGAAAGGAAAGAGAGGAAAACGACAGAACTTTTAGTTTCTTCTCTCACTTGAGAGCAGTAGATGAGAGCACACTCTACTCCTTTTCAATTCTTTTTAAACAGGCACGTAACGTTAACTTTGAAACCACAGTTTTAATTAAGAAACGTAAACAATCATTCCTGATGGGTTTAACACTCTTTGCTGAAGTACGAAATTTTTCTCACCTTGTTGAAAATGTAGGTGGAAAACTAAAATGAAAAGGGTTGTACGCTTAATATCTTCCTTTACATTCTGTTAATGAAAAGAAGTTCAAGTACTGCACATCTGTGCTAAGGAGAAAACATACTTTTCAACTAATAACTAAATGATAGTGAATTAAATCTGCGCAAGTTTTTACATTTGTATATCCTTTGTAGTTCACTTTCTACCTTATATGTATATTTTGTTTTGTTCTTGAGAAAAATTAGCAAGTCTGCTATCCGTAAAATGAATTAATCCACCAATGTTAAGTTTCGTTTAAAAGTTGTTTTGGAGTGCTCTGTATTTAGACAAGCAACTTTTCTACACGTATATACAACGAAAATACTTTGAATAATCTTACGTATAACTTGTCTACACTCTCAATGGAGTCATACGTTTCTTAAGAACAGAATTTACAAGTACTTAGAGTTCGTAAAACAGTATTTTCATTTCTGGACCGCGGTGGCTCAATGGCAGAGCGCTTACCGCTGGTGCACTGGATCTCTTGTTCAATTTCAGCTCGCGTCAAGTGAATGTTTTGGCGGACAAACTACATGTGTGTTACTTTGGTCGAGTTTCTTCTATTTCCCCTTTCTTCATTCCACCATTATCATCCACCTCATTATCACCATCTCCCTTAGTTTCGATGCATAATCGTGGACAATAAACTACAGAAAAAATACAAAGAATGCCTATTGTTTTATACTGTAGAAACATGTATATTAACATTCTTTACGTCTACAAATTGTTGGTATTTCTACTTCTGTTGTGCATGTCCTAAGTCAGATCAGCTATAATGTGTGTTTGTAGGAGAAAATGTGAAATGTCTCTCTCTCTCTCTCTCTCTCTCTCTCTCATACACACACACACACACACACACACACATACATACATACATACATACATACATACATACATACATACATACATACATACATACATACATATGATGTTTTCACACATATGTATAAGACACAAAAATGCATGGGAGAAACAACTTATAGAAGCATTTAAGTAAGAATTAAAAACAACAGTGGTTACAAACGAATAATAAGTAAAGAAGTGTGGGGTAAAACCGGGAACTCGGATGCAAACAGGGTCGCAATAGACTTACTGCTTTTGTTGCTGTGAAGAAAATTCAGTTTCAGTGGTTTATGCTTACGATTTTTGAAGAAAGCTAGACGGGTTATACTGAGTTCCTGTTTCTGCAAGAGTAAAGGTACAAAGCTGTCATTCTACAACATTTAATTATCTTTATTATCATTCTAAGTAATTGTCTGTAACGTTTTGTATAGTTAAATGACGCCATGTGTGATGAAAGCTGTACGTGCGGGGCAAAACCGGGTACTGCCCGGTATTGGTCCCTGGGTTTTTAAAAATAGAAAGTCTATTATTATATAGGGCGAAATACTTTTATTTACCATATTAGGAAACAAAAAAATATTATTATTGTATATAAGCCAATTATTATTGTAAAATATTCTTATTGTATTATATTAATGTTTCATATAATTCAATAATAATCTAGAATTTTTTCCGCTCTCGTTAATTGGTTGTATGGTTGGTTCCACTTTTGCGTTCTGTATAAACACTGTGGCTATATGAGACGGGGTCTACTGCTTAAAGTGAGAACTCAGCCACTACTCGGGTTTGTTTCCGAGGTGTGAAGTCCTCATCGGGATTTGAATCAAGAACGGAAGAAACCACAGTGAAAGTTCCAAAGAATCTTCAAAGCCAGCATCAAGACTCTACAAACAAGGAAGATTTAGCAGTAAGAGTCCCTAAAGGTCCTGCAGCAAGTGTTCCTAATGTGTCAACACCATCGAATCAACACCTTCTGAACCCGAACCACTCAATCTACCTTGCTGTTCTAAGTCCTTGACACCTAACTGTAAAAGTATTCCCGAAGCATCATTCAGTGTTTCAGCCTCTAAATTGACTTCCCCCATACACTGAGAGAAAGACGCAGCCCAAGAAGGACAAGAGAAAAGGAAAAACTGTCATTTTGACTTGCTCCCCGTACAAGCACCAAATCCAGACAGTGTTATAAGAAAAGAAAAAGAAAATGAAGGAAAGAAGAACAAAGATGGACAGAAGACAAATAAACGAACCAAAGAAATGACAACTTTTTAAAGATGCCAAAAAAAGAACAACAGACAGAAAATAAGCGTCTAAAACAAGAGAAACCGAAGGAGCAAATGTGGGATGACTCCAGTGAAGAGGATGGAAATACTGAATGCGTTTACTGCAATGAGCTTTACTCGGACTACAAGAATGGTGAAGGATGGATCCAATGCATCCAATGTCGTTGTCGAGCCCATGAAAGCTGTTATGGGGCCGAAGAGGAAGATGACTATTTTACTTGAGACTTGTGTCAATAGGCTTTCTATTACAGCAAAAAAGTAAAGACAAAGACAATTAAATTTATTAACAACTCATCAAGTTATGTCCTTTTAGACTTATTCCTATATTTTACAACAATAGTTACCTTACATCAATAAAAAGAACTCGAATTTTGTGGAAACTTTTAACATTTTTATTTTCCATAACAAAAACATGTCTACCCGATTTTACTCCACTAGTGGGGCAAAACCGGGCAAAATGACTTCTTTTACAAAAAGATTACCTACAACTGCAAAAACAATTAAATCGTGTTTTTAAAACTGTGACTGTATTAACAGATAAGTAGTGCATACTTTTGCAAAATTTTGTTTGTTTGCGGTAAAAACGGTGATTTCTGGAAGCCTTCAAGCCTTAGGGTCCCGGTTTTACCCTACTCTTCCCTATTTAAGGCAATGTTACTATATTGTTCCGAATTCCTCCACAAAATAGCACAACAATAATTTGCTAATTTCTCGAAAGTATTTCTCCCTTTATTCCCTTTATTTCTTTTCTTTTCCTTTTTCCTGTTAGAAATAGATTACTAAGTCTACTGCACAATACAGGGGGATTTTCTTCTGCTAGTTAAAATTTTTCTTAAATTTATATACTTAACATTATCGGCCATTTAGAATATTTCCAGAACAGAAGAACAAGAAAAATTTTGTGCTGTCTAGTACACAGTCCGTCGAAAAATACGCCCAAACTTTTGACAAATTTAACACAATAATTGATGGAAGAGTAATGACCTTTTCTACTTAGGCTGTAGGAAATAGGACCAAATATATAAATTGAGATCCTGGGTTTGTCTTCTCGGCTGGGAATTGAACCCAGGATCATGCACACAGAAAGCGCTTACGTTAGGCACTTGGACATGAATGTACACTCTCTCTCTGATAAAATTACATAGTACTTCATAAGTTGTTACGGCATTTGTGCAGAAACGACTATATCAATATTAGACAACATGTTAGTCTCAGAAACTTGAGAATTACTTACCATAATTTAATATTTTAAATCTTGAAGACAATATATCATATCCTAATTCGGCAACATAAATACACTAATATATTTATTTTAATATTTACATCTATTAATGATTTGGCTTCTTCACTATGAAATACTCGTATTAGAAGATTATCTATCACGAGCATTTCGTCTCATCTATATAAGTAAATATTTGAATAATGTAACCAAAAGCCACCATACTCATTTTCTTATCCCTAATCTTAACTCTTCATGATAGTTTATAATTTCCAAGTTTTTCGTTGGATAACTTCCTTAAATTATAGGTGAAATGTACTGGCCAGAAAACCCCTGACTTACTTACTCTCCTTTGAGTAGATCATTCACATACATTTTAAGATAAGAATAAACAAGTTAACTTACAAAAACTCTCCATACTGCAGCTTCTGACGCCTACCAAAAGCTTAATTTCTGAAAATTATTACTGTAGTTGCTGGTTACGAAAGTTAAATATGGAGAAACAAATAAAATAAAATCTGTCCTACGATTAGACTGTCTAGGCTAAAGGAGACGATGATGATGAGAAATGAATAAAATGGTGAAATGAAGAAAGTGGGAGAAAACGAGGGAACCCCGAGAAAACCGACGCACACGGTGTCTGTCCACCACATAACTCACTATACGCGAGTTGGGATCGAACCAAGGACCCCATGCACCAGAGATAAACGCTCTACCGCTGAGCCACCGTGGTTCCCGTGGAGAAACAAAATATAGAAAACTACTTCAGAGGACTAAGATTCAGTTAACTAGGGGGTATTTATGCAAGAGGTCTATATGAATCTTAAAGAAAACTAAATCTTCAAAAATGAAAATTTAAAAAGAAAACAGCATATTAACTGTAGCAATGCGGAGAGAAATTAACAGAAATTATATTTTTGTATAATCTTATATGAAACAATTCAATTTATCATTGCCTTAAAGCTTATGAATATATATATTTTTTTTTCAATTAAATATGCACACGTATGTACATCGTTCATAAATATATGTGAGTAACTTATACTTCAATCAGAAATACCACTTATTTAAGAATTGTAAGCTTTAAAGTTCAGCAACTTACAGGATAAGTACATTTCTTGGCTTTCTGACATTTTAGGGAATTACTGAACCTTACTTTCTAAACAACTTTATTAATATAAAGAGCATCGCGGCCTACTAAAACTAAAGGGTACAAAATCCATATTTGAAAAGAAATGTAAAGTTTCCAGATTAAGAAATGTTCTTAGACAAAGAACTAGATAAACGCATTATACAAAGTCATTTAAACACTAATATTCTATCCTTTTCATCTCTCAGACCTGGCTTTAGTTTCTTTTTTTGAAAAGAAATAAATGGGTAAAGCTCTCTGTTGTCTTTTTGATACTTCCCATTATATTTTAACAGTCTTTTACTACAAAGTAAGTGAGTATGACGTAAAAAATAAAGTTTTTTAAGAAGTTTTGACAAGCAATTTCTCCTTATTTGGCCCATCCTGTTTGTGAAGCTAGCACACACTTTAAAAAATCCCAATGCGAATGACGTTTTTCCAGGATGGGGCATTCTTAGTTCCCAAAGAATAAAGAGGGAAAGAGAGAGAATAGAATTCCTCACAAGCGTAGAACTTGAGAGCTTTCTTATCTCCTACGTCATCAATAGAGCGAGAGTAATAAATGAATGAAAGAAAGAGAGAGAGAGAGAGAGAGAGAGAGAGAGAGAGAGAGAGAGAGAGAGAGAGAGATGATAGTGCTCCAGCGGTAGCTTCCAGTTGATTGTCTTTCTTTCTCTTTCTCTCTAGCTACTCTTCATTTTATTGTGCTTTTTACGTAGTTCTTTAGCATTTCCTTAATTAATGGAATTCTATTTACCCTTCCATTTTGTTCATCATCTTTCTCCTCTATTTCCCCTTGTACACATTACAAGAAATGAACATCTACCAAACCAAAGAAGAATCTTTTAATTGGGAAACTTAGTCTTAAATGAGGATAATAGATGAGGTTAAAAGAGGGTTTCTCTTGTACATTTTCTTTCCTCCTTAAAAATAATAATGAAATTCCAGGATAATATTGTTCTCATAACAAACAATGGATTTGTATAGCTTGATGAACCTCAAATAAGATGGTTTAAAGTTCAAAATCTCACTTTTATCCTGCAGTTCCATAAACTTTTAGATGTTCTTTTCCCGACAAATTTTCTTACATTTAGAAAAAAAATACTTCTGTATATAAAGCAAATATGCATTTCTGTATTTCAGAATTAACACAGAAAAACGAATGGTTAATTTCAGACCATTACATGTAAAATCTTCCATCTTAAAATTACAATTTGTTTACTTTATTTTACGTCTAAATTCTAGTCCTACTAAAACTGAGGAGATAGATAGAACCTGGAATCATAAGATTTTATCGAGTGAAAGCTCTGATCGGTCGTTTCTTTGAGAGATAATGGTAGAAAAATATTCTCCATATAGAAACATTGATTTATTCAAGACTATTTGAAGTAAAATAACAAAACTTTACATTTTATAGTCGTCATTGCAGAAATGGTTTCAGCGCTAGTTATTTATACTGATTATGCCCTTGAGGAGCAGTGGATGAAAAGTACACGACAAGGTAGCATTAGCAGCTGTTTATTCTTGATCGAAATGGTTAAGAGAGTTTTTGAGTTACTTTAACTAAATATTGCATGTTAGTAACAATCACTATATAAATGATTTTAATGGAAAACAGTTATCATCAGTTATGTCTGTGAATGAGAGTTCGTGAAAAGTTTCCAGACGTAATAGTTTTAATCTTTCCCAGACTCTTTAAGGAACAACGACCAAATTACGCACTGTAACAAGGCTCACAGTGTATGTGGTTTCGTAAAGAGGTTGTTATGATCTTGTCATGTCTTTGAGAAACTAAACTGTGGCAAATTGAAGATAATTCCTATCGAATATGATGAAATTAGTTCCCTGTCTTTTTGAGCCACATTGAACAAACATTGTACAATGACCAAGTTGTAGTGAAGAGTTTGAAGCGCAACAGTCATGATCGACGAATAGCATCGAAAAATAATTCTATTCAGTTTGTATTAGCCCATTTTAGATCGTTCCATCCCTTCCTGTTCGGATTAGACAAGAACGGTCTTATACAACGAATTCAGCATAGTGATAGTGATGAGCACGAGTCACTTGCTCAGCTCTGCTTATAGCGGCAGGTACTTATCAAAATAATCAAAACATAACAGTATGAAAATTACCTGAATAATACGTCACTGGACCAACTTAACAAGTCTCTAGTACGACTTTCATTCGTTGTCAAAATTGAGGCATATCCCTTGCGTTTGCAGAAGAACACACAAACTATTCTCCACATTATACAGCATTATACAGCGATGATAAGGAATAAATGAAAGCTAGACTGACTGACCAAAGATGCATCATGATGTTCATTCTAACGTTCCTCAAACAACTACAGAATATGACTGGCTGTAAATATTAGTGCATTGCGGTTAGAGAACAACATTTGTATCATAGGATGCTTTGGTCCCTTAAAACGACCGCAATCACTGGCCGTAATTTATCGTCTGAGAGTAAGAATAGGACTAATGATATATAAAATTGTGGCAAACACCAGAACAGAGCCGCCACCGTGTCTGTCGATAGGAAGTCCAAAAGATATTCGTCTCTTGGCATCTTCTACATAATTAAGTGTTTGAACAATAAAGAGTGGACTAGTGGTTTAGAAGACATAAGAATTGAAAACTTCGATTACGATTAGCTTCTAGCTGCCATGTAAATGGCCATCGTTTGGCTTGCCCAAAGGGTGGGTGACAAGCTGTCGAGATACCTGTCATTTTCAAATATTTTCATATTGCAAATTATAGATATGGGTTTATGAGATGGAGAAAGTTACCAGAGAAGCCAAATACAATCATAAACACAAATCGTACATTGTTTTCCTAATTATAAAGCCCATAAGTTAGTAAGTTATTTCATATTTCTTATGATATTTTATTCCTCAAACATAAACATGATATTTTATTTCTCAAGAAACTGAGGTTAAAAATCATACAAAATAATCTGCGCATTTAGAGCACAATCACATAAATAAATAAATAAATAAACCAATTCACGTATTTCAGATGCAAGGCTGATCTATGCCTACATATGCTGCTGATGCACAGCAAATATTAGGTAAAGAATGAATGTAAAACGGGCATTAACCATGCTGCTCTTTGCGTTATCTATAGGAAACAGCACATGTGTTGCCACGTAAAGTAATGAAGAAAGAGCGAATATTTCCTCCCTAGCAAGGACCACATGTATGTTCCCACATTTCTTTTTTTATATTTGGATTAACATGTTGTCCCGTAATAAATATATTAGGTCGTAAATTTAAAATATTTTCGTAATGATATGTTAATAAGTGTGAATTTTTAAAAGTTTCGTTTGTTTCCTAAATGAGCTTATAATAAGATTCCATAATAAGCTTGGAAAATATATCAATTTACAGATTAAATATGAAATAAAAAGGAAGGAAAAGGGGGAAATGTTTAAACTGATCCTGTAAAACTTTTTAATAAAACAAATTCGTTTAAGTTTGTCTTAAAATAATTAAAGGCGTTGAGTATCTACGCCTATTTAGCAAATTGATTTTGGTAGGGAATCATTTTTTTTTTTGCTGTTTTCTTTGAAATGAACTGGAATTTTGATCATGTGATATTACTGATTTTTTTCTTCATGCCTTGTGAAATGTCTCTTGTTTTCCCTAACTGAATTTGTGCTGTATATAAACTTAATATTACTTAAATTTTATTATTACATCTTAAAATTGTATATAACAAAATTTTATTTTCAGGAAGTAAGGAATCTTTAAATAGATTTGGAGACTAAACCAGTAAAATCAAGTCATTAAATTTCTAGTTTGTTTAATACAAAACAAAAATGTATTTCCACAGACAAATCAATGGGCTAAAAAGTAAAAAAAAGAAAATGGCTCAGCTATGAATGAAAAATGAACAATGAAAAATATACAACAGACTAAATTTAAAACATTTCAATATATCTATATAAACGTATTTCTGTATGACGAGAGAGTTGCTTGTATAACAGCGAGGAAAGACTTTGATGGTTGCTACGGAGAAAAGCCACAAGCAAACACGCAGTACGAAGAGTGTATTACTACCTTAGTAATACAAATTAAACATAACTTTCTTACAAGGCTGTCTAATTCTTTATTATAAATTAACGAGAAATGTTACAGTTTCGGAAGTATAGCACTTCCTTCTTCAGACTACTATTCCAACTGAAACCATAGATAACATAACATAATTTGTTATCTCTACCAATCAAGAATCATTTCTTTTTTCAATTTTTCATTAAAATTCAAAATATATGCCCATTGTTGTGACAATTTTAAACTCTTAACAGAAATAATACATTGTTAATTAATCTTTATATTTCTTTTAACATATATTAACTAAATTAAATACTAATTAGCTATCTAAACATTGAAATTTTCTACCTAATATTGAATTCTAAATTTTCTACCTGAATATTGATTACTACTTAACAACGTGAATATTGAAAAACATGTAAATAAAACTTTTTACCCTATATTGTCCTTATATTCTACTTTTCTTCTTTCTTCTTTCTTCCCTTTTCAAAATATCCTCCCATTCTTCATTAATATTCGAGCCACTATTCAAGTTCATAGCTTTAACGTACACTTCTTTTATCCTCTTCGCTTCTTTCCACTTCCTAACCAGTTGTCTCCCTTCATATTCCAATTTTTTCGCTCCTTGCCAGTTTACTTCGTGACCTGTTTTTTCTACGTGCTTGTAAATGGCATTCGTGCTTGTAAATGGATAAAAGAAGAAAAGAAGAAGATAAGAAGACAGGTAATAGAAGAAAGTAAGAAGAAAGAATTATCAAAGTTTATTGATGAAGAAGGAAGGATACCGAAGATGAAAGGTTTTCCTAAAATTCATAAGAAGGAAGTAAAATTCAGACCAGTTTTAGACTGTAGAAGTAATTTCATGGAAGCATTGGAGAAAAAGATTAAAAAGATTGCAGAAGCTCTCAGAGGAATTCAGGATAGCAAGAGGGTAGTTAATTCAGCAGAAGTGAAAGAATTGATAAAAGGTTTAGGAACCAGAAAAGAAAGGACTGTTATGTTTAGTGTGGACGTTAAAAGTATGTTCCCCAGCCTCAAGAGAGAAGAAGAAGTAAGAGTAGTAGACAAGGTGATGAAGGACAGAAAAATTGAAAACTGGGATAAGGAGAAAATGAAAAAAGCTTTAAGGTTTGTGTGGGACAATAGTTTCTGCAAGATAAGTGATAGGATAGTGAAAATGAAAGATGGATTGAGCATTGGATCATGTATAAGCCCAGTAATAGCAGATCTGGTAATGAATGAATGGGAGAAAACAGTGATAGAAAAAGGTGGTGATAAATTAATATTATTCTGTAGGTATGTGGATGATAGTTTTGGAGTATGGAAAGGAACGAGAAGGCAATTGGAGAAATTTATTGGAGAATTGAATGATGAAAGAAAAGGTATCATGTTAGAGAAGGAAATAGAAAAAGAAGGCGTAATAAATTTCTTAGATATAAAAGTAAAGAGAACAAAAGAAGGAAATTTTATAACATCGTGGTTTCAAAAAGAATGTGCATCAGAAGTTTACTGCAATAAAAGAAGTGATGTCGATGAAGGAACAAAAATTAATTTCATTAGGAATATGGAAGAGAAGATCAAAATGATAAATACGAAGGAAGATAAAAGGAAAAAGATACAGAAAGACTATGGGAACAATTGAAAGACAATGGTTACAGTGAAAAGGACAAGAAAAAGAGCAGGAAGAGAAGGAAGAAAAGTGAGAAAGAAGAGAACAAGAAGAAAAGATGGCATGGTATTGAAAGTGCAGGGGTGATATCAGAGAAGATAAGAAGAATTCTTAAGAGAGAAGGTATTAAGACGTACAGGCAAGGAGGAATGAAAATAACAGATATCATCAAGAAAAAGAAGATGAGAACGTCAGCGGAATTATTTAAGAAAGGAGTGATATATGAAGTACCGTGGGGGATGTGTGATAAGGTGTATATAGGAGAAACCAAGAAGAGAATGCAAGAACGTTTAAAACAGCATAAAGATGATGTAAGATTGAAGAGAGACACGAATGCCATTTACAAGCACGTAGAAGAAACAGGTCACGAAGTAAACTGGCAAGGAGCGAAAATATTGGAATATGAAGGGAGACAACTGGTTAGGAAGTGGAAAGAAGCGAAGAGGATAAAAGAAGTGTACGTTAAAGCTATGAACTTGAAT
This sequence comes from Thermobia domestica, assembly GCF_964235325.1. Lineage (NCBI taxonomy): Eukaryota > Metazoa > Arthropoda > Insecta > Zygentoma > Lepismatidae > Thermobia > Thermobia domestica. Next base: position 215,209,874 of record NC_137462.1, on the reverse strand, counting down.
AGTGGCTCGAATATTAATGAAGAATGGGAGGATATTTTGAAAAGAGAAGAAAGAAGAAAAGTAGAATATAAGGACAATATAGGGTTAAAAATTTTATTTACATGTTTTTCAATATTCACGTTGTTAAGTAGTAATCAATATTCAGGTAGAAAATTTAGTATTCAATATTAGGTAGAAAATTTCAATGTTTAGATAGTTAATTAGTATTTAATTTAGTTAATATATGTTAAAAGAAATATAAAGATTAATTAACAATGTATTATTTCTGTTAAGAGTATAAAATTGTCACAACAATGGGCATATATTTTGAATTTTAATGAAAAATTGAAAAAAGAAATGATTCTTGATTGGTAGAGATAACAAATTATGTTATGTTATCTATGATTTCAGTTGGAATAGTAGTCTGAAGAAGGAAGTGATATACTTCCAAAACTGTAACATATCTCGTTAATTTATAATAAAGAATTAGACAGCCTTGTAAGAAAGTTATGTTTAATTTGTGTTTAAAATGGACACAAGGCCTTTTTATAAAAATACCTTAGTAATAATGTTCGATCTAACAGGAATTGCGTTTTATTTATACGGGTATTTATACTTTGATAATTTATTCACTGGAAGGGAATTTCTCTTTTATCTGAAATACCGATGCCTCGGAAGAATAGGTATCCTTCGGAAGAATAGAATTTCTAAATACCTCTTGATGAAACCTGTGAAAGAAATTAAGAAATTTGATGGAGGAAATTAATATTTTGCCACAATCAAAGAATTTGTTGTTGTTTGCTGAGTGACAATTGATTTGACTTGATTTTCAGCTTAATGTCTCTTGTAGCACCGGGGCTATATCAGACGTGGACCTACAGATTAACGTGGAATTCGAACCACATGAGCTCCTGCCGAGAATTGAGCGCGGGTTTTCCACGCCAAAGGGAGTTCAGAATTCAGTGGCTCAGGTGAACACAGTAGTAAGCGCCATTTACGGTAAATTGAGTTATCACGTGGAATAGATTGTGATCGAACTACATAGGTATATATAGGTAGTTTAATTTCGGAAAAGTACCTGCAGATGAGGAGGGAACTTGTTTTGTATATTTTGTTGTGAAGAAACACCGTATGCGTGGGTTTTCTCGGGGTTCTCCTGTTCCTCCCACTTTCTTCATTCTACCATTTCATTAATTTCTCTTCATCGCCGTCTCCTTTAGCCTACCCGGCATATACGTGGGACGTAAAACTTTCATTTTACTTCATTTTTGTTTCGTATATGTCATTGAAGAATGATTAGATGCATAAGATTTGTAGACGATATGGCCCTTGTTGCAGAAACTGAAAAGAAAATCAATAAAATGTTAGAAAAAATGAGGAAGGGCTTTGAAGAATATGGGATGAAAATAAATGTTAGAAAGACAAAAGCCATGGTAATTGGAACGAAGGGGTCTGTGTCAAATATAAAAGTGGGAGGGGAGAAAATAGAATAAGTGAATAGTATTCGATATCTGGGTAGTATTATAGTAATGCCACGAAGTGCGAACGTAAAATAAAAGCAAGGATAGAAATTGCGAAAGAAGCCTTTAGGAGGAAGAAAAGTTTGTTTTGTGAGACCTTGAATAAAGATTTGAGAAGAGGACTCATAAAATGCTTCGTGTGGAGTGATGTACTGTATGGGTCGGGAACGTGGACATTACGTAAAAGTGATGAAAATTGACTGGAAGCCTTCGAAATGTGGGTGTGAAGAAGAATGGAAAAATTAGTTGGGTCGAGCGGAAAACGAATGTGTGTTAGAAATGGTAGGGGAGAAAAGAACACTTTTAGATATTATTAGGAAGAGGAAGAGAAACTGTTTGGGACATTGCCTAAGGAGAGATTGTATTATGAGGGACGTCCTAGAGGGTATGGTGGCGGGAAAGAGAGGGAGGGGGCAAAGGAGACTACATTTAATGGATGATATAAATCAGAAAGATCATACGTGAAGATGAAGAGGTTAGTGTAGGACCGTGGTGCATAGAAGCTTCTCAGCTGCGGCAAGTGACCTGCCAATAAGAGCAGAATACCTATAATGATGATGATAATGTCATTGCATTGAATTGCATGGGAATGGTGAACTTCCTTTTCCAGTTTACTCAAAAGTTAGGTTCGCCCGAGCCGATCAATTCTGTTTTGAGAATAGCGTCGAACTACCAAAATAAAATGTAACTTAAATGAGGAAAGTGGAGCGGTATTGGAAAGTGCAAAGTAGAAGAGCAAAACTTTGCCGGGCTAACTTGATATCTATATAATTGATAAATGGGTAGAACAGATAGAATGAACAGAAGCGTTACAGAATTTCTTTAAGAAGAAAGAAGTGGTTTTGGAATATAAGTCTGAATGTATAGGAATTGGAACTATGGCTATGCTCAAGACAAAGGCAGCTCGTGACGAAGTCATATATTTAAAAAAAAAAAAAAAAAAAAAAAAAAAAAAAAAAAAAACTTCATCGCTTTAAACTAGGAAGAAATGTTAAATAATGCTCTAATTGTTCCACATAAGAAGAATATTAAATATCTTATATTTAATTAGTTTGAAGATATAAAACTTTAATTTTAACGGATATTAAAGTTTTCTCCTCGCGAGCCGCCTCTGTACCAACATGTCATATATTTTAGCAATGCATATCGTTTCTATTGAGTATGAAATATATCTTTATGCTTACATGTAAGACATATATAAATAAATTATTAAATATTCACAAAAGCATTAACAAGCTAACCATCCAATGTGACATGTATGTAGCACCCCATATCGTCGAACACTGAAAACCGATCTTCAGAAAAGCTCCAAAATTCATCATAAATGGTCATCAGAACAAAATACTGTAAGCACCAACATCATATTACACAAAGAGAGGATGAATGGATCCGAGCATATGAAGATTGAACGAGACAAAAAGAAATCTAAAGTGAAAAATTAAATAAACAACGTTCAATAGAGATTTTTTCTCTGTGTGTGATTTCGTTCTACATTCTGCAGTTTCACCAGAACCTGTGTCATGGCAACCAATTAGATTCTATTTTATTATGCAAGATACAGTTCTATTTCTAGGAATGTAAATATATTAATATTTGTGGTAAATTAATATCATTTGAGGTTTCTTTAATTTATTAAATGATTTTTTTTTGGAAAATGCATAAATACAAATACAATCATTGTAATTACTCTACTACGTTGGCGAAATTTGCATATTGAAAACCTTTCATACATCGCCGCTCATATTTTCTCTATTTTTAGTAAGAACGAGCCAACTCTATTTAATGTAAAAAAATAAAAAATAAAAATAAAAGCGTATTCTTTAAATTAGTGTTTCTGTTTCCGTTTTATGATATAGTTCTCTATATTTCCCAACAATTTGTTTACCTATTAAAATACGCATAAGTCCTTGTTAATTAAAGTATAAGTGAAGCAAGATAAGGTTCCAGTTTAAAAAGTGGAATTTTTCAATGGTGGGTAGACTTTTGCCAAAGCGAGCTACTTTAACTCTAGTAGCAGCAGGGTTATGGGTGACAAAGAAAGAAAAAAAGTTGGAAGCACGGTCCGGGCAAAGGAAAGAGGAGAAGAGGAGGGATGGGGAACGAAAATGAGATTTTGGAGTATGGAGAGCAAAAGGGAAGGGGACGACTTGCGTTTCAAGAGCCTTAACCTGTTCATACAACGAAAACTGTAATAATCGATAGAATCCAGCTGCGCCTGCAAACTGTCTTATAGCAATTTGTTGCCCAGTGCTCTCCCTTCGAATATCCTACACTACTCTGCCTTTCTCTTCTATCTTTCTTATTATATATATATATATATATATATATATATATATATATATATATATATATATATATAAAGCATACAGTCATATATTAGATGTGTACCGACTTTTATTGAACATAAGGAAACAGAACAAGTGTTACTAGTGGGCAGCACTGAAGATACTATTTTTAATTTCTTCTTGAAATCAGAACTACATTCAATTCCAAATTTTATGTAGCAAGATAATACCAAGACCTATATGCTCCTTCAAAATATTTTTAATAATGCTATATGTGACTGGAATACGTCCTATTATTAAAAATAAATTATAAAACTATTGATGTTATTCAACAAAATTTAGCAGGTAATCCTTTAGTATGTACCATCAGTACCGTTAATATCAAGTGGAAATAATGCGTGCAGTTTTAAAACTAATGCTGAAACTAGTTTTCTTTCAGGGTTTAAACATATTAATTTATGTACACACACAGTAAACGGGAGCAATAGATTCATTACACGACAGAAAACGAACTAAATACTGTTGTCAAATATTCCCTTCTATTCATTGATATGTAGAAAAATTCGTAGACAAAAGCGACGTAACGTAAAGAGAAGGGTATCATATAGGTTCATGAGCTATTCTGAAATAACAAAATTCTTGGTGTAATTAACAAGCAACTTATCTACCCAAATATGAACTCTGTGACTTCATATGTGACTGTATGCTGAACTATCTTCATGTATCGGTTATCATTATTTCCTTGAAGGATTCCTTCGATTATTAATGAAGGATGATGCTCAACTAGTCGAACTATTGGCAAGTCATATCCAATTACTAAAATATTCTGTCTATTCACTGAAACGAGACCCAGTGTTTCTCCAAGTTTGTTTCTAGCATCACTAATCAACCTTAAGTTATAAAAATTCATAACATTATTAAGAATCCTATAACTTGCTTCTCCGCACCCATAATTAAAGGAAGCCTGAAATTACCTGTTATAGTAATACTACTTTATGAAATGCTCCATTATTTTCGAATTATTAAAAAAAGAACTAATACATTCCTCTGCCCTAGAACATGGGGCTAAATACACATTAACAATATAATACAATCTTCCTTGAAAATTCACCCATACATAAAGTTTCTAGTTTGTCATTTAGGGTATATTTGTAGGTGTTATATTTGTTTTTGTTGGAATTGAAACATTTCACCCCTCACTCTTGAACATCTCTATTCCATCTATATAATGAAAATGTATTATTAAATAATCCGCCATCACAAACACTAATATTTAACTATATTTTTGTTACCATTATAATATCATATTCATTCAATGACGTATTAGCTAAAAGGAATTTGTTTGTTTTCCTTCTTAATCCTTTCATATCCTAATAATAAATTCCATTAATTTCAGAATAATTGCATGATTTTGGTTTTTCCTTAATTTAATTGACCCAATATGATCCACCCAAAGGTATGCAAAATTCTTATCACATTTTAATTTCCCGGCTTGGCCAAACGAACTCTTGCAACACGGAGTAAGGCTATGATTTATGTACACTACTTGAGTAGATGAAAAACCTAAATGCATTACATTTAAATTTCTTTGTATCTTTGACTTCTTCGCGAGATTGTCTTTATCCTTGTTCTTCAGAAACCTTCCGATATTCATTTAGATAACCGATGACACATGTCGATAATTTCACTAGTGATTTCCATGTGCAAAGTCCTACTAATGTTGTTTACAGTTTTACACACATCTTTTCAGATATCCTGTATACTTTCACTGTATTTCTTCTACCATATTGATCGAATTCTTTAAATTTTACTTCTATGTCTTTCCATGACTATTTAACTGTAAATTTTCTTCCTTTATTGGATGTATTTTCTAGACGCGTTTATGTTGCTCAGGATCGGAAATATACTCCAGGGTTATTTCGTAGATCAGGGTAATATCACCCAGGTTCACATCTTAACCCCTTACCGCACGCCGTGCCGTATATGGCACATAATCTTTTTTCACTTTAGCTTTTTTTTTGTGATTTACCAAAGGCATCAAATGACTGTTTTGTCTGCTGTGTGAGATATTGACGTGTATGAATAAGAGAATTTGGTGTCATCTGGCATGTTCTTTGTGAGTTGTAAGTGTGTCACATACGGCACTTACTTATTTCTCGTCGGAATTAAGTGAAAAATCTAAAATTCAAGTTTTATATCAGTTTTCAAGTTCCCATATCAAGATTTCCAATACTGATTATTTTTTTTTCGCTAAAAGGAAAAAAAATCATGCAGAAAGGGAAGGGCGTAAGTCTGAAACATGCAGTTGGAGAAAAACGATGTTGAAAATTTAAGTAGTGTTTTTTTTCTTACATAAAACAATGTAATATGCAGTATTTCATTCCGATATTGAATTGAAATGTTACCAGGAGGCTAAACAAGCATGGCAAAAGCCACAAATGCGTTTGATGCAAAAAGGGCGTAAACTTGTGTACGCCCCTATTACATCAATCTCCTCAATTATTGCAGACAACTTTTTTTTTCTTTTTTAAGCTGAAACAATTCAACCTCGGTTTGTACTTCGTCAGTTTGGAACAGTGATAAATAATTACGATTTTCTCATTTAACCTTACAGTTATTGTCAGTGGCGCAAATCTGTCTTCAACATTGGGGGGACGGCTAAGACCGTTCCCACATTTTTTTTTGATATCCAAAACATTTAGGAAATTAAAAACAAAGTTGTGGAGGATCAGAGTTGTCTTCAACGTTGGGAGGCGGGCAGATTTGAGGTTTATTCTGGAGAATATTTTTGCCCGATTGCCACAAAGGAACGTGAGATGAAATTGATAATCAAATTTCTCCCCCAAAACACATTTCAAATCGGATTATTGGGAGACAGTCCCCCTCAAACCCTCGGGATTTGCGCCAGTGGTTATTGTACTGGTTTTTAGGCTTACAAATAAACTATCTATAGTCACTATTCTCTGTAACAAAACTACTCGCAAAAACAAATGGACACTTTTCTTCATATCATTTTATTTTTACTCAAGACGTCAATCCAGTAACATCACTTATACCCACGGAAACCAGTAAGTTCAGCGGTAACAGGACTTGCCTGCCAATCCATTAGCACATTATTAGAACAGTAAACGTGAAAACATACAAGATACATTTCATACTACCAGTTCCAGTTAGCGGTTTCTAAAGTTCCCACGATACGAGTCTCTAAGAAAGCGAGATGGACTTGCATACAAAGGTGATAATGGTTGTATCTTGGTACGTATTCATATTTGTGATAAATTTAGAGAATCTTGTACCACTAAAAGAAGATAAACTTCTGTATTTCAAAGAATCTAAAAGAAGTCATCAGCTGGCATGTTATCCTATAAATAGTACAATATGCTGATCCCAAATATACCAAATGTTCACAGTTGAAACACTTCATTACAAGAATAAGAAGTAACCAATAAAGAAGCTCCTTGGGATGGATATAGAAGCTGAAAGGGTTATTTATTATAAATGAATTTACACGTGTGATATTATCTTTCTTTGACATGAAATAAAATAGCTTTTAGTTTAACGCCAAACGATTATGATGGTTACGCTAAGGAAGACGGATGATTAAGGCAAGGGAATGATGGTGGAAGAATTAATGGAATGATAATGTGGGAGAAAACGGGAGTACTTCGAGAAAATCCAAGTACACAATATCGTCCGCCAAAAACTTACTTGGCCTGGATCGAAGTAGGAACCCCACACATTAGAGGGAAGCGCTCTACCAGTGAGCCACTGTGTCCCCTATTATAATGTTCTAAGATTATCGTCGATAGCATTGGTAGCCTCCAAAATACGCCACTGCTCCACTTGTAATCGAAACATTACCATGTAAACCAAGATATGTGAGTTTGAAGAAGAGAACATCGAATGCATGGTATTCCTCGGGGTAGTCTCATTTGCCCCACATTACTATTCCAACAATTCTGCAGTATTATTACCTTCCGTTAATCATCTATTTCCTTTAGCCTATAAGGCTTACGATGGGACGCTTAAATACTATATAAATTGAATTTTGTAACTAATTCAATAATATTAACAGCAGATGGTTAGCAAATCTTTTTTAAAAAATGCACTTCCCAAACATTTCCTCTCATTCAGTATTCAAAAATGGTTTTAGTATTTTTAGCGACTACATGTTCCTTTTCTTTTTTTACAGTCTTTTGTCTGGTGGTCCTTTTAAATGAGAACCATAATACCATCTGGTAGTAATCTCCGGGTAACTAAATTTATTTAAGTCATAAAATGAACAATCTGTTTATGGCACCCATGGTAATACTTAGAGCGTTAAGGAAAGACAGAGTAAGAAGGCGAAAAACACTTTAGCTAATACAGACCAGACTCAAGATGCAAGCGAAGAAAATGGGAGAGTTTTCTATGAAAATTTGCACAGCTATAACGACATAGCAAGATTAGCTGGGTGTCATATAAATTATGTACTTGAAGTCCATGTGTACGATGAAGAGGATCAAGCAGAAGTTTCTTGTACAGCGATCTTTGGATTATGTCAAAATCAAGTCACATCGCGAGAAATTAGACTGAAATAAACTCAAAACTAAAGTACTAAACACATCTCTCACTTTCAAGTCCAAAATGTTTACGAACGATTTTGATGGATATTTTGTGTAATTTTATGCATGAAGTAATAATAATAATAATAATAATAATAATAATAATAATAATAATAATAATAATAATAATAATAATAATAATAATAATAATAATAATAATAATAATAACAACTGTGATTGAAATTTCCCTCAATTTAGTTTTAAAACAACGAACATTTAAAAGTAGCTTCAAATAATCTTCAATGAGATAAATCCGTTCTCCGGAGAGCGATATATTGTACAAATATACGGAATCCTCTTGCTTACTACAGAAATCAGTATAGAGCATAAGTTATCCATATGCCACATACATTCATGGCAGATGTTACATCATGCCATTGCAGGATGTTTAATATCTAACAGTCTTCCTTATATTACATACACACACACACACACACACACACACACACACACATATATATATATATATATATATATATATATATATATATATATATATATATATATATATATATGTCACCTTTGTCAGCTATATGTTATGTACGTCCACTTGTATGTGAGATCCTGACCGCCTATATTATTTCATACGGAAAGTGCGTATAAATGGAACACTTATGCAGAAAGTATTATAAAACGCGTTTTCAATTATACGTTTGCTGTACGTTAAGTCCAAAAACTACAGGATTTACAAATGTAACATACGATTTTACGTACGCCACATACAATTTTTTCTCAGTGTGTTCGACAAAGATTGCATATAACAGCACTGATTAAATTCGGATCTATTAATATTAGTAAAGTTTGAAATATTTGATTTGGTTGTTGAGAGGCAGACTCTATTGTTCTCCACAGGGGTTGGACGAAACACTGTTAATCTTTTGTTAACAATGTTCGAGTGTTTGTTGCGATAATTAAGAAGCGAAGTGTATCAACTTCATTAACCGAAGCACAAATATCTCTCCCAGAAGATCTACTTATACTGGACTTTCTTTTCTACTACTGATTTCAATTATATCAATATTGTAATATTAATTTTAGAATTTCGTTCCTTAGTAATTTGGAAACTTATTGTTTAACAAAAGTGAGTGCGAATAAATTAAGCAGTGTCAGAAACTGATTCCGGTATCAGTATTAAAAACATTTAAGTTGCTAACGAAACTATTTGGCATTGACAGTTTACGTTTAAGAATGCCTTATATTTACATACACCAGTCTAGGACTTGTAGAAGAAGAGAAAGACATATTTCTGCTGAGAACTGCAAAGTTTTGTATTACATTTCCACGACAGAAGTTATGTGAAGTTTATATGAATTTAGATTAGAATTAAACGTTAGTATTTTGTTCTGAAGACAATAAGAGTTATAGAGTTAGTGTTCATTAGAACTAATAATAAGGAAATTGTAACAGCAAACTCAGTGAGATAGAGTTTATTACTAAAGTAGAAAATATTGCTATAACGTTGTTCACTAAGATTTAAAATAATGCTCCAACTAATAACAAAAGAACACTAGATAATTCTTTAACAGAAACTCTGTCTGATATATGTCACAGTTCAAACTGTCTCTTTATTAAGACTAAACGGGATGAGATATCGTAGAGAATTCTACAAAAGCATCGGTAGGAAAACAATTCATCAGCCAATCTGTCAACACAACTGCAGTAACTGCAATATTTTTCTTGTTTAAAAGAATATGATAAAAACAGAGTAGACTACAGTTGGACTACTTATGAAAATTCCCATTCTCTCCGTTTTCACATAAAAGTCAGTATCACATTTTATGATATAAATGCCATTTGCGTGATGGAAGGTTTCTAGACGATCCGATGTTGTTCCTTAATGCACGTATTTGTGATGTAGGACTGTTGAAATGTTCGAATATTTTTCGTCAAAAGATCGAATGAAGAAAAAGTAGAAAAAAGCTTTTTCTATTTTTCCTTTAAGTTGTTCCATGACGTTTGCAATGCAACTTCAGAAGAACAGAAAGCGAGTCTCAAATGGCAAGAATTGAAGGTTACTGATACAACAGTCAAAAGAGAAAAATGAAGAGAAAAAGTTTCAACTTAACAGCTTTCTTCACTTAGCAGCATGGATGAACTCTGAGTGTGAGTATATAGGAATTTCTCTACTTCTTTCTTTCTTTCTTTCTTTCTCTCTCTCTCTCTCCAGATGTATATATATGCTTTCTCCTTGAAATTGGAATTCACATGATCACACAAGACTTTCTAGTAAAATTACTCTTTCTACCGGAATGTAAAAAAGAAAAGAAAGTATGCATGGAATATGACATTCACTTCGTGCTGAGGTTCATTACTAGTGTGTTTACCTGTCCCCGGTTTGATGGCACCTCGCGCCAAGTATTGTGGTGACAAACACCGAGTGTATGGGTTTTCTTGGGGTTCTTCCGTTTCCTCTCATTTTCTTAATTTCATTACTCCATTTTCTTAATTTCATCACTTTATTAATTCTCATCATGACTGTCTCCTTTACCCTATACTGCATACTGAGGGGCGTAAAATAGAACTATTTCGTTTATCTTCGCTTCATAAGATGAACTGTTTTGCCCGTAGAATGATATACAGATGATACACCAAGAGAAGTAATCTAGTAGAATATGCAGAATTTTGTAATTAGACTAGCTGAACCTGCGCTCTCTATACAGCGCATCATTCGCATATGAGCATAAATATCCTTCTCATTCCTCACATCCGTACATGTCCCTTTATAGACACAAGTGAAAAAAGTCTTGATTTTAAAAAAATCGGCAAGGCGTATCATAAAGAGGATCTCAATATTTCGCACCGTTTGCAACATTTCAGCCTACTTCCGGTTGGAGTTTCTAATTCATGCATGACCAGTGTTTTCTTTCTTCTTCCATGCAGTATGTAATAAGCAAATACATTACATACGCAATTAATTATAATCGCAGTTATATATGGTGTTCATTGGGCAAATCACTCCAAAAATAAAGATTCATCTTACTGGTTAAACTGGAGAAATGGTTATCGTTCCTTTTTCATTATTATTTGGCCATGAAATAAACGCCTGAGACATATGCATTCCCTATATACAACAGCGTGGTGTTGGAATGTATAACGCGGAGGATATGGTGTTTTAGGTTTTTTTTTTAATTTCAACGCTTTCATGCGTACCCTAAAAAATGTAAAGAAATAATGGCCATGTTTTTAAAATATTCAATTAGAACTGGACAATCTACGCAAAATTTCCAATCGATGAGTGAAAACGTCATCTTTCTAGAGCCTGTAGTTTCCGAGATCTCATTGTCGAAAGGATTGGCCACAAACATATAAATTTCCACAACATATAGTTTAAAAGAACTCGAAAGATGGAAGCACAATTCATGTGCATTGATTTTAGAGAAGGACTATTAAAATACAAAGCTTTGAACAACAATTTTATATCAGAAACTTTATGAAAAAGATCTAGTTAGCTGATTTATTTAAAGTACTCGTTAAATGTGAAATCACAAATCACCGTAAATGAAAGATTTGACAGCCATAGTTATACGTTGGAGCTCGGGCGCTTTTAATTGCTATTGTAGCATTTTAATAGATAGATGAATGTAATGAAAATTTGGGATCTGAAAATTCACAAACTGAGTGAAGAATTTACAGCCACCCTTAGGGAACGATGTTTACAATTGTACTTAAACATACTGAAAGAAACTTAAGATGTGCTTGAGAGGTGTTTCAGGACGTAAATGAATCTGTTAACGGGGTAGATAAAAACTGATATAAACTCATTTCAAATGTTTAAACAGTTTATTATTATGAAATATAATAAATTAGAATTAACTAAAACTTGATTTCTACGGCGATCACATACATATAATATTCCTGAATCAATGTTAAGAGAGATTGTCTTTTCTAAATCGATAAACTTTTTTTAATCTGTTCATGTTTCTGTAAGTCATGATCACGTAATTTTATTATTTTTAAAAATTTCGCAAATAATAGTAATAATAATAATAATAATAATAATAATAATAATAATAATAATAATAATAATAATAATAATAATAATAATAATAATAATAATAATAATATTATGTTAATTTTTACCTAAAGAATAACAATGGCAGAACGAGTATACTCAAAGCATTTTTTTTACTTGGGTTCGAAGCGCATAAGCGCGCTGACATTAGAATGTATTGAATAAGAACGGAACTCTTTTCCACCACCACCAGAAAAGTGATTTATGGGGCTAGAGGGACAGTACCTAGGTCTGTATGAGAAACGTTGATAAAGTGAAAGATCACTCGTCTACTCAAAAGCAGCTAATCATAACCTTAATTTTACTTTCAAGCAAATATTTGAATTAATGAATTACATTGGTGGGTTAGATAGTCTTTCAGAAATACTTCTTGTAATGATCCACAGTGAATTCTACTTACGTATTTTGTATGATTTATTTATACAAATGATCGTGAATAATGTGTTTGAAGGTTGAATTTTTTAGTTAAATAATATTAATTATATAATTACTATGTTCTCTATCGTCTTACCGCGAACAATATTTTGTGCTTCCTTCTTCCTTTTTGATTTCACCCTCTGTATCATGTACATCGTTAAAGTGGGTTACACATTCTTGTCCTACGAAGAAAATGTCCCTATATATCATATTGGTGTCTTATGATCACTGGTTTAAAGAAATAAGAAATAATAATAAAATTTCCTATCCATCCAAAATATTAAGATCTTAGAGGGCAGACCTGACCTGACAAACATGAAGCCCTATTTTCACACATAAAAGGATTTAACGCACAAAACAATTTTGAATAATGCTGCGGTTTTTAAAATGTGACTTCTAAATGTTTCTTCGTCTTAAATGATATATTCTAAATTACTATTATAAATACGTTTCCATGTATTTACTTAGCTTATTTGTTCTTAATAGCACGAATATTTTTTCCTTGATGAATCATATTTTATAAAGTAAGAAGAAATGTATTAGATACTATTTTTAAATGACGAAAATTAAAAATAAAGTACTAAAGTTAATCTCCTTTGCCTTCTATTATGATGTTCTTTTAATTTTACATTTAAGTTTTTCTATCTGTTAATTTTACTCATCTCTTCAAAAGAGAGCAGTCACAAAGTACCTATTATAAACTCTGTAGATAGTGTTTGCACTTAGTTGTTCATTCATTTATTAAGAAGAATATATAATTCTGTAAATCATATTATCATATTATACGTAAATGATGTACATTATATGCAAATGTTGTTTTATATTAAGTACGATAATTTTGGGTGATACGGGCAGAAAAAACATAATAGTAAAATTTATCGCTGCTTTTACACTGTAAAAAATCGTGTTATTTCAACGACATGCCTATGTGTTTATACGATTGTGTTAAAATATAACATAAACAGGTGGTTAGAAGAACTCACTCTCCATTTGGAGTTGTGTGTTAAATTAACACAAGTGGAGAATCTTCGCGTTGTTTTCTATGTGATCGCCAAATATGATGGGCATCTAATTATAAAGGCTTATGAATTGAAGCTACAAACAAACACAGTAGAAAGAAATACTTAAACAAATCCAGGTATACGCAAAATTTCAACATGCAAACCACGCGATGTGTTTTCAATTGTTTTACATAATGTTTCTGAAGAAATATGTCAAGAGCGAGAAACAACATCGTATTATTGTGTCACTTCTACACAGCACTAGAGTTCACTAGTCAGTACCGGAGACTGTGCTTCAAAAATGGCGGAAAACAAATAGAATCTCGATTAAGAGGCAAACATATTATAAGGACATAGGTAAGAGTTTCCTATCATTGTTGAACAACATGCTGGTGAAGGTTGTGTTTCACACAATAAATGTTGGGGAGGAAGACAAAAAGTTTTATGAAGATTTTCTATACGAAGTGTTCTGTAGTTTACTATTCTTATCTTAAAATTAGAATCTTCGGTAAGCTTAAGCATGCACACCACAAGGTTTTCCAACACAGAAAAATGGTTACATCAACACTGCACACGGAGTTATTTCACCATCGAAATAGGTGTCGTAGTAACACAGAAGTAGAGTCGAACTAACACTAGAAATGAAGTTAGTCTGATGGTCTGACCTTGAACTTTAACACAGGGAGTGTTGAATTAACACCGAAGTGGTGTTACACGTCTTTGACCTTGAATTATGACACAGATTGTGTGTTGAAATAATAAGAAAATGATATTGAAGTAACGCAGGGACTGTGTTATATTGATACTTGACATGGTGTAATATTAACACACTGCACAGTGTTACTTTCTTCGTTTTGGTGGAACACCGCCACAAGTAACACTCAACACTTTTGTCCACACTACTGACCCTGACATGATGTCAAATAAACACCGAAAATAGTAACACAAATCAGAATTTAACACCGCTCAACACCGGTTGTGTGTTAAAGCCGTAACACACACCCTGTGTTAAACGCCAACACCGCGGGGTCTGTGCTGAACCAACACCACATAGTGATTGTCACGCTGGAACCACTGCCCTGTGTCAAAATTGAGTTGAATTAACACAACCATATTTTACTGTGTAAATTATAATTTCACAACACATATTACAGAAACGTAGAGTAATACCTTGTCCACACTCCCATAAAGTTCGCTTTGAAAAAGATCTGAATGTTTGTTGAGAAAACAAAACATACTAACATTACTGCAGATGGTCATATTCAACGAAATGTATGAGCAATATAGGCAGGTATTATGGATAAAATGAACAGATCTTAATCAGTAATTAAGTTATTATGAATGAGAAACTAAAAGCAAAACATAATACAGTGGATGAGGTAGTGTTGCATATTTAACGCATAACATATGTGCAGCGAAAGAACTCTACAGAGTACATAAAAGACTTAAAAAGAACATGTACAATGTACACCATAATAGTTTTAACTACTTTATAATTACCATGTTACACAGACAAACCAAATATGATAAATTTAAAATGTATATAAGGTAAAATTTATATGTATATAAGGTAAAATACAGCTTTTGTTTCATATACCATTTTTATGAAATAAAATTTGACAAATATATGTAGCTACTGTATATGATAAAGATCATCAAGATATGACAAAAAGGAGCACAATCAGTCCACAGCCTTGTAATTCCTGTTGTGTAGAATCCATTGATTGAACTTATATTATTTTCCGATTTTTGCTGTACTTGTGAAAATAAGCTGCTAATGTAGGTTTAGGGAAAAGTGGATCATTGTGGTTATGGGCTAAAGCATGCGTAAATTCGTAATATAATATTTTTAAGAGAAATAAGCTTGTACTTAGAAGCATTTTTTAATTCTTTGTTATCATTAAATACAATTATATAATATAAAAATTTTTTCCTCATCTGAAAATGGAACAATGCACGTTTATAATATGTATTTGTGTATAATGACACTTTATATAAAATTAATATTGTCATATCATACAAAATGACAATATTTTATTAATTTGCAATACTGCAGTTGGCACGTTATCTGTATTTCCATTGTTTGCTGTGTAGTGAAAACACAGTGTCTATAGATTACTGTCAATGATCTGATTTTTCTACTCAACAAGTTTATAGTAAGTGAAATCCTTACATATACCGGACACTGATTTTGCAAACAAAATGTGCAATGCAAGCAACGATAGTTATTCCTGCTTTCAACTGTTTCACGCAATGTTACCAACTAACAACTTCAGTTGTAGAGCAATTATAGTATTACGTAGTAATACTACGTAAACTTTACATCTGTTCATATTATCCAAATTTACCCCAATTGTTAAAATCGAAAACTGACTGACGCCACTTAGTCTAAGTAAAGCGTTTGATCCTAATTCCAAATTC
Source organism: Thermobia domestica (assembly GCF_964235325.1). Taxonomy (NCBI): domain Eukaryota; kingdom Metazoa; phylum Arthropoda; class Insecta; order Zygentoma; family Lepismatidae; genus Thermobia; species Thermobia domestica. The sequence goes on along the minus strand of NC_137462.1, from coordinate 215,193,635 downwards.
TAATATAATAGATGCAAAATAATAAGAAATGTAATAGCAAGTAAATTCTGAATAGGACATAATTGGTGGTAAAAAGCATACACAAGCCTACCCAGGAAAAAGTAATAGCCCTCGTTTAACAACTGAATTAAAAGGTCACTAATAAAAAGTCACATGGACGAACTGATAGCATTCTTCTTTCGTAATCAGAAGACTTCAGATTCACACTCCATGGCCGGCCATTCTCACTGGTATTTTAAGTTCTACCAGGCAAATACCGGATATACGTTTAAAAAACTAAAATCCATTGAATTTTCTACACATGTTCTTTGCCTCTTTCGTTTTTAGTGTTTACAGAAAAATAGCTTTTAAAAATCCAGGTGGAATATCATTAATAAATAAGTAAATTGATTACAAGAATTTCAAGCACTGCCCGTTTTTAGTGAACGTCTATATTGATGAAAACCTAAATTTTATTTATATTCCCTTCAGAAGAAAAGCACAAACAACAGGACTGAAGTATGTAAAATTCAGCTTTTGAGATAGAAGAAAAAACCGTAAAAGCAAAGAAGAAACTCCAGACAGGAAAAAATTAATCTGTATATATGTATAAATCTTGTGAAGGTTTAGCTGTATATCTACTGGAAAGTTCCAGACCTTAGCCCAGGAATAAAAAGTGACTAACAGTGAAAGAACGACAAAGAAAGAATTAGAGATGAATCAAGATATTATATATATATATATATATATATATATATATATATATATATATATATGCTCTCTTTCTTTCTTTCTCTCTCTCTCGGTAGGTAATAGAGTATTTCATCTGTGCGGATAGAAGCCATGCTTAATCCCTATGCAGCAGCCAAAATAACCCTCGTTTACTTGACAAGGCCAGCCCGCAGTAGAGAGTACCTTTCATGTTTTATTTTCATAGTTAGCAGTGCTTGAGGTAATGTATAGAGGTCGGTTGGTGGGCAGCTCCCAAGTAATGGCACATAACTTCCACCACCAGATGTACCCTCTTCTTCCTCCATGCTTAGCCTTAGAAAAAATATTTTTTTTTAGGAAAGCGAAATGAATCTCTAAGTTGTGCAAAACAGAATAAAAATTGCTTCTTGTTTTGTTTGTGTTTGAAACTGTAGCATGAAAGAAACAACAAATATATAAACCAGTATGGAGAGGGTGACGTGATGCTTAGAAATATATATATATTAGTGTGCGCGTGTGTGTGTATATGTGAATACGTTTTTCACAAAAGTAGACCAACTTTTTCCCTAATTGAAAACTACGGCCATCAGGTCAAACTATGCCACACATTTTGCTGTGGCCAACAACATTTGCAAGCGAACTTGCTAACTGCAGACACACGTACGCACGCCCCAAAAGAAATATGCAGCTGTTTAAATGAACATAGACAACTGCACATTTATCATAAACCTCCAGCTTACTTTTACACCACATACTTTTAAGAGAAAAAAATACTTGGTAGTTTTTTTTTTTTACACAATAGGAACGATACGGAGAAAAGATAGACTAGAAAATGGAGTAAAAAGAGACTGATATTGCCCCAAGTAGCAATAAACATTGTTTTGAGTTCTACAGCTAGAGAAAAAAGTTTTCTTAAGCTTGTATGTGCAATTACAAGAATTGCGGACCCTAAGGATATTTTACTTAACTAAACTAGGGGAAAATGTCAGGTCACAAATACACATAGATGGCCAAATAGTGTGATTAGTGATTTTCAATCTTTTCAAGTTCGAGATTTATCTCGAAGGATATTAAAGCCCACGGTACCCAGAAATTAATTATACATGTGACGATGTTCACCTGCTCATTCACCAAACTTAGTTGCTTATTTACTTTTTTCGATATAATCAGGAAACATAAGATAACTTGTCAAAAACCGAAATTTAACTTTCGTGTTAGATTCATCCTACTCTCCCAAATGAGTGGATAGCACGAGTCATTCTTTCCAGTAGTGATGACTGTATCTTAACCCTAATCTGAGATAGGCAGAAAATGGGCTGTGGTTATACCATGGGATTTGGGAGCTTGAGATGCCAGGATTGTATTGGCGCCGAGAGGGGAATGTGAGCCCCCCTTAACACTTCAGTGACAACACTGGAGATACTGGTGGGCGAGGTATCTCAATCTTGGGGTCGGGACACCTAAGATGTCGCGAGTGAGGATGAAAATATACATGTAATTAGGATCTGGTAGCGAAAACATTATTTTAAAGACTATTTTGAATTTCTTATTTTGATAGACGTGTTATTTACATATTTGTCAAATACAGCAAAGTATAGGCTTATTAAACAAACTTCTAAACAAATAGATAAAGTTTCAATAATTAAAAGGCATATTAAGGTTGATGACAAGAGGATGTGATAAAAGAGGGCCCGTGATATGAAATACGTTGAGAAAACCTGCACTTCAGGCTTTCCTTTCACAGTAGGTATAACTGGGAGATGATTTCCGTCTGGCACGCTAATAAGCGTATTCTGTTACCTTTTCTTGGAAAGGTTTTGAATGTTACATTGCTACTCTGTGCAATTATTGACACAGTAGCAGAAAGAGTCATTTCGTACCAGCCTTCGCAAAAGTTTGAGGACCGTGATGAAACGCAGAAGCTGTATCATGCAATTGTAAGTGTTATATCGATTATCACAAGCTAAAACGCATAATTTGTATTGTGTTCTCGCAAACCCGTACAGAATGAGACCTAGAGACAAGAGACTGGTTTTAAAATAGGCGACTACCACAAACCGATGTGTTGAAGGCCCAGAAGTAATTCCAACATTTCCTTTATCTTTCTTCGAAAGCAAGATTTATTACAATTGAAACTAATTTTTAGGTTTTTATATGCTACTCTCTAAGCACCCCTCCTCCAAATTTATTCAGTGCCGTGACTCGAAGTTAAGAGTTACTGATTTTATAATAACCATACAATTACAGTTGAGCTTTCAATTAAAATTACACTATTTCGTTTGACTAAAATAGAGCTCGTAAACAAATAAACCATGATCTGTTGAGCACTTCGTGGAAATAAGAAAACTGAAAAAAGCATTTCGATAATCGGTAACATGACTTCCAATGATATTTGCACCAATTTGTCATATAATATAGATGATGAAGCTTCTACCCGCTTCGATCACGATATATTTCGCATACTGTTGTCGAAGGTTATCCACTCTTCATTAGTCGTACTCAACCGCTCCAGAAATAGACGAGTTCTTTCGTTTCAGTACAGATTCGCAGATATAAATTCGATCCAGGAAATGTTTTTGAGTCAGATCATGTGGTATCCAAACGTCAAGCTTTTTGTAGTGAGCTTTCTCCAAATAGTTTAACACTGCTAATGGAAGTTCATATCATTTCAATGTCATGACTGCTTACATGTCGATCTTGCCATTTTTTTTTTCGATTGGTCATCTATTGTGAAAGCATCTTGGACATCAAAATTTCCAGAATGCAAGCTACTGAATCACATAATGGCTGCTGCTTTTGATGGGAGGTCGTGGGTTCGAATCCCGCTGCCGACCATCCTGATTGAGGTTTTGCAGGGTTTCCCCTCAGTCCTACCAGGCAAATGCCGGGATGATACCTACTAAACAGACCCTGGCCGGTACCTTCCCATATCCTTTCCATTGTTATTGTTGTTGTTGGATATCCAGTGTAAAATGGCCTCTGAGCTGTATCTGGTGATTGTTAAATAAATAAATAAACATATCTTGTCCATACACACCACAAATTTATTCTCCGATCTGGGCACCATTTGCGGCTTTAACGAAATACAATTGTGAAAAGTAAAATTGTAAAACTGAGGAAGTTCACAGGTCTTCAAAGCTCACAGTTCACAAAGTTCAATACCTTAGATCTGATTATAAGAATTCCAAGATTTTATTTTGCATATCTAGTAGCTTTAACTGTCAGCTGTCAAATAGCATTAGGGGTGATTCACAGTGACTTATATACACTGAGATTTGGGAGACTAGCGTCATCTTGTGTGCAAGAAACTCAATACTATTTAGAGTACGTATCTTATAAAACTGTTCAAGTTTGATACTGAACAAATTTGGTAAACACAAAAGGTATTATTCAATAACAAACGAAAAGAAAAACTACAAAACAGTTACGTTTGAAACGTATTTAGAAAACAAACAAAAGCAAATATCAAACTGCATTCATCTGGTAACCAAAGCTTTGATTACAATTATTCTGACTGAATGATTGCTAATCTGAAATATTTTCTATTTAATAATCTCTTATTAGAAACAGAGGAAATACTTTTAGCATATATAATATATTTCCAAATTACCTTCCTCCTAAAAATTAACATTTCTAGTGAAGTCATACATCACGTGATGCATTAATTAAATATAGTACTTTCTTTGCATTCTTCCTGTGCAATGCAATGCACTTACTTTAAACTGGGAGATGCAAATAACAAAGCTTATCCAAGAAATTTTACAGCTAACTGTAAAAATGTACTTTCTTTTTCAATCCTTCCATTTTCAAATATGCAAGAAATGAAAACAGTAAATAAGGAGGAAACTCCCCTTATCTCCCCTGCAAATCCCAGACAGAAGAAAATATGAACTGCACTTCAAAATACTTGTAGTGGAGCTAAATGAAAATATTCCATTTAATACACATTGCGTGTTTTCCCCATGTAAATGTTTAATGAATAATAATAATAATAATAATAATAATAATAATAATAATAATAATAAGAAGAAGAAGAAGAAGAAGAAGAAGAAGAATACTTTCAGTCTACTTATATATTCATTCTTTCTTGTTAAACAACAAAAAGCTACTATGTATACATGCATATGCACATAACTTTAACACTAAACAGTATTAGAAATGAAGCCAAGAAAGTTCTTGATACATTAAATGTTATTTGTGTTGTTAGTTTATCGGGCCTACCCTACTTGCGGGACTACGCTTCGCCACTGAGTATTCTAGCAGCGGTTCATTCTTCATAACCTCAAGCTTTAATAAAGAACAAAATAAGAATCTCACGCACACTGAAAATGCAATATGTAAAAGTATAAAATTCAGAATCACATACTCAGTGTGTCAAAATTATGATTATTTGGTTTGAGCATATGCAGAAGATAAGAATATATTTATTGCCATTATATAATTTTAACGTAATCTGACAACGTGTTTTTCTCTTATGTCCATGAAGTTCATTTGAATTCAGTTAGTGTCTTCAAGGCCAAAAGTTCAGTAGAAAATAATTAATTCTTACGTGAAAACTTGTTACGAACACGTAGATGCTGTAATTAAAACAAAGTATTCTATAATGAAAAAAATTAAGTTCTGAAAGCAAATACATGGTCAAATTTGACTGCTGATAGTGAATCAGAAAATAAACAACCTTTCAAATAAATAGGAAGATTAATTATTTGTAAAATTAGGTCACAAAAGAAAGTGAGAAATGTTTTTGCAAAACTTGTTTTATGAAATAAATAAATAAAAGACCGAAGAATTCGTTTTGTTACCAAGTTTTTTTTTGGATATGTTGTCTATACGGTTATGTGAATAGTTTTAATGAGGTGTTCAAGAATCATTCTCGCTTCAGCTTATAATATGCTGAAATTTATGAATTTACCTTCTTATATCTTGTTGAAAAATTTTTCTCTCTCTCCTGAAAACTTTTGTTTTCTAAGAAAGCAAGTTTTTTTTTTTTTTTAAAAAGTCCTTCATTATTTGTTATGTGTTCTTGTGAGACTAGCAGCGGTGTATCATATAATAATTAATCGGGGGAAGGAGATGATCCATAATTGTTATTTTTTCTCGAAAGCCATATGAAATGAATCTTTTTATAAAGCATATATAAATATGATAAATTAATATATTGTTATGTTTTGTGTGAAACTATTTATTCAGTTGCTGGTAATAGTTGATTAAATATTTTAAACAAAAAAATGAAAATAAATGTTTGCAAATATTTTTTCAATTATATTACATGAATATTTAATAAACTTATGTAAAAAGAAAAAAATAAAATAAATTACAAATTTTTCTAATGTAAAAAACTTATAAAATAAAAAAATAATAAATTAATTAATTAATCGGGTTGATTTTGAGAAATCTTTTAATTAGATACTGATTTCCACATTTAAAAAAGCAATATATTTACAATAACCCAATGTCAGATCACTACGTACGTTTGATTGGAATTCAATCAACAAATGACTGAACTTTTCTGTAAAATCTTTACTGGAGACCAAAATTTCGCTATTGAAACAGAAAATATTGATTTGACTTGATCTAATTTCCAGTTTAGTGTCCCTTTTGACAGCGAGGATATGTGAGACATGGATCTACAGTTTAACATGGGATCCTAACCACGCGAGTATCCGCAGGAAACCGAACCAGGGTCTTCCACACTAAACTCACATACACTAACCGCATAGTCACGAGGGATCTCACAGAAAATATTTACTACGATAACTCGTGTTTTTTTTAATGCTGTTGTTCAATGCTTTACATAATTCTGATTGCTTTTTAATTAATTACATCAGATAAGCAGCAGATCTTGAATTAAGTTGCTGCTTCTCATGTTCTACCTCCCAAGAAAATAAGACAGTAAACAAGAAGACCTCAATGTTCATTTTCTAGACAAGGTCAAACTTTGTAATGGAAACTGCAACCTTTTTAGTATAATATTGCTACAAAAGAAAACTTCTCGCTACTATATAAAAAAGGAATATCTTCCCAATTTGAAGTTCCTGGAAATAAGACGAGTACATATTTGTTAGTGTAGTGTGTGTGAGGGACAGAGAGGCTTGAGGAAAGGCAAAAAGTTGTATGGGTGCCACGTTTGGTAGAAAGGAGGTCACATTGGCACTAAGCCAGTTCATAGATTTTGATTTCAGTAATTCCCACACAGACGACTCTGAGTTACCGTGATGAATAAGCAGAGTCAGCAACGTGATCTGTGCAATGACGAAAGACTATAAAATTTAATGTCATGAAGATATATTACCTACCATTCGTTTTTCCCCATAGCATTGTTTTGCAACTATAGTTTATGTTGGTTTTTCTGATACTAAAAGACAGATCTTTAAAGTTACACCAACATAAGTTCAATAGAACATTCAAATTAGTATTTAAATTAGTACCATATTAGAAAGAACCTAAGTTAAATTGTAGTTGCATGATTGTTCTGAAAGAGTATGTACGTTTGCGATTTCCCTTTAGATGTTATTATTAAAATACATCATTGAATAAACAGTATAATACCCTTTTATGTCTTGTCCAATAGACTAAAAAGTATAGTAACTTTATAAATGAATAACCATGAAGTTATTGATAAATTCTACGAAGTTTTACCTCTCTTCTGAAGATGAGGATCGCGACTTCTGTCAAAACGTTATACGTATATTTTGATAACTAAATAATGAATGCTGTATTAAATGGTGAAATTTTTAACTTGCATACTAGATAGCATTTAAACCACTCAAATCGGAAATAGAAGTATTACAATGGAATATAGTTCTTTTGTTCGGAACATACAAAAGGGAACAAGGAACTTTTCTTTTGAGCATGATTCTCAGGTGCTCTTCTTGTCTTAAAATGCTTTTGTATATCTGATGAGAAGAGTTCCACATGTAGTTCATGTTTTCAGTTCTATCCTAAGGTCAAATCAGAATAAACCGCTTCCAATCTGTTTCGGAAGTTTACAAGTTTAATCATTTACAAAGCATTAAGGGTTTAGTTAGTACGGTATATAATATTTTGATAAAATTTACGTTTCTCTATTTTAGAAGGGTTGGCGAGTGATTCCTGTGTATTTGTGTATTACACTATTACATTTTCAATGTAATTTTGAAAAACAAAAAAGTCTTTTAGAAAATAAGTATTTGAAACAAAAGTTTCTAACTTTTTCGTACGATGTGAAAGTGAATCAGAAGTGCAACTTTCTACTTGAAAGAAACTATTCTTCTCACCTAGATCAAACTATTTCTGATCGATTTTGGGAGTTGAGAATACTATTATTAAATTGGGTACATGAGATTTTGTATGCCACGTTTACATTTCAAGAGTGGTGTAAAACACGAATCTAATTAACCCCTTATTATTTATTTTACACATACCGGTCAACAAGTTTCCATCTCAATCGACGAAATTTTAGTAGGGATATATGACCATCCACCTGATGCTAGAGTACATATAAAAGATAACTATGAATTTAAAGAAGGAGAATTGTATGTCATCCTTCATTATGACCGTAAATGTAGTTGTACAAGACTACTAATCATGTAGATTTGTAAAAATTAAAAATCCGATATATTCCGCTCTTTTACGTTAAGAGATTTTCAGGGTCTAGTATGAGTTAATGGCCTCGTCTTATATTACTTGATGCGAATTTGCATGACCCCCAAAACATTTTATTACTATATTTTTCAGGAAAAATATCCCTAACATTTCTCGTGGTTGTACGATTAGTTGTTGATATTATAACACTTACATATTAATACGAAAATAACATTCTATGTTTAGAATCTTATATTTTATAATTTTAACAAAGTTAGTTATACGATATACTTTGATACTTTCAGCGGAACAGTGACTCAACGTAGAGCGCTCACTTCTGGTGCGCGAGGTTCTTGAATCTATTCACGGCCAGTTTTTATTAGACAACATCGCATCTATGGGTTTTATGGGAATCCTACCACTTTCAAATATTTTCATTCTATCTACTCTTTCATAATCGTTCGCTTTCAATAATCCTATTAAAGAACACACGTAAACTTTTAATTTGTCTTTATTTCATTTTAAATGTAATTTAACACATATGCATCTTGAAACACGGACATTTGTTTTGAAACGACCCAGACTGTTTCTATAACATTACGTGAAAACTTATACGACCGAATACCAGAAACCGCGGGTAATGAATATCGCACTGTAAAACTCAACGTAAGTTTCAGGTTTGTATAAAAGATGCTAAGTACAAGAAAAATGTTATATTGACTAACATTACAATAAATAACGAAAAAGCAATATCACTAGAGATACCAATATATTTGAAGAACCCGTTTTAGAGTCATTATTCACTATTTTAAAATCAATTTCTACTTTAACTAACTAAAAATAAAAATAAATAGACTTTTCACTCCTAACTATTCTAACACTTTGTGGATTTAACTTCATTCAATTTTAAATATTATACTGTGATATATTTTCCTATTACAAGTAATGAAATACTATAAAGATAACCACGAAAGTTCGGTCGCTTTTTGTGGAGGTCTGTGTTCAATTGGCCTTCACACCGTAAGTTGAATGCGAGAAGAGTAAGGCGAAGGTCAGTTGTTGGTGTGGGTATGTCTAACATACTAACTGGTTGTGGCAGTTCAGTTACACTCTGAACTTGCGAAGGGACAGGGTAAACATGGGATCTTTACAATGCGTCATAAGGGTGTGTATGCTGTACGAGTTCAAACTGGGGTCAAACGTCGCTGCAGCGGCGCGGAAGATATGCTAGACCTTTGGTAAGGGTATCGTGACTACGTGGACAGTGCTTCGGTGGTTTAAGGATGGTGATAAAACACTCGAAGACGCACCTCGTGCCGGAAGACAAACACATGTACAAAATGAAGATATTCAGGTAGCAATTGAGGCGAACAGTGGCCAGACATATAAGAAACTGGGACTATAATTCAGTGTGAGTGGAGAAACCATTCGGCAGCACGTCCATCAACATGGGAGTAAGACAAGTTGAGTCGGTGTGCCCCACATGATTTTACTCCTTGCCAGAAGGCAACGCGAGCAGACACCTGTGTTTCTTTGCTGTCTTGTCTGAGGAATGAACCATTTTTTAACAGGGTGTTGACATATGACAAGAAGTGGGTTCTGTATAAAGTTCCACGGCGCCATCATCATTAGTTAGCATCCCATGAATTGATTCAAAAACAGCCGAAACCGGAACTGCACCAGAAGAAGGTCCTCCTTCGTGTTTGGTGGACTGCTCGCGATATCTTGCATCGAGAACTGCTACCATCTGGTCAGAGCATCAATGCGACTGTACTGTTAGCAGTTGAGACGTATTCAAGAAAAACTCAAAACTCTGGAGCCAGCACTTCTGAATCTCAGAGGAGGAGTCCTGTTACAGAACAACGCTAAGCCCCATGTGGCTAGAATGACTCGGGACACGATTCTACGAATTGGGTGGGAAACACTATTGCTTTCGCCATACTCTACAGGCATACATTAGGCCGTCTAATTATCACTTGTTCCATTCCTTGGACAATCACCTTAGAGGACGACAGTTCAAATCCCTAATAGAAGTGCAAAATGCACTTGATACCTTCTTCGTTTCACGGCCCACAAAATTCTACCACGATGGAATCCATGGCCTTCCGGAACGTTCGCAGAAGGTCGTCGATGCTGACGGGGACTATTTTTGATCTTCCAGGAACATATTAGGTGGCATATCGATGTTCGAAGGTGGTGGGTGAAAAAGCGACAGAACTTTCTTGGGTATCTTAATACAGATACGTATTTGCACAATTCTCCTTAAGAAAACTAAAGTCTACATTAAGCATTCCAAGCTATATGTAGTTATCCAGAAACATTCATAAGGTCAGAAAATAAAGAATTTCCTCGAAGCTCAGTTTAAGAATAATAAAGAAAGAAAGAAATGACTGTTTAGAAATTTGAGCTAATAATTAACAAGAAATTATATGGTCTATTTGCATACTTAATTTATTTTTAACAACCTAATATAAACAACGATTTAACTTTTTTGCATCACAAATGATTTAAAGTTTATATTCCATCACACACGTAGTATGTATAACTGAATTATCAAGGAAAATTTACTGTTTTCCCTGTGGCCTACTTGAATGAAGGCATAAAGAATATACTAAGTCTTATGCTATTGAAAAACTGTTTTCATTTTCAACGTTTTATATGCATATATAAAGTTTGAATTCAAAAACTCAGCTACGTTGAGGTAATATATATATAAATGCAGTATGGTTAAGAGAGTTTTCTCTTATCCTTATCTTGGGGCTTCAGGCAACTGTCAGTGCAACGTTCTAACAGAAAATTCTTAGGCACCTCATCTACTGCCTCATCTGGTTGAAAAGTCCTCTCCACCCTTCCGTAAAGCTCTGTGACGATGGAACACCGATCCAGCTATTTCAGAACTCCATCCCTTCCCCTCTCTCCTCCCACAAGACGTCGCCACTGTCGGAGAAGATAATTAATTCGTCGAGATAAGAGGAGGAAGACTTCAATTAGAACTGTGTCCGCAGTGAATTTCACTAGCCTCCTTCTAATCCCGCTGCTTGCTTCGTTTCCCCTTTTGCATGAGTATTCCTCTGCTGATTTTTAAAGCGTGAAACTCCACTTACTTGGTTGGTTAGTTACAAACAGTTAGTTTCTTATTAAAATCTTATTACGTTTAATAATATTAGCAAACTAGTTGGAGTGGGAATTATGTCAATCTCGCTTCATACAGTTGTATATATGTACAGTAAAGAAAGTTGTTAATATTAATTAAGTAAACAACATTGTATCGTTTCTTCAGGTCCTTTTTCAATTGCTTATAAACAGCAAAGCAAAAAAAGAAGTAGCAGAATAAAAGTAGTCCGAGTAATAAACTAGTTTCTACTTAGTATGCTAAAACAAGATTTTATTATCAAGGACGTAGAATACTTGAACTTCGTTTACACACGTTAATTGTAAATTGATAAGTGAATATACGAAATAACATATTATTTCCTAACCCTCTTTCGTGAAAGAGTACGTGATAAGGGATAAAACTCAAAACTAGATAAAAGATGAAGGAAAATTATTATTTGATGGCAATGAAACATCAGTAACTTCAAACGAAATCTACGAAATACATTTCAACGAAACAAGAGGGTAAAACCAAGAAGAAAATAGTAATGTACTTAATAAAACGTCAGTAAACACTTTAGAAATAACTTCAACGGAAAAAGGAACATCTTTAAGAAGTATGGTTTACCTGGTTTAACAGTTGTATTTACACTGTCCGTGTGTCCGTCCATTACAAAGACAAAAAAAATCTCGAGAACTAGATGGGTCACCATCAAATTTGGCGAAAATGTAGAACATCAAAAGTTAGGTTAGGGTTGAGGTGAGTGGAGATGATATTCAAACCGGAAAGTGATAGAAATCAACCGTTTACAGTTTAAATGATGATCACTGCAGAGCAGAAACGGTAATAGATAGCGAGAAGTGGTTTTCTGCAATAGATTAAGCGTCCGAAGAATACATTTCATTTCCATCCGTATCTCTACATTGTAAAAAGAAGTAATAAATATCCACTACAACTACCGGTTTCAATATTGATCTACATAAACCAAAAACGATAAAAGGTAACGAGAACCGGTATTTTGGGAATCGATTTAGCGTTCTAAAAGTATGTATTATTTTCTCTTTACCCTCTATTCAAACTAGAAGTGGCAGAAATGAATAACTTTCAGTTTTAACGTCGATTACTGTAGAGTAAAACTAGTAACATATAGTGATAAAAGGTTTTCTGCAACCAACGAAGCATCGGAAGAATAAATTCAATCTCCACTCTAATATCTCTACTAAAATTGAAATCTACTACCAATTCCGGATTAAATGAATTGCAATGAAATTTTAGTTTAACGTTCTATTGTTATGCTCTTTAGGATAAAGGAGATACATTATTAATGAACGTGAATGATAGTAAAATTACTATTTTGTTCTCTCTGACAGGGATATTAATCCGCGACTACTGAAAATCCACACACGAACCAAACTCCTTAATGTGGTGTGCTCGTGACACTGCAATTTTTTTTAACACGGAGCCGACCTATTTTAGATTTCCAAACTAGACTATCCAGAAGTATGTAAAGTATTCTATAATACTATATTCCTCTGTCTATCTGCCTATTTGATTGTCAACAAGTATCAGAGCAAAAACAGCAAGAATTAATGATAAACGATTTTCAGATCTGGATTCAATATCCCAAGATAGTGACTTCTTTTCTAATCCTTTATTCAAACGAAGTGGTAGAAAGCAAGTATTTCTTATTTCAACGTTGCGGCATTTGCCATTTCCACAAGAGTCTTCGCTCTTACTAACCTGCAAAAACTCTTGGCCATTATTACTTCCTTAGTTAATCTTGTATTTCCGTATTTAAGCGAGAATCGTAACTGCCTCCGATCTAATATAATCGATTGTGTTTAAATACTAGAAATGTATAGCTTAAATGCGTTTAAAAAGAAAACTGGTTGCAATGCAATTAAAACAAACAAAATGAACTCATTTCCGTCAAATTTGATCTCATATGGGATGACATTACTATAGGCGTTTTATCAGTCTAGGGAAACCTCTTGGGAAAACTAATGTGATAAGACCCTAATATATGGTAGTTTATAATAACCGTAACTCAGAAAAAGAGTTAAGTGTACGTATAGTTAGTCCTCAAAGAAAGGGTTTACTCAACTTCATTTTGTTAGGTGAATGGTGTCTAGATTCCTACCGAAAATAGAATTTAACATGCACACGCACCATTCAGACTCACAACCCTAAAATTGTGGGGCTAATACAGGCTTGCAAATTGTTACTTTAGTCGAGTATTCAAGTTATTACAGACAGTTTGGACCAATGTTTGTAATAGCTTATTGGCGATGGAAAAATGTAACGGGTATACCAAGGTGGGGTACTCTTGCTAGCTGCCAATAATGAGCGAAAAGTGCTACGATTAGATTAGGTGGTTTCTTAAAATACACGTGTGATAAAAAAAATAACTGATGATTGTATCAATACAGACACTTATTAGCAGATATCAGGTCTTAGTATTTAGAAGTTAAATTATAAAACAGAATGAAAGTCATCTACGTTACAATTGCAAAATACATCGACTTCTCTTTGGTTGAAATTTTTCCTAACTTTCAATTATCTCCTTGAGTAAAATCCATCAAGAAACGAACTACTTTATTTATGTCGCCGTGTATTCGCGATCAATTTCCAAACAGCAATTAGAATTGAGTAAAGTTCTACTTCAAGATATATCGCGGTGTCCTACTTGATCACAAAACTTGTTTTACTTTTGTCTTGTCTGTTTGTTACGCATCTGACCATACTCTAGCTATTTCGAGATTTTCGTCCGTAACTGCTGTGACAATGCATTCGTTACCGTATAGTAAGTAAGGACAATGCTAGATGGCAGAATGTAATTGTGTTGAGAGAGAGGAGTAGGAAGAGGGTTAGAAAGCGCGGGAGGAAGACACCACTAGTAACCAACCAACCACAAAGAGGAATAATTACGCATTCCATGCCACAGAAACAGAACGAACAAGGCGACAAAAGCTTGTTGCCAGTTGAGGGAAAAGGCAGAAAGAGACGACACGATGCTTGTAGTCGTATCCTGGATAAGAAAAAGTCCCTGTCCGCTTATTCATCTCGTTTCTCTCACTTTCAGTGTATGTGTTCTGCCTTCTCTTAACTTTCTCCAACCTCCAAACACACTAACATATACATATATGACTTTAAGATAGCCTCTTTCATTCAATGAACAAAACGGATGGAATTTCGATTATTCATCGGATCATTCGATTTAAAAATAAAATCTATAAAAGAAGGAAATTATATATTATTATAGAAGAAATTATAGAATAATCATACGAATTTGATTAACACATGAATTCAGAATCTTGTACTTTCAAACAAAAGTAAATATTAATATATATATATCTGTTTGTTCTTGCCAAAGCATAAATAATAATTCAATTATAAATTTGTTGAGGCCAGATTTCTTAGTGCAGCGTAACAAGTGTCATACAATATGTGTAACAATTACATCATCATATATAGATATGTTCTTTGTTTCAGATACTTTCATGGCAATTAAAAATGAATCATTTTATGTTAAAAGGGTGTATGAGGAATAAACAAAATTTTCGGGAAAAGACAGAAAACTGTTTCCTCACGAGTCACTTTCGATTATGGAAAAAAAAAGAAAAAGAAAAATGTGTAAATGCACGTGGTTACTGAATGCTTATTAGTCATATAGAATGCAAGTGTAAGTTAAACAATAACTTACAAAACACAAAGTTCGGACACACACGCCACTTCAACAGAAAATATGGTGACATGAAATGTGAAACCAAGATTTTTAAAAATATATCTAACGTTTTAGACTGTTTCATTGGTAGTATATTGAAGAAAACCGGAGATACTAATAATAATAATTAGTAATAATGAGATAGCAAACATCTCCCAAAAAATTACTTTAACATTTAATTAAAAATATTTGATCCCAGTCAGGATAAGCTCTTAATTAACACTTATCATCACTGTGTGCATCATTCCGACTTGCAAAGCATTTTGGATTTTCCTTTTACTGATATAGGCAAATGTTAATATTAATGCTGGAATAAACCTTGAACCAGTTACAAGCTAAACAAGAATCCTATAAACCTAAACATTGTACCAGTATAAAAAGGTTATGCTCATAGTATCTTTTTCCAGATCCAAAACTGTGGCTACAAAGAGAAGAGTTTGATCTTCAGCTGGTCGAACACCAAGGCAGCCAATTGTAAATTGTAGTTCTTATTAATTTTGAAGTGGAAAACTCATCCTTAACAGACATAATTTGGGAATGCAAGGAAGAGGCATTGATATTATTTTAATGATAGAATTTTTATTTACAAACCAAGAGGGTTTTCCTTGATTTTTGTTAATCAAATCCTTAATTGTTTATCCAGATTCCAGTATAGCTAATAGACCAACCAACAAGACACTTTAATATATTATAATAATATGAGGCGTTGAATGGTAAAGTGGCGCTTTTTCTTTTTAAAAAAGAGATTAAGTCATTTCGTGAAGTTGAAACTATAACCTGTTGATTGGCAAAGTTGTGTATCTCAGAGTTAAAAGACCAGGCCATACACCAAAGGAGGGCCTCACAAAGAACCGATTTTGTCAGCTTTTTCTATATCTATTCTAATAGAAGTCTCTACATCTCACAATATATCAAAACTGAGTTACGCCACTTTGCCATCCAACGCCTCATATAATCATTACACTTAGTGTTATGCTTTTCAAAATAATGTAGTAATAGTAGAAACTAGCATAATACAATATTTTCGGAAGAACAAACGAAGCAGTATTCTGAAAGTGCTAACACTTTATAACATAATGTCTTTTAAATGAGTCACTGTACTTAATGTTACTGACTCGAGGTCAGAATATTCATCCAGCACATAATCCAAGCACTTTTCAAGTATTTGATCTGTTTATCTTTTAAGGGACAGCTGTTGGATTCAGTTTACTTTTAGAAAGTAATACATTTTTTTAGCGTTGATTGGCATAAAAGTGTGTTTCGTTAGTTCACGTCTGGAAGACCTGTACATAATCCTGGTTTGTTTGTGGAATAGATAAAGTGGTTGAAATTGCTGATCCTAAAGGATATTTTATTTTATCCTTCCTCTGTTTGTTCCCGACATATGCTTCACCAGTAACTTTTGTTCTTTTAATAATGTTTATATTATATTTTTCTGGTCTGGTCTGATCTGGTCTTCATTTCCCATTACATCACTTAATTATCTTCTATACGAGTATTTTATTATAATCAGTTCACAGCAGAAACTTGACCTCAATAAAAAGATTACCAACACACCATAAACAACAGATGACACGAAAACAGTAAAATTCCCTCCAAAATATCAGTGTAGCCAAGTATGGAAGGTTCAACGTCAGGGTATGTCTGGTGATTTCCCTGTATGCACACTCTTCATTATTGCGCTCCTGCCTGTTTGATTTTTAGTTAAAAGTTGCTATTTGTGGAATTATGCTCTTTTAACAGGAAACTCGTAAAAATAGTTACATGTGCCCTTTTAACAGAAAGCAATTCAAAGGGGGTACATTGTGGGGAATACTACCAAAGTAGAAAATGCTTAGCAACTTAACAAGAAAGATGAAAGGGGTCAAAACATTGGTGGCTGATAACCATAAAGGAAACAACACCCATGATTACAAAACAAGATCTATGAACATATTTTTTAAATGAAAGTAAAATATATCAATGAGATGGTGATTAATGAAAGTAGGAGAAAACAGAAGGACCTGTACAAAAAGCACGACACGATGTTGTTTACCGCACACTCACTTGGACTGAGACCGAACCTGGGATCCTTAGCACCAGAGGTGATTACTCTGCCACTGAGCCATCGTACCTCGAAGAGGCATTTTCTTTATCAACTTTGAACCAAATGGTTACTGATCATGATGGTCACACAGTAGACTCGGAGATTAAAATTGTCTTAAATGAGCATTGTCATCACAAGATATAGAAAGAAGCAATACCAGATTCTACTTAGATCGTTCTCGTTTATTGCCTACATCGTAGACAAGTAGAGTCATACAGTGTAATAATCTTCAAGTTTCGTTCCATAAGAATGGCGTTAACTATGTTATTCATTATTAAAAGTGTATGACTAGCAGAACATTGTGATGCGCCTAATAGAAATTAAAGAAAGAAAATAAATTAAAAAAAACAAAGTGAAAAATATCCCGGCAGAAAGTCTGAGTCCAGATGATAAATAAGAGAACAAAAAAAGAGCGTTCATTTTAGAGACAGAACAGATTGAACTGCGTACTACGCAATAAGGAAAACTATAAATTACTGTCTTAAGCTATTACAT
This sequence comes from Thermobia domestica, assembly GCF_964235325.1. Taxonomy (NCBI): domain Eukaryota; kingdom Metazoa; phylum Arthropoda; class Insecta; order Zygentoma; family Lepismatidae; genus Thermobia; species Thermobia domestica. The sequence goes on along the minus strand of NC_137462.1, from coordinate 215,175,983 downwards.
GGGAGCGTCCATTGAGAACAAAACGTTCGGCGTAGTTGGATTTGAAAAAATGAAAAAAAAAAAAAATAATGAAAAGAAACTGATATGGATTTAGAAACAGACAACCTCAATATCAGATCCAAGGATCAATATTTACGTAGAGACTCAATATCTAGAGGAACAAGTTTTAAAATAAAAGCAAGAACACAGAAAAAGAAGAAGAAAATACGTTCATCTAAAATAAAAGCAAGAACACAGAAGAATAAGAAGAAAATATGTAGTATAAGGAAAGAAAAGGACTGCATTTAAAGCCAGCATGTTCGATAACGGATGGAGAATTAAAATTATTGGTTATTGATAATTAAATTGAAAGTAGAATTTGGTAGTCAATTCTAAGGTTGAACGTCATCATTAATCATTTGTTTCTGGAGAGAGAACATCAAATTTAAAATTTTAATTATTATAATTCAGTCTTAGCTTTAATATAAGAGAAAACGCTAAAGATGATGGGAGCTCATGTGTTTCAGATTTCACATTAAGCTGTAGATTCACGTCTCATATAGCCTGGCGTTGAAAAGAATGCTAAATTCCAATCCAACTAACCAACGAAAATTATAAGGAAGATTTTTACACGCTGCATATCACAAATTATAGTTACTCTCCTATTACTCTCCAACCAACCAAAACGCAAAGGACAGTCTTGAATCATTGCATATCACAAATTAAGATTACTTTTGTAATATTAGATTTAAGTGAAGGTATATACATTTTTCTTTTATTGATGCCACATTAGTTAACAGTTCATACATCTTCAAGCTTACATATTCACATCGAACAGATTATTAGGACTCCTACGTATTCGGTATGATTAATGTATCTAGCTTTCTTTCTTATATTACTTTTATATTCTCCCCTCCATTCTTTTGTAGAAGTTATTACTAAGGCATTAATTTCTGGAATGTAAGCTCGAGCGTTTCATCCTAGGAAATTTTGTATAGGTCCCTTGTTGCTACTAACCTTAACATGAATATTTTTGAAGAACTGTTGTGTTTCATTAAACTATTCCATTCTGTATTTCATTGCACACTTGATTGAGTTGAGCGTTCTATGGAAACCAACACAACTACAAATATTAGATATAAATACAGGAAAAGTTCAAGACGGTGAATCTTTCCATTACAATGTTTAGCTTCGTGTTCTTATTGATTTTTTAAAATCATTTTTGTCTTAAGTATTGTTAAATTATTATTATTAAAAAATATATTTTTTTAAGTTCTATTATTGTTAAATATCTGTTATTATATTTAAGTTTCTACCTGAAAATCGTTTAGCTGGCTTAACTGCCCGGTTTTGTCAGCTTTGTAATAAGCTATTGATCTCAATATAAATTAGAGCTGTTTCATTTCTCTATCATGTCTAGTTGTTTAGTTTATAGCTTGAAATTTAAGAGATCAAGTATCACATTATTGAGCAACATTTTTATTGTTTTTCTTATATACCACATTATTTGTTGTACAATCCACAGCAAAAATCTGCAAGATGAGCATGTAAGTTTATTGTGGAACTACGCCTAACAGTGCAGGGAATCAACATAACGTCTAAGAGGAAATGTAATGATTTTTATAGTACTAACGGTGAAATTACATAAATTGCCTTAGATGGTATTTGTTTCTAAATGTGTCCGCATGGAGCTTTTTATTAAGTGCTAAATACATAATGCCTCAAAAAACAGTGAATTGGTATTACTCAGTCCAGGAAGTGAACCTATTTTTATGACAAAGACCAATAACTTAATTTTACACAAATGTTAGTTTCCCCAAATTCAAATTGTAGGCAAATAATGTTTGGATCAAGTTTACTTTTTCATTTTCTTTTACAATTGAAAACCTACTAGCTTTCTTCAGCCATTTCAGTGAAAAACGAAATAACGCGGACGTAGTGATTAAATATTTTTGCTTCAATGTTTTGAAATAACTTCGCAGATCCGTCATTTATAAACTTGTTACCTCGAAGCTTGAAACAGCAGAAGGATTAAAAAAAAAAGGAAGTACTGCTAAGTCCTGAAATGTAGCTAGTTATTCCATTAAGGGAAACTAAACTATGATCTTTCATTTGGAAAGTCCATTAAGATGTTTTATTTTTATATGCTATAAAACGTCAAAACCCACATGGTACAGTATCTTTGACGTAAATTCTAAAGCCAGTTTTCCGAAAAGGTACTAAATGGAAACGTTTGGTTTTCTAGAGGACATTTTTCACAGTGATGAAATCAAAAGATAATACATCTAGTATGAAGAAAAAACTCTTTTGTCGGTGATAGTAACTTATTTTAGTAAAAAAATGATTAAAGATACATTTCAAAATGTAATTTTTGGTTTGCATCACAATTTTCATGTAACAAACTACAATGCAATACCGTTTTAAATAACGTTGATATATATCACTCAAATTTAAATGTTATTTATTAAATTGTCCTTTTCTGGTATTATTTCCGTATTTTCTGTCCCCTTTATCTATGGTATCCAACAACTGTTGTATTTTTGCAACGAAAATTGTGTTCAGTCCTTGTTGATTGTTCTGCTATTATTAGTTAAATTCATAGCTGTATTTTAATGTGTAAATACATTCCCTTAGAACCTTCTGTATCTTTCTGGTCTACGTGATAACACATTCGTACTAACTTTTCTACATTTCTAAAGATTTTAGACCCAGTTGATCCTCAGAGACTGTAATCTTTATCTTATTATTAGTTGTTGTTGTTGAGGTGAGCTTAACGCCCCCGTTCAGCAACGAGGCTAAATGAGACGTGGACCTACTGATTAACGTGAAATTCGAATCACGTAAGCTCCCGTTGGAAATCGAATTTGTGTCTCCCACACCAAAGGTGAGTACTTGTCTTATTATTGAGTATTTAAATTACACAATTCCAACAAAGCTGCGGTTGTAATTTATGCTCAATTATTCTGTATCATATCACACATCTCCAAGGAAGGTAGCAGCAAAACAACAATCTGATGATATTTATTAAAATATACTCATGCAAAAATAAAAAAATGTGTCGTATTTAATGCATACTTATTAGAAAAACATTAATAAACAAATTATAGTAATAATTGTACGAATTGTATTAATATACATATAAATATCGAAACTTCATAAGAGCGTTTTGCACGTGCTTAACATATTCTTAATTAGTACAATTTCAAAAATGTTTGCAATAAATCGTAATATATGTGAGTACATACTTTTTTAAAGACGAGGATTAAAAATCAATGTTGTTAGTATTGTTCGTCTTTCATATTAAGAAATTGTTAAGGCTCGAAGTCTTAATATATAGGGCCTGTATAAATAGTAATAAGACTATTTTTTCTGACGGTAATGTAAGTCTAGTGCGCTTGCTCCAGGTAGGTTTGATGGAGAGAAAAATAAGCTTCAAAACGCGCCCAGCGTCAGTCACAAGCTTCTGTGCGTTTCGTATCGTGGTTTAAGTGGACTTCTGTCAATAAACTCGGTCGAAGCTTAAAAATCTAATGTTCCGTCAAACAGCGCTATGCCATTAAATTCTGTGTAAAATTTGAAAACCTGCTACGGAGTTGTCCATGATGAAGCAAGTGTTCGAGAGTGAACGCCTATTAAGACCTGTTGTCTAGAGGCAGCACAAGTACTTCAAAGATGGTTGAGAGAGTGTGGAAAAGGAATCTCGTGCAAGACGCCCGTCCACGTGCAGAACCGTGGATATTATGCAATGTGTGCGTGTTGTATTAACTCAAAGACAGGTGGTTAGGTGTTCGAATGATCTCAGGACGCGTAGGAATTGACAAAAATAATTGTACAGACCTTCATTACCGAGGATTTGCAGAAGAGAAAAATAGGTAGACCCTGAGTTTTTGAACAATGTAATAAGCGGCGAGTAAACGTAGGTGTTTGAGTACAACGAGAGCCAAAACGCCAAAGTACCGAATGGCACACAGCAGCAGCCTCTCGCCGAAAAAGGCTCGAATGAGCAGTTCGAAAACCAAAGACAAGCTCATTGTCTTCTTTGCCACCAAGGGTGTTGTCCACCACGAATTTGTATCTGAGGAACAGACCGTCACAGGTACTTTCTAGTGGAAGCGCTGCAAAGAATGAAGGGAAGGGTTAAGCGAATGAGGCCACTGCCGCCAATTGGAAGTTGGATTCGACAATTCATCAAGTCACACATGCTTCGTGATCTATGACTATCTCTCCCGCAACAGCATCGCAATGCTTGCCTCAGCCCCCAGAGTAATTTTTCATGTTTCGTGAGAGAAGACAGCCCTGAAAGGACACCGACATGGGATCGTAGTAGAAACCATAGTAGTATCGACGCGCTGCTTGAAGGATATTCCGGAAAAGAACTTCCAGGGCGCCTTCCTAGCATGGAAAATTCACTGGTTTCCAAGGCTCTTATTTTAAAACATTTTAATGATTCATAACGATATCTTCAATACGTTTCTCCCCGAATTTGGTCTCATTACTTTCTATACAAAACCTGTACAATTGTGGTAATTAAAAAGAAGCTAGAAACAGAATTCATAATTATTGAGTTACAATGCGATTGCTCTTTGTATTCAGATCAAAAGGAAAAAAAGTTTTTGGAATACAATTATAATTAAGAATTAGGAAGTTAGATATAAAACTATAAATACGAGATAACATGATTATTGCGAAATTAGAAACTTCCCGTAAGGAAAGATTTCACCAAAGTTCTAATGATTTTCAAATTACAGGATGAATCTTCTTCTTCCTATAATTACAGCCAAGAAACAAAATGCATAATTAAAGAAGTTTTATGTTTGAAAAAAATGAAGCTGCAACACATGGAATTGTAAATGTAAGTAGTTGAAGATTATAATGAGTGTCAAGAGAAGGGGGCTAACCAACACAAGTATAAGAAAAAGTTTTTAGTTAGATATTTGCAGATCTCATCGTACTTTTATGGTCCTTTTGCCATCTTCCTTGGACTGCTCACAATGAGGAAGAATGGGACAAGTTAGACACAGAAAATTGGACCCTCCAATAAAAAAACTAACTTCTTTCTCACTGTTTTTTATTCCAAGGTTAACATAGTAACATTGCTATTCTCTCCTGAAAGCATTGCCTGTGAGGGTAAAAGACAACTTATGCGATGTTCTTTGGTGGTTGAAAGAGTGGGTTTGTAAAGAGGGACTTGGAGAGATCAGAAGATAAAGAAGGGAGGGGAACTAGTTGTAGTCACAGCCTGCAAGGGAATAGTACATTCAAAAGAAAAAAGATTCTTTGGTTGCGGAAGGAAATTCAAGAAATCTTATTTCTTTGTCTTTTCCACGCTCTCTCCTTTTCTAACTCGTTCTCACAAGTGTAAATTTCACCTAAGGACATTCCCAACTAACTATACGAGGAAAGGAATTCAGCTGAAAGTACTCTCAACTGACTATACTCAATGTGGTTTCGCTACCACTTGTCTAGTAGTTGAAGAAACTTTTTCTTCTCTAACAACTTTCAGTTGCTATTACTCACTTTGAATGGGCAATACACACACACACATTAATACACAATGTAAAAAGACATTAAAAAGGTATATTCCTTTTCCAAAAGAGGAAACTTCAATAAATAAGAACATTCCACTTGTGTTTATTACATGTCGAGTAGACTCATTATATCTATCCGACACAATTTTATGATGGTTTTATACTGTAATACAAACTTACAGAACTTAAATGGGAAATATATTTTAAACAAGTTGTTTACAAATACAAGTTGGACCAATTCAACAATATATATATATATATATATATATATATATATATATATATATATATATATATATATATATATTACTGTTAGGTATTTTATTTCTTCTAAAATTGCAGCAAACTGTCAATTGCTTAGTTCTCGTACTATACTCACGTGCTCGTAAAAAGTGTTTGAAGGATAGTTTAGGAGTCTCAATTACTATGAAGTGAACACGTTATGTTGCCTTAGATAGCAAGTTGTTACTAACTTCTCTAGTTTATTAACGTTTGCGCTAAACCACATTTAAGGCTAATTTTGAATTGAGTAAAGAGTTCACGTTTCTAGAATACATATATTTTTATTAGTAGTAGTATTAGTCGCTTTTCCAGACTTACAATCATGATTTCACTTTCTAGGATTGAATTCAATCATAATTTAACAGTCCTGAATGGCATATGCAATTAAATGACCTGTAATGGAATCTCAAAGTTCGTCCACTATTAATAAACATGTATTTTTCTTTAAGAAGATGTACATTTCCTTGAAGAAAAGTATTAAAGTCTCTTATTTGCTATTAAAAATCTATAGAAAAAAGAATATGTCTATGGAATTATGACGAAAATTATTTAAAAATTATGTTTGAAATTTGAGGAAGAGTTCTGAAGAACATGAGATAAAATGAAACTCAAAATGGTGAGAAGTAATTGGCTATTGGAGTGAAGTTACCTGTTTACCACAATAGTAGAAGATTCACAGCAGAACAGGTGGTTAGTTCTAGATAGCATTGTTAATACGGATATGACATGATAACGTAAGATAAAAATAATGATATTAATGACAAAACAAAGGAAGAAGAAAACGTGTACTTTGAGAGTCTGAATAAAAAGTTGTTATGAAAAGATATAAATAAAAATACATTATATAACTTGGCCATACAAGTTATATGTATCGGCTGAATTAGGCGTCTTGAACTAACAACTTGTATAATAATATCCGATGACGGTACATATTTGGAGTTCCGCGCTATGTGGATTGCTCTATTCACAAGTTTGCTCGTTACTTTTTGCTCCGAAAATTTTCTTTAAAACTTCGTTTAGAGTATCCTTATCTTATGATCACGCCAATTATGACCAACTTCCATATTCATACTATGAACATTATGTTACTTTAGATTTTCAATTTTATGTTTCTTCACATTAGTCGCGATGAAGTTATTATATACTTTGTTTTTTCTACATTTTCTATTGGCTGATTTCTTTAAGTGCCATGAACATATAGTTTTCTTTTCTTGTACTGCTCTTAATAAATATAGCTATAATAATCCTACGTCATGCGAGTATTGGAAAAACTGGCTATGATTATTCAATTTAGCGTCCTGCTGCTATGTTTGACTTTTACGATAGCGTATTTTAAAGCAAAGAGTAATGATAATAAGGCAATTTGAGTCACGAAATAGTCTGACAAAATCTTCTTGGAAATTCCAAAGTTCTCCAAGATGATATGAAGCTGACCAGTTTTAGCGGAGTCATCAACCTTCTTAAAATCCATAAATAATTAGTGAACTATATCTCGAAATTCCCATTTATTTTATATTATTTGGTTGATATATTGAATAATTAGCGAATATATATATATATATATATATATATATATATATATATATATATATATATATATATATATATATATATATATATATATATATCAATTCCACAAATTACATGTATCTCATTTGAAGAACGAAAATTTAAACTTTCCTAAGTCGATTTATTTATTTATTCACCCTATCTTTAACTGAATACTACAAAATATTTCAATACACATTATTTACAGCATAATAATCCTACAGAATATGTTTTAAAACAATTACGATTCATTCTATGTAATTAAGAATGTATTTAATTACACGTAATTAAATATTCTAAAATTATACTATGGAGTACTTCCTAAATATTTTACATTTATTACACTATTTTGTACGAGTAAATTCTTTGTGAAGTCTTATGTATCCCGTTACAATTTAATTAGTCAGTTTTTACTATAATTGCTTACGAGCTCTTTGATTGTTCTTTTAAAACCAGATTAGCTGAGCAAACTAAAACTGATTTACTTTCCCTTGTATACAATTGTTTAGTTTAAGTCTTAGGATGGGTCTATAAAACAAAACTACATTTAATTACTAGTTTCGCTGTATAAGAACTTAGATTTCCGTACAACAGTTATGTTATTGTATGTAGATACAATATTTCTGTGGAAACGTTATTCTGAGGTGAAGGATGAGTTTTATGATCTTCAATTTCACAGGTTATTTATAATAATTCCAAGCTGATCCAAGAGCAAAAGTACACGAGTAGAAATCAGAGCTTCTCCATAAATTCTTAAATTTACATTAGATAATATGGTATTTTAAATTGTTTTTAAGTGTCTCTAATACTAGTAAATATATTTATTTCTATATACGTGGTGTTAGTATAGCTGCAGTCTCTTTTCCAAGCATGTTATACTTTTATGGCAACAGTCATAGCTAAGACAATGTAAACAAAAAAATTACATTACATTCCTGTATTTTAGCAGCTATCAAATTATATCTTCGAATATCGAATGGTTGTATTTACTCATCCACCACTATGACCTATCTACAGACTGAAAAGATAAACTTGGTGCCCAACTAGTGATCGGTAAATTCTAAAAGAATTCTGTGTATGTGGAGTGCTAGTAGAAACTTACAATTCAGACTCTTAGCAGATAACAGTAACGGATATTTTAATATGGTTCATATTCTCATACCATCGCCAGCAGGTTCTATTATTACCTTAGAATGAAATATAAGTATAAAATGTCTGACCAATTTGTACAGTTCTCCACTATTTTTTAAAGATTTGATTGAACAATTGAAGTTTTTACGTGGAGAATGTAATTAACTGTCTAAATGTCAAACGTGGTTCTACATTCCATTAGATGGGTAATTCCTTTGTTTATTAAATGTTTACGTAAAATCCAATTTCTTCAAACACACACAGAGAATTGCACTATGGAAAATGTTCTGAAATTTATGGTATTTCTGTATTCACGTACCCGGAAATATAAGTGAAATTCATGTGCGGGGGAGCGGTGCGTCAGGTGTACTTACATGAAGGAAAGAGAGTAAACAACGAGAAATGTTATATATATTATATTACTTCTCTTCTTAGATCATTGATGAAACGGTAAAAACAATCCTTCCTTAATATTAATATTTTCCTGGAATTTCTGATAATAAAACTTCCAACGCGTCTTCTCAATTTAGTGCAACTTAATTTTCCTCGTCGAGAGGCTTCTATGTTTTCATTATTTTTCTTCTTTTCCCTTCACGAAACCTGCTTTCTCAGTAACTTGAAACTGATATATGAACCTCTAATTGGTATCAACTCTATACATGGAAGTAAAATATGATTTTCTGGAAACTTGTTTAAGTAATGTTATTAAGCCATGAGGGAGGATATTAGAGATAATTTTAATTAGCACATATTGCAATAAAGGAAAATATATAAACAATTACCAATGCAGAAAACGGTATAATAATAACAGAATCAATGTTGGGAGTGGCAGCAAGTATCTTAAAATATTCTAATGTACGACTTGAGGTTTTCCTTAAGAATGTAGATCTATGTAATTCATTTTTCCAGCATAAAGTTCGTATACTATATTAGAGCCACGGTGGCTCAATTCATAAGTTGTCCATCTATTATTCAAACGACCCTTATTCGATTCCCGGGGTCGGGATTTATTGTCTAGTTCTACACTTGTCAAATTATGGCTTAGAGGTTCTTCACGAAGCCTCTGTCAAATGGTACCTACGGAAACCTGGGGGAAAAACTGACCAAAGCTTCCTAATAATCACATCTTTTTCTCTATGTGTGGATGTTATAAAAGTATGAAGCCTTATTTCCGCAGCTGTCTCTAACACCATTGGTCACCTGTCTCCAACAAGAGCATATCTATATGTTCAAACTTGTCTTTCACATAATTTTTGGTATAAATACGTAACAATTTTCAGTAAATCCGTTTAGAATTTAGATCAGTAGTTCCCAACATAGGTGCGTGTTCCTTGGGAGGACGAAAGCTACTGACACAAATAAACTTATTTGTAAATATAAAATTACAAATGTTGTAACAAAGGGCGTTAAATTAAAAACCGTAACAAAGTAACCACCGACTAAGAACTATGGTTTCATTGCTCCATTAAGAATAAAGCTGAAAGTAATACTATCTGCAAGGGTATAAAGTAGTCTTCCCGGAAGTAAATACACCAAGGCTATCGCAGAAATGAGACTAATTCCTGTATAGGAAAATAGCGACCTCCATTGACTAGCAAATATATTAGGGTAAAAATTTGATTCATCAGCTTCGAGTTGAGACCAAACTACTCGCAATAAATCGCACAATTGTGTCTGCATATCAGTTCAAACACAAGGAGATACATGGACGCCTCCAAGAACCACTGAAATGAAACAAAACTTATAAAGGCCATATCGAGTAGAGGTACACCTTTTTCCCAAAATAGGCACCATTGACACCTAAGCAAGCGTCCATTCGCTTCTTCCACTTTGTGAATGTCTATGAAATTTCGTCTTCAAATAGCGAACTGAAGAAAACTTGTGCTACGGAGATCACTTCTTTTTCACCATGAAATGACGACCACGAGAAGCTTTAAAAGTGGAAATAGCCAAAAGTCCCAAAGTGCATGGTTCGGGCTGTATGCCTGATGCAGGAAAATGTCTATTTTTCTCTTCGTCACGTAATCTTGAAAAGCCCTCACTTTATGAGGGCGAACGTTATCGTGGTGCAACATGAAATTCTTCAAATGGGGCCTCTTTTCTGCTATGTGCTGGCAGATTTATGAAAAGGATGCTAGGTAACAACGTTGGGAACACATGATTTACATAAAATTTATCTACTACAGTTTCAAACATAACATAATGTTGCCATTTTAAACAAATTGAGTATTTCTAAATTTATGTGAAAATGGCGTATGATATTAAAAGTTTCTGAAAAAGCCAGAAACATAGTAAACTTGAACTTATATAGGAAAATTTGCCATTGTAAATCTTATTTCCTCTTTAATTTGCGGTTCAGAAGGTTTATTTTGGTAATTTCACGTTTGTGTAACATACAAGACAATGATTCATAGATCGTCTTATAAATCATTTAATTAGGCAGACGCCTCTAGTATAATTTCTTTAGCGATTATTGTATAACCTAAGAGAGGCAATGAGAAACATAAATATTTATAAATAATGAATTTATGAACGAACAATAAAGGAAGAAGAAATAGGAGATTACTTGAAGAAATCTTTTCTATACGATGAGATTGACGAAATTCTTATATAGCGTAATTTGAAAGCTTATGACATCAAAAGTGAGAGCATTTTTTTTGTTATTAAACCACTACTATCTCAAAGGGAGATAAAAAAAAGAAATAGTGGTTGGAATGTTATAGTAATTTGACCCATTTTCGCACTTTTTAAACTTACACGCTAAAGGAAGAATGCTACTTGAAACGAACTAACCATCGACCAACGTCACGATCAAGAAACACAATTTGATGTTCCTATTCTGATGAGAAACAACTAAATCTCCTATTTACAGAAATTAGTGAAACCTTTTACAAACCCACTTAACAAATAATGTGTTTTCAACATTATGTGAGAAAGCTTTGAGTTTATTTTCTTGGGGTGGATTAGAATGCGAAGAGTGTAATGCGTGACAGCCTTTCCCCCATTTTTGTTGAATGAAAAGCTAAGTTTTGAAGTTAACAAAATGCTGTTTGTACACAGGGCAAATTCCCACACGCGCATATTCGACATGGAAAGCGAATGCTTTAGCTTTAACGTCTGAAAGTTTACAGAGTTGGAAGGGGAATTTTTGATAAATGTTGCGAGCTTTCTGTCAACAGTGTGTTGATGTATTTGCTTGTTCTCTGCAGTGCCATACTTTGTAACCAGAAAAAGAAGCAACAATTTTCTAAGATGCATTTCTTTCTACATTTTTTAAACCTTTACAAGAAATAAAGGATATCATTCCATGATAATCAATTTATGATTTAGATCGTAGTTTGTTAATTTATTCTAAAGTGAAAACTAACAGCTTATAGAAAAGAAAAATCATCTCTATACAAATACTAATCTCAGATTTCTTTTTAATTTTAGAGTAACTAGAAAATATTGCAATATTAATTTTCCCCTTACTTTTAAAACTACAAATATAAACAAACATTTCCTGTTTGACATGTAATCGCGTGCAGCAGCAAAGGTTTGTTGGTTGCATAAAAGTTAAGTACAGTAAACAATTGAATTTTAATTTATGCTGCAGTAGACCTATGCATTATAGTAGGATCGTTCCATAATAATGAGACAAAATTTAATATATGTGTACGTGTACGTGTGTGTGTGTGTTTTTTTGCCTGTGTCAATTTATTTATCTTTAATAATGTTGTCAGTGTTATGCGTTGAGAGTTAATATTGGTCTTTCCATATTGTTGCTTCTTGTGTCGCCGTGGATATCAATAGAAATTACGTAATTAACAGAAACAATATTTCATTAGTAGAACCTTCAGTATTAAAACCTGAATATTTTGTTTCTGGTTGAGAGCGTCAAAATTATTTTTGATACAAATAGTGAGCCAGTACAGCGAATAAGAGGAGCAAGAGGTCTCACACTGATGTGGTGTACTCAACGTTTTCTAAAAAGAAGTTTCAAGTATTGTAATGAGCCTATTTCTCATTATTTATTAAAGGGTATCATATATCGTGTTCGTCTCAGAATTATCTTTACAATATATACAATGGACCCAGGTTTACAAGCTGTCCCGAACACTGGTCGTAAACATAAATTAATTTACCCGTTGAAGTGCGTGTAAATACTATTAATTTGTTCTAACCAGAAAAGCGTGCTTACAACAACAAAACAGAATGCAGGATAAAAAACAGAAAGAAAAAATATAAGAAGTAGTTTTTGACGCAGAACTAACACGTATGATGTTCACGGAAAGAACTACTGACCGCGTGGACGTGTATGTACGTTGGTGCCCCGAAACCTTTTTCGCAAGTTGAGAGATTGCAAAACTTGTTCATAATCCGATTTGTTCGCGAAACAGAAGTTCGTAACCCGTGGGTACACTGTACTTGGTTACTACGCATTCAGTAATGGATTCAGGCATTTCCCACGGAAGAATATGGATACTTTAGACGACACAAGATTTCCCTGTATGTATTACTGCTTCTTTATGATAAATTTCCAATGTTCAAAATCCAACAAATGTTTATTTTCTTTTTTCTTAAGCTCTCTCCTCAATTTACTGTTCTGTACCTATAGACTAAAGAATGTTATAAAGATTTTTTTTAAAAGAAAAAACAACTTTCGAATCTTATGAAATGTTATTTATGTTACTTCAAATTAAACGTAAGGTTGTTTACAATAAATAGAAGTGAGAATCTTTAGTTACTTCAGGGGATTGATTATGATTAGATATGATTAAATAGATTGGAACTGCTGATTTTAGTACGCTCGAATACACGGCATAAAGACTATAGTATCAATATTTTCGAGATCATGAGGAACCATCTCAGAAATTGGTCCTGATTCTAATAACTTCCGTAAGAGACGGAATCTGAACATAAAACAATACCAATTACTGTCTTCAACGTTTCATCATGCAGAAAAAAGTCCTACAATTCTTCACGTGCTTTAAGGCCAGATTTCTTTATATCAATTGGCTACCAATATTATAAGGGGACCTACTTGTTTGGAGGTTACAGTCCAAGGTAAGGTTGAGGTTGAAAGTTGAGAAACCTTACTCTTTTGGAATGAGATCATAGCTAGATGTTGTACCACCTATGTTAGGGGTTAAGACGGAAAGAATAAAACCTTTTTTTTTTTTTTTTTTCAAAGTAAGACCCTCTAAGGAACAAACCCGTAACATTGCTATGAACCTACAATCAATCCTTATTAAATGAGTTTCTTCTCAGATAGGGCATTTAAAATATAATATACTATTATGGAATACCATATACGTACATGTGGCCCCACGTAGCGTGGTCACTAACGCTCTTGCTTTCGGTGCGAGCGGTCCCAGGTTCGATTCTCGCTGGCGACCCTCGGTCGGAAAAGTGTAACAGCGTTTCCAGACACGCCATCATGAGTGAGGTTTTTCCCTGAATTTTCATTATTCGCACAAGGCAAGTGCCGGGATGATACCTAACATCATGCTTCCAAACCGCTTCCCCATTCCTTTTTTCCTCTCCAATTCCCCGGGCATTGTGATCGCCAAGCAACATCATCCTTCATATGTGTGTCGGGCTAACATGACCATTACAGTGAACCAGAAAGAATATTTTCGAGTATCGAATTCTAATAGAGGTCAATAGTTGCGTATTTGCGTGCTAATCAATGGAAAAATTGCGAAAAAAAATCACACTTTAGATTTTCAGTTCGCGCAAATGGCCTAAAATTTGAAAAAATTACGAAAACCACCAAAATTTACCATTACGCAAGAAATATACAGATTACTTTTATTTTATTTCTATAGCGTCTAAGTACTTTAGTTATGTGAGGCCATGTTTGTCAATAATTCGCTAATGTGAGTTATTTTATACATTTTATTTTCATGATGACTTTACAGCTCTTCGCCCATTTCTCAACGTTCTTTTTTTTATGAAATGGCCCAGAACTCAGCCATGAGGGGGTGGCTACAATTCAAGTTCCACCCACACCCTACCCAACCATCCTACCAATTAGAGTGTGCTAACTAATGTTGGCTTAGTTGTCTTAATTTGAGATTCTTTAAAATCAAATTTTGGCATTCTGAGTCTTGAGAGCAAAGTTGCTCTAATACAGCCATCTCTGCTTTTTTGTATGCATATTTTTCCTGCAGACTCTGTGACAAATTTGACACATCTTTCAACTTCCTGAGCATGGCATGGAAAATTTAAGAAGTCAAACTCATGAGCAGATTTATCATGCGTAAGTGATAAGATGATGATGTTTCTGTTGTCAAGTTTTCGAGCACTAAAGAGGGCGACAATTTATATTTTCTCAAATCTATCAGCTCACTGTAGTCCGTGGCATTTAAATTTATTGAAGATACTATAAAGGTAAATTTTGATGCTTTTTGTATTTTTTTTTTTTTTCAAATTTTAGGTCGTTTGAGCGAAATGAAGATCCAAAGTGTATTTTTGCGTATCTTTCCATAGATTAGCACGCAAATACGATATTAAAATGCGATACTCGAAAGTCTGAGTTTGTTCGCGTAAAGATAAATTTTGGTATTTTTGTAATTTGTTTCGAACTTCAGGCCGTTTGTGCTAACTGAAGACCCAAATTGTGATATTTTTGTTATTTTTCCATTGATTAACACACAAATACGCAACTTTTGAGCCCTATTAGAATTCGATACTCCAAAATCTGATTTTTTCGCCTTAAGATAAATTTTAGTATTTTTGCCAGTGTGTTACACATGCGAATGATGATTCGTATAAAAAAACTTCCTACCTACAGAGACGTTCCTACCATCAGCCCATCCTGATAAAGAACAGAAATCGGAGTAAAGTCGAATATTGAAACGTTGAAACTTGTTAACTTTACAACTTTTCAACACATTCACTACAAAGTCAAGAATTATGTAGAAAATAGGAAATCTAAAGTGAATGCCTACGTCTACCTGAGAGACAAAATTTCTGTAAAAGAAAAATAAATTAAAAAGCAGTTGAAACTTAGCTGTAGTGCATTCAAAAGAAACAGTTTTATAATAAGAAATAACACATACAAGCTGGTTCAGTCATCCCCATACAATTGCGACACATAGCACTGGGGTTTACGTACTCGTGTTGATTACATCAAAATCTGATTCTGGATCAGCGGGTCGTACCAAACTATCATCTTTCATTTCGATAGCCCAGTCCCGGTAGTAATTGGCAATTTTTAAGTGATGTTTCTTTCTTCTTGCTGTTAACATGGTCACTGTCATAGTTAGTAAATACCCAGGGATAGGTAAATAAAAATGTGAATTTACTTTGGCATTTTACCCTTTCTCTATTTACCCGCACCTAAACCGGATATTCTGCGAAACTGCGTTATTTATGAAACTGTTTGAATTATTAATCACAACTGTTCTTTTTTAATTTATTAACGAAATACTTTCAAATATGGCACGAAGGATATTTTAAAATGAGAGACATAGCAAACATTAGTTTTATAGGCATTTACTCTTCACGTTTTAGTGTTAAATTTTCTCCGATGCTGGTTTCATTATGCGAAGAAGTAACAAAGATTGATTATCATATATATATATATATATATATATATATATATCTAACAAAAATGTCTTAAATATATTGCAAATGCATAAACACGTACTATTAATTAGAGGTGTACCTATTGTGTAATTTAACAAGTTCAACAAGATATTTTATTATGAGAACCCCATAGTTGTTTGTTTTGTTCTGTTTATGTTAGTGAAAGAAAGTAATTACTCTCTCACTTGGAAGTGATTTCAAGATCATCAAATATGTTTCTGTTCAAATAAGCAGGCCTATCTTGATAAAAAGATTTTTAAAAAATGATTTGGTATATAAAAGAGTAGAATACGGTGATTCATCATCGCCCAGGCCACACTATTATATATAGAAATTTGAAATTTAAAGAGAATCTCCTCTGTCACGACATCAAAGGATTTTTTAAAACGTGTCCTAAGTGGGGTTCAATTTTCTAGCAAGAACTGAATATTTAAGGCATTCCTCAAGCTAGAGAGATAAAACTCGAGATATAAACTTCATTTAAAATAAAACATCACATGTTTAAGCGTTTCCGAAAATACTGTTCATAAGCGGAAAAGGGATACGTTTCAGAAATATTCAATTTTTTTTTCTGTTTATATAGAAAGTGCTTAATGTTAGGGATCGCTTAATCTAGATATGTGAAATCGGTACATACAAAATAAGAACACACACATTTAAGTGTTTCCTAAAGTTCCCCTAGTAAGGAGGTAAAGTGGGAATCGTTTCTACATTATCCTTATTTCCTTTTCTTTGGTCAGAAACTGAAGAATGTGGGGGTTTATTAAGGTTTGAGTTGCAAAAATTGGTAAATACATTCTCAAATATAAAGACAAACATCTTCCAACAGTTTTGAAAATTCTGCTCCTAAGGAAGAAGAGGGAGACATTTCTAAAATATCCAAATTTTCCTTTCTTTGTTGCAGATGTGAACTTTGGTATATATATTCTCAATTACAAGTAAAAGAATATGTGTTTCAGTGGTTTCAAAAATTTCGCTCCTAAGAGGAGAAAGAGGAGCTATTTCTATAATATTAAAATTTCTCATAATTTATTCAGAAAACTTCTAATGTGAAAATTCTCTCAAGTTGGGATGTGAAACTCGGTATGCAAACTTTTAATGCTTAATATAAGGATTTGCTTGATGTGAAATTCGTTAATAAACTCTGAATTCAAAATAAGGGAACGTATTTTAGCGCTTTCGAAAATTCCACTCCTGAAGGGATAAAGGGAGTAATAGAGTAATACAACATCCATCTTTATATGAATGAGTGAAAGTAACTCACTCATAGACGCCAGGCCATACTAGTGTATCTACAGAGTGGGGTTTGGACAGGAAATTTCTTTCGTTACAAAAGTGATGAATAAGAAAGTTCTTTTTAAAATACAAATGCTAAAAGAGGTAAAGAGGGTTCAATGTTTTGGCCTAGAATAGAGTATAAGATGAATCCGTGAAGTTAAAGAAATGAAACTACATATATATATATAAACTCATCACTGAAAATAAGCTGACACGTGTCTCAGTGTTCTGAAAATTCCCATTTTAAGGGAAGAAAAGGACATTTACAACATTTTTCGTCATGTTGAAATTGACGTTGAGATTTTTGTCATTGCATAAAGAAAGACATCTTACCGGTTTAAAATGATTGTTGGAATACACAAGCACCTATCTCTTTAAAAGAAAATGGAAATCATGGAGATGTCATTTTAATAACAAATTTCCGTAGAAGTTAAATGGCACTGTTATTGTTGCTCTAACACTATTACAAAATTATAACTGTTTCTTTGTTGGCTCCCAACAAAAAGGTTAGTCATACAGCAAGGATCATGTACTGTTGCAAGACGTGTACAATGTGTTCCCCATTCCGATTGGGAATTGGAATTCTGAGGTGCATTCTGAATTCTCAGTCACGCAAAATTTTACATAAAGTGTCTGTTATAATATTGCAGCATGCGTCCACTATTAGTTTTTGACATGCTGAACATCCCTAATTTTTGCCGTATACAGAACAGGCGAAAATGACCCCTCAGGTAGTAGTCCAGTTGCGTCAGATTAGAAGAACGAAGGGGCCATTCCACAACACTTTGCCAGCTATTCCATGTATTAGAATACTTCTTATTGAAGTTTCACAGACACAGGTACTGTAATGAGGTGGGTCGCTATCATGCTGGAAAAACTTAGAAAGTGAATAATAGTTGACAACAGTAAAGGCAAAATGTCGTCTTCTAATATGCACCGATAATCATTCACCGTTAGGGTTCCGTCAATGAAGAATAGACCCACAACGAGAGCTCTCCACATATTACACCACCCCATCACCTTGCCGGAAACACCTGTGAATACGTCAGACCAATGCGGATTACTATCCAACCAGTACTGAATGTTCTGTTTGTTAACTTCGCCCGACATGTATCAGTTTGCGCCATCAGTAGACAATACGTCTGAGGCGAATGTCAAGTTTTGTCGTAGCTGGTCTGTGGCTCATTAAGCAAATTTCAGACAACAATCTTCATCTTCTTCTGTTTGATGTTGTGAAGTTGCTTACTTATTGACATAATGCTCATGGTTGGGGTGCGACTACCATTACTTTCATGGACTACGCTACGCGTGCTTCTCTTGGGACATTTCCTGAACAATGCAAGGACTGCTATTTAAGACAATTGTGTGAAATTCAAGATGGCAGTAATCATTATAATATGTCCACATCCTATTCTCCACCTACATTGTTACTTTCGTTATGTTTTGCAGTGTTTACCACAAATTAGGGTATTTCCACATCGTTGTTTCGTAGATCGATGACACATGGAATAATAGAAAATTTGGGTAAAAGGGAGGGCTACTGCCATACCACATTAATATACTGTATAAATACTTAGAACTTTATTTTAAGTATGATACAATACAACTTATAAAACCTAAATATTATACATCAACTACGAAACTTGGATATTTGTTTGTCTATCGTTTATTTATTGAGTTAGTTCATAAGACAGTTTCAAGCTACGTTACTGACACATCTATGACTCGCCTGATATACTTGGAAATTTGGTAAATCGAAACTCGGACGATCGATACTTTTCTCCTAAGGAATGGGTAAGGAAATTCACACTACTTGTAGTTTACAAGTCCCTTATTATGAAAAGTAACAAGACTTTAGTAATAAATAATACCTAGATAGCAATATACGACATCTTATTTATATTTTTTTCTTTTTAATTAGTGGCAAACACTCTCCAATATTTTTATTAACATCTTGTTGTGTAACTAGCTAGAACGTTATTTAGAATCCAGTGCGTGGACTGACAGGTTGAAACACTTATCGGAGTACAACACCTTGAAAAAGATCCGAAGTAAGAGTTTCAATCCCACTTTACTAATATGTGTAGTTCTTTATGATCTCGCTAGTATGCAAGTGTTTAAAACAAAATCAATAATACTTCATTGTATTTTAGTGAAGGTTAAGATCAAGTAGGCATCCAAAAACAAATTTAAAGATAAGCATACATTGGAGAAAAGAAAAAAAGCCTCAATAAGACAAACTTATCTTGAGGGTGAAAAAGCGTTCGGTCGTAAAACATTTGAATAGCGCCTGGCCTTGTTTTCCACTTCCTTACGCTTCAGTTCAACAGCCAAGACACCGTTTAATCCTAAACTAACACATGAACGCACACGACGATGTAGGCGTAATGTTCAGGCAAGCGTAGAAGGCATAGTGTTTTCTACGAGACTGAGTCTACCCGCTTCTTATTTCTTTTCCTTTGCTTTCTTTTGGCTCTCGGGTGTTGAGTCTAACATGCTTTTATACTTCTGTCGTGATTTTCTTTCTTTGTATTTATTACGACTCAAAGAACATTTATTGTCTATACCTCGGAAGCAAGTTGAATTCTTCGCTTATCCCCCAGGGAACAACTAGTTACACCTGACGTCTCCTATGCAAAGAATTATACATGTCGACAAATGGAATGTACGCAGTCTCCATTAAATTTATAGCGAAATACGTAGGTTGGTAGTGAAGTGTCTCGAATCACGCGAGAGAGATTCTGAATACTCGCATTACATCCCTACAAATAGAATTCATGACATTTATCTTAAACCAACATATTTCTAATTTCAACGTACTTTAGATAACGCAGCGTTAATCTTGCTTCGAGATAATGGAAAATTTAGGAACTAAATACAGATTTATAGACTATCATATACTGTTGAAAATAGTTCTAAAGTCAATTAAGTGCAATTCCTGCTTTTAAGAATGTGATGTTTGCATTAATACTAATATTATACAAGGAATATAGGAATTATGACATTTTAAGTGCGTATCATATTTTCTGATTGTAACAACTACGTTTTACGTCACACACATCATATAAAAGTAGAAATTCTGTATGCTCCTTGCAGATTATACTAAAATAGTGCATTATTCATATAGCGTAGATGCCATTGTCGCAAAATGACAATTACGGAGCAGGAAGCATTTTGTATTATAGTTAACTACGTGTTAGTAGGTAATCATAGTGAAACATGAATTTGTTTGACGTTAGACAAGTAAACTACCATATTACAAGTGTAGATATTCTGTCCTAATATAGACAGCTTAGCAGTACTGATTGTTCTGTAATGTATAATCCGATTACAGTTCAGCCAGTCACAAGAGATACTTCATTAAAACGTAGATGAATTGAACTATTCACTAAATTAAAGACGCTTATACAGAGAATTTGAGGAGCTTATTTTTGCAAGGTAAAATCCATTCATGCATATTTTGAGGAAGATATTACCAATTAATTGATGTGAAACAAAATCCATCGGATTGGTGAAAGTATGTACCAGTATTATTGTATTAATAATACAATTTCAAAGCTTTTAAGAAGTTTTCTTAAATTGTGATTTTCGAATATATGAACAATAATTAAGATCTTCAGAATGTCAGAAGGAAGGTTCATGATAATCCGTTTATTTAATTTGAAGTATCGTCAACTACTAGTCATTACTGGATACAATTTCATGAGATAACAGTATCTTGTAACGTATGATAAATCTTCAAATACATATGTCAAGTAATATTGGTATGAAATATGTTACACGAAGTTTAAAAAATAATCATAGGAGGACTTTCAGAATTAGAGTATCACAAAATGCATTTATTATGAAATAAATCTTCTAACTTTGAACATATAAATAAAATTTTACAACGTTTCAAAAGATAACACAGAAATTGAAAGACATTGTGAGTTCTCGTTTGATATCAAGTGTCTAAATGTATTCTAAGTACAAGTATATTCAGTACAAATATTTTTGGCAATACCGTATGCACACATAAAGTAGATTAAATAAAGGATAATTAAAAATGCTCTTTAATAACTTGATTTTCTTTAATACTTAATTTAACGCTCTAATAACCTTTATATATTACGAAAATATGAATAAATTGAAGTATAAACCCATGATTGATGTTCTTCAGTAGTATATGCCAGCGTACTACTAGCTGAGTCAGTAAAACTAGGAGTGCAAAAGACCATTATCTCTAAATTTCGTCAGAGGTACCTTGACCCACTCCCTAACTATTTGGACGAGTAAATAGGGTAATTCCACTTAAAGTTTGGAAATTGCCAAATTTAAAAGTTTGATATGGTAGCATAAGGCCAGGATATATATATATCTAAGTTTTGGAGGTACATCTAATTTCCTTATAAGATTAAAAAATTGCCTAAAATGTAAATTTCGGAGGTTTCTAATCTATTTAATCTCCTTTGATGAGAGTTTATTATCTTACATGGTTATGTGAACAACTACAGGGATTCATTCCCTTTCATACGCCATGGGTAAATTGATGCACTCCTCTTAAATTTTGGGAGGGAACATAGGACCACTCCTTAAATTTGGGAATTGTCAAAAAAATATATTTTGGTAAATGTTATTTAGAACCAAAATATATACCAATGTAAGTTTGGGTGGTTTATCTTGTTCCCTTTTATAGGAAAGTGAACTTTGTGGTGGACAAACATCGTGTGCGTGGGTTTTCTCGGGGTTCTCCCGTTTCCTCCCACTTTCTTCATTCCACCATTTCATTCATTACTCATCATCACCGTCTCCTTTTGTCTAACCGGCATAACCGTGGGACGTAAAACTCAAAGATTTCATTTCATTTCATTTCCCTTTTATGGAAATAAAAGTGCCAAAAATTCAAAATTTGAAAGTTTTGACATAGTTATCCCCTTTGGTGTAAGTTGATCAATCTATACGAGTACATAGTTGACGATAGGAGTCCATTCTCTCCTATAAAACTTGGGTACATTAAGGTACTCTTCTAAGTTTCTGAGAGGGGACATCGGCCCACCCATTAAATTTCGGAATTTTCAAAAACAAAAATTGATAAATATTCAGTAGGAATTGAATATATACCACTGTAAATTTGGGCGCTAGCATTTATCCCCTTTTGTGGGTTAAAAAAATGTGAAACATTATTATGACCACATATTCGCCAAGTGCTCGGTTATTGACCTAATTTAGTATCTTTGATGAGCTTTTAACACTCTATGTGGTTACAAGGTATAGGGTCCATTCCCTTTCATATGATATGGGTAAATTGATGCTCTCCTCTTAAATTTTATGAATGGTACATAGGACCACACTTTAAATTTGGAAATTGTCAAATAAAAATAAATAAATTTGATAAATGTTATCTAGGACCCAAATATAGAGATCTGTTCAGTTGATTGATCATGATTATCCTTCCTGTGTGTCACAAATTGTCAAAAATATAATCGAAGGTAAGATTTAGTACCACGTGGTAAGTTATTGCCCTAGTTTATCATCTTTGATGAGATTTTATCACGTTATATTGTTATATATTGAATATAAGGGTCTATTTTCTTTCATAGGATATAGCTACATTGATACTCTCTTCTCAAACTTTGGAAGGGGACCATTGAGCTACTGATAACGCTTGGAAATAACTAGAAACAAATTTTGATCAATATTCTCTAGACACCAAATACAATACACCACTGTAAATTTGGTTGGTTCTCCTTATCCCTTTCTACATATAAAAATACTTTCAAATACTAATACTGTTATGTGTTCGTCACGTTCTCGGTTATTGACCTAATTCCGCTTTCTCAGACTGCAGTCTGGTTTCATGATGGCATTCTGGCATCATTCATCTTTATGCATGATGAAGACCCATGCCACCGTGCCAAAGCTGAGACAAAATTCTTCCAGGACAACAAAATTAGTGTTCTTCCGTGATCGGATACTAGTCCTGATATGAACCGATTGAAAACCTTTGAACTTCATGAAGGAAAAGCTAAAGAAGAAGCACATTACAACCAAACATCAATTGATCGAGGAGATCAACAATTTGTGGTATCATGACTCGTACATAGGATGCCACAAATGATAGAAGAGTTAATAAAGAATAAGAGATTTCATACGAAATAGTAATCTTTGTGTGTGAGAGAATTTTCTTGTAAGTATTCCATGTCACTTTTTGTTTCCAATTTGGATGTACATTTTGTATAGTAATTATATTTGAATGGCATGTACGTATTTGTTTTATTGATATTGAAAAGCATATGAAACACCCAATAAAAACTAAGACAGAGTTACAAAGTAGTAATTTGGACTAAGTTCGAACGTATTTTCTCACGTAATATTGTAAGAACAGTAAAATATTCAGAAACTGAATGGAGAGTCTAACAATTTGAACACGTCTGTATATGGCTATATGGATCTATTCTCTTTCATAAGACATAAGTACAATGACACTCTCCTCTTAAGTTTTGGGAGGGATACATTGGCCCACCTTTAAGTTTAGGAATTGTGAAAAAGCAAAATTTGTTAACTGTTTTCTAGGACTCGAATGTGTTTCTGTAGGTATATGACTGGTTCAATCTATTTCAAAGGTAGAAAATTGTATATAAAAAAGCCCCTTCCAAACTTTAAGGGGAATGGCCCTATGTACCCGTCCCAAAAATTCTCAAATATAATCAAATATACCAAGTTCTTTTTTTTTTTTTTTTTTTTGTCTTTTTGATGGATATTTTATCGGTTTAGAGAGCCATCGCAAGAATATTGAAATTACCTAAAGCGGAAGCAGCAATTTCATTTATAATTCTACGTAATATATCGATCATGACTATACATTACTCTGATGCGGAAGAGAAACTCAGTCGCACTATAAATTCTACAGGAACTTCTACATCACACAATCAGACATAGCAGAGAGAGACAATTAATCACGGAATGACCACTTGCTTAGTGAATTTCAGAATTTCACAGGGGACCAAACTTTTCAAAGGTGTTTCAACCAGAAATTAATTCCTCCGTTTTGTCTGTCAGAGAGTGCTATCAAAAATAAGAGACGACACGAGAGGAAGGAGATTTGCGTGTTTCAGAGACACTGCTTTGACTACAACTAACCATTCCAACACCTTGGCTTCTGGATGAAAGTTTTCAGGAACCAAAAGCGTTCCTCGGAATGAGATGATCTTTTGAGCTTCGTCGCTCCGCTAAGTAATCTTCACTTAGTGCCACTTCCACAAAGCATGTAGTGTACAAAAGGATTTAAATCAGAGATTTCTCACTTTGAGATCATCTAAGATGCTAACAAAAGTAATTTTTGTTTTCCGTCTTTGTCATCGTTGCCAACTTCCATAAATATTATAACAGAGTAACTTTCAGTTGTACTAGAGCGATCCATCGCTGCACGTCAGGACACAAGAATGTGCTGAAAGGACCAAACTAAAAGCTTACCAAACCTAAAACTGAAATATTAGCTAAATAAAAATGGATGCAAAAATCAGTTTGGAATCTTTGTTCTTAAACCATACATCCTTCGTTTCCGTTAGTCTTCTTTGATGTGTATCTTCAGGTTTCTTCATACAAAAGATACATATCTTCAGGTTGTATAAATGAGTATAGCGTATATCTGATCATATCCAATCAGAAGAAACTGGAAGTTTATAATAATTTTAAAAGACCAAACAAATACATAAGAGTACTTGAACTGATGAAACATCAAAAAACAATACGAAGATATTTATTAAATGACACAAAGTTTAGTGCAATGATCGTTGATATTAAGGTTTCCTTAATTAAAATGTTTTTAATTAACAATAAAATAAAAAGAACTGCCAAAATAAAAAAAACGCATTGCTGATGTCGAACAAGAAGAAATGATCATGGATAGAGCTTTATTTTTTAAATAAATATTGGTTCTCTATTATAAAGCTTCAGTTTAAAGCATGTCTTAGTTCATAATAATTAATTTTTGCTTTAGATGTCAAATGGAATTCAAATTCTTTTATCTAGTAGACCTTAATTTAAACTCTTCTTTTAAAAAAACTAAAAGTGAGTTGAATATTATTAGGCGCATACTAATGCATCTATCGAATACAGGAACGTGAAAGGAATTACAAACGTAAGATAATTGGCTATAGGTCAGCAAATTGTGGTGACCAATCAGATAAATGATTCTAAAATTGTAATTTTCACTTAGATTTTCAATGAAAAGTGTGTACATTTTGCAGTTTTTTGCAGTCTACCTTTAACTATTTTTAAAATACTTATTTTATGTATTTATTTAACGGCAGAGTTAAGGCTATGTTTGCCTTTTCTTACACTCAATCAACTCAAATGTATACAAGATATACGTACTACCATTGACGTCGAATCAATAAAAATTACAACTGCTACATTAATGCATATGTACATACACACATATATACCCCTACACACGAATATGCTTCTTTACATACCCCCTCCCCCGCCATACCCTCATACTATTTATCATAAAAAACAAGAAAACTATATATACAGCATACACAGAACGATATATGTATTCTTAAAGTATACTAAATTACATTCCCCCCTCCCCATAACTCCCCACAAACCTAGTATTATAGATACATACCTTAAGTTGCTGTTTACATTTGGTTGCTACAGCTCAGCTTTGTGAAAAAAAAAGAAAAAAAAAAACATCATTCCCGAGATTGGTGTACATTGGCTAAGGCTATCAGATATTGCTTGAAATTTCTTTTGAATGTCGCAATTGAGGGTGAATTCCTTACATCTGGTGGAAGTCTGTTCCATTCTCTAATACCAGAGATTGTGAATGAATTAGCCATTTGATTAGTATTATGACGAGGTATATGTTATTTAAAGTAGCGAATTCGTTAGTTTTCTTTTTGACGTTTCCTAAGCAGTTCCCTAATAATTGACCTTGTGTTACGTCTTCAGGCATGTAGTTTTCTACTGGCATCTTACAGTTATTTATTGGAAAATATTCAATATAAAAGTATGTTACTTTATACATTGAATATTTTATATGAAATATGGAATGATGTAAAGATGCAATTTGTAAACTTTGAAATGTTCCATATCAAAGTATCCTTCAACATAGTTACACCTTTCTAAGAGAATGCACTGTCGAGCCGATGTTAACTCTTCCTGTGCCCTGCTAGTTCTAGGATATCGATTCTCAAGCTATGGGTCGTGAGTTACTGGTGAATCCTCCTGGAATATTTAGTGTAAAGCAAAATTCTTGTATCAGATTGAACTATTACATATAGCATAAACATTCTCGGGGGGGATGTAATTAAGATTGAATATTCTGAAATTTCAGGTAATGTGATTAAAATACCCTTCATTACACGATTCAAAGGAATAACAATGTCATTGAATTCAAATGAAAAACCCAGTACAGGAAGTAGCGTGATACACTCCCACAATCTATCCAGTTACAAAGATACACAGAGAGAGGATTAAAGAAAGCCCATTTTCCAAACAAATTATCTACGTATACATGTTTGTTTCTTAGTTTCTGGAAATAGCATATTACAAATTTTCTTTACAAACTAGCAGCGTTCACCCCGCTTCGCTGGGGTCACCCCGAAACGCAATAAACTTTGTTACTTAGATAATTTTTACTTTTTCGCTTTCAAGTGATATGATAAAAACCATAGAAGATTGGAGTAAATGTTAACATTATATCGCCTGTCATTTATGTTAACCCGCCGAGTGACACGGTCATGTGGGTTGCATATAAATACGGTTAGATTTAGCTATGATGAGCTAACAAAGGATTTGTACGTTATGGACACTTGAATGGTCAATTATCTCAAGACACTGGTAATTGAAAATTAAAGTGATATGATAAAAACCATCTAGGGTCCAAATCTTAATAACCCCCCAAAAATGAAAGAAATTGGTTCAGCCGTATTAGCGTGATGAGCTAACAAAGGATTTGTACGTTCTCTTTTATATATATAGATGTGGGTTTTGTAAAGTTCGATACTTCTGATACTGAGGTACATACTTGTCAGAGACATTACGTAGATTACTATAATAAAAGAGCTACAACTATATTGAATATCAAATAGAGGTAGTAATAAGGCAATTGAATGTTCTCTTAACAAATACAGCGAGAATAATTTACGTCAAGACTTGAGCAAATACAAAGTAAAGACCAAGTTAATATGCTTCATTTTCACTAGAAACTAGTAACTATTTTAAGTAAATCAGAATATTAGCGAGATGCTTGTTTTGTTGAAATATTAGTTTGCTCCCATCGATTTCAACCAACGCCCATGGAAGAGAGAACTATTATGTATGAAAGCAAAAGTATGAGCTAGCTCGTTGCCTTGAAAACAAGAGAGCTTCCCGTTTGTTAATACATACAGACGTGTTCAAATTATTAGACTCAACATTCAGTTTCTGAATGTTTTACTGTTCTTACAATATTACGTGAGAAAATACGTTCGAACTTAGTCCAAATTAGTACTTTGTAACTATGTTCTAATTTCTAGTGGGTGTGGCGTATGCTTCTCAATATCAATAAAACAAATGGGTACGTAACATTCAAATATTACTATAAAGTGTGTATAGCCAAATTGGAAACAAAAAATGAAATGGAATACTTACAAGAATATTCTCTCTCCCTTATTCTTTATTAACTCTTCTATCTTTTGTGGCATCCTATGCACGAGTTTAGCGATTTTGCCTTCAATTCAGCATCATGATACAACAAATTATTGATCTCCTTGATCAATTGAAGTTTGGTTCTAATGTGCTTCTTCTCTATCATTTTTTTCATTATGCTCCAAAAGTTTTCACTCGGGTTCATATCAGGACTAGTGCCTGGCCATGGAAAAATACTAATTTCGTTGTCCTCGAATAATTTTGTCGCAGCTTTGGCACGGTGGCATGGGGTTCCATCATGCATAAGGATGGATTGTACGTTATCAAACCCGAGTGCAGTCTGGGAAAGCAGTTCTTGTTTTTAAAAGTAACTACCTTGCTTTAGAGCTTCTCAAAATTACATTTTTAAGGAAAGCAGTATTTCTTGCAAGTCTAAATACTTTACTAAGCTTGAATATTGAGTGATCATCTTTAATAGAAGTTTCCATGAATATTTTATTTTCAGCCACTGACTTAATATAAAAATAAAGTTGATGAGGAAGACAAGTATACATATTTTTGGAAAACTTTGATGTGATGTATATTTATATAGTTGTAATTTTTGCATTTCGATTAGTTATTAGCTGAGTACTTTCTAGTTCAAAGATTCTGCTCAGTGATGTCAGTAGTTTTACCTTTTGCAGTCGCAGTGGTTCCGTGATCTTAGTCCAGCCCATGAGAATGCTGTGGGCAATATCATGTATATTAATTACTTCGATACCCTTTCTTTCTCCTGCATTCTCTCTCTACTAATTATTTTACAATCATTCGTCTGCATTAAACATTATTCTCCTTCAGCTTAAAGGTCGTCTACGGAACATAAACTATTTTTTTCTGTTTTATGCACCCTTAACATTAGAATATGATGAATGTTTGAACATGCAATATCTATTGATTATATAATATTTCAGTTGCCCCTAGTAAGCCTTCTCACATTAATAAGGACTTCGTGTGATCACTCAAATGTTTTAATAACAAAAAACCATGTGATCTATTCACAATATGTAATGTTACTGTAGTTTACGATACTCATATTGAGCAAATATAACGTTCGTACTATACTTTACTTCACGTATTTCTTTTTGTTATTTATCTGAAAAAGAAGATAGAGATTTGAATAAGAGAAGTATTAATTTCAGTTGCCAACAGATATAACACTGCGGGTGGACATTGTGAGACGTAATCACCTAGCAGATTCAGGTTATGTGAAGCTATTAGCTTGACCAGCGCTAGTCCGATAATGAAAATTTAGCATAATTAGTGGCCGCAGCTTTCTCCCTACGGCGCACCGCCACCACTCGAGGGCTAACGCTGAGCTGCTATTCTATTCAGAGTATGAGCGCGTAGAGAAAAGGCAGAGCAGGAATATGATACTATCTGTGACCATAGAAAGGGTGGGGGAGGAACGATTTAAGGGATAGAACTTGGCTATTGTACTCAAATGCTTTAAAAGCATTTTGGTGAGAACACGGAACAATCTGGCTAGGTGAGTAGAGAAATGAAGTTGAGGGTAACGCTGGCAGAAGATTATGAACGGAAGTATGTAACATCGATAAGTATCGAGACTACATTCAAAGCTGGAGTCTAATGGCTTTTCCTGTACCACTTACAAGAGGTAAATTGTGAGGGCTCGGAAAGCAACACAAAGACAGAGAATGAGAGAAAGGGAATGTGTATGTGTGTGTGAGAGAGAGAGAAAGAGAGAGATTTACTGAATTTTCCAACAGAGAAGTAATATTATACGCATTTTTATGCAATGTTGCCCATAGAAGAAAATTATGGATATAACGAGTTTCTCAATAACATTTTGTTTATCGCATTTAGCTCTACCAACTCTACACAGCATACTTACACTGTCATCTGATTTTAACGTACGATATAGCCAACAAAACAGCGAGTAAATTTAATTTTATTCTACATCCGTAAACGTTTGGAATAACATACTGATATTACCATTAAATTTTGAATTAATCAATAAATGAAGCAAGAAGAATTTGAAAAGAAGTCAAATATGGTTAATATTTAAAGGTATTATTTCACCATTACGATAACATGGCACTTGTGGCAGAATCTGAAAAGAAAATCAATTAGATATTAAAAACCTTTAGAAAGGGCTGTGAAGAATATGGGGTGAAAATAAATGTTAGAAAATCAAAAGCCATGGTGACTGGAACGAAGCTGTCGGTGTCAAATATAGAAATCAGGAGGAGAGAAAACAACAGGTTTCGATACCTGGGTAGTATTATTAGTGATGATATGAAATAAGAGGAATGATAGGAATGACAAAAAAATCCTTTAGGAGGAAGAATAGTCTGTTTTGTGGGACCTTGAATCAAGATTTGAAGAGAAGGCTCATAAAATGCTTCATGTGGAATATTGTATTGGGCGGATACATTACTTACAAAAAAAAAATATGAAAAACGACTGGAAACTTTCGAAATCTGGGTGTGGAGAAGAATAGAGAATTAGTTGGGTCTAGCAGAAAACGAATGGGAGGATGTTAGAAATGGTGGGGAAAAAATAGATTTGGATATTATTGACAAGAGGAAGAGAAACTGGTCTGTACATTGGCTAAGAAGGAACTGTATCATGAGAGACATGATAGAGGGTTTGGTGGCAGGAAAAAGAGGGAGGAGCGAAGGAGGCTACACTTGATGGACGATTTCAAAACAGAAAATCGGACGTGAGGACTAGCAGAAGACAATAAAGCATGGAAGCTTCTCAGTTGCGTTAAGAGATCTGCCAATAACGACAGCATACCTATGCTGATGATGACGTTGATGGGACTGTATAAAAGAAATGGCAGACACGGAATTCAATCCGGAGACCTTCCGAGTACAAAGAACGTTAACCTTTCATCTACTTTAGTTTTGATTATCAGATCATATTGTAGTATTCAGGTCCGTATTTATGTAAGTGTTATTCTGTGCTCGAACACAGGATGGCAGAATTTAGGGGACGGCAAAATTTTGGATTGTTTTAAAGAATCCCGCGCAAGCGCGAGAACATATATTAATGTGTTTAATTCAATCTAATTGCAGTAGTTACTAACTAGCTAGCTTATCTGATTAAATTACATGCCAGTATTGAGAGAATGTTTTCCCAATGGATGAATGGTTAAAATGATTGCCTTGTAATCAAGGGGTCCCGGGTTCGATTCCCGATGGGGACACAAGTTGTTTGGATCACAAATTAAGCTGTTAAGTCTCATCCTTATTACGTCATCATCGCCTTATTGAAAGCAATGACAAACTACCATGGGCTCACCTTGTTGAGGGACCTTCGGGTCAAACACCTACCTTCGGGAAGAATATCACATTGAGAGAAGTAGGTCATTTAAATTTATGTTGTAACTTTTGTAACTTGTAATGCCTAAACAGGCAAAATTACGCTGGCTACAAAATCTGAATGAAATAACTACACAAAATTTCGCAGATATCAGGCGAGAAACTTCCAAAACTTTTAGAACAAAGAAACGCGATTTTTTGAAAGCTAAAATTAAGGAACTTGAAGATAATAGTAAAAATAAAAACATTCGGGACATGTATAAGGGGATCAGCGAATTTAAGAAAGGCTATCAACCTCGTGCTTATATATTAAAGAAATCTGACGGAACAGTTCTCACTGATACGGATAGCCTCTTAAATAGATGGAAAGATTTCTTTGACGATTTGCTGAACACGCAGCCAAAAACTAGTGTGCGTGGAGAAAAGGAGATACACACCGCAGAACCGTATATTCCAGAACCCAATCGAATAGAAGTGGAAGCCGTTATAAAGAAATTAAAGAAACACAAATCTCCGGGTGTAGATGAAATTCCGGCTGAGTTAATTTTAGCTAGAGGCGAAAAATTGTGGAACAAGATACACAAACTCATTCTCCTTATCTGGAACAAGGAAGAATTACCACAAGAGTGGAAATAGTCAATCATTGTTCCAATTCACAAGAAAGGCGACAAAACTGACTGTAATAATTATCGAGGCATTTCTCTTCTGTCAACATCCTATAAAATCCTTTCAAATATTCTGTTAGCAAGATTGACCCCATACGCAGATGAAATTATTGGAGATTATCAGTGCGGATTTAGACGAAATCGATCAACTATCGACCAAATATTTACCATTCGCCAAATACTCGAAAAGAAGTGGGAATACAATACCCCGGTACATCAACTATTTATTGATTTTAGAAAGGCTTACGACTCGGTTAGGAAAGAAATATTATACAACGTTTTTACAGAACTTGAAATACCGAGAAAGCTAATTAGATTAATTAAGATATGTTTAAGTGAATCCCAAAGTAAAGTCCGGGTAGGAAAATTTTTGTCCACGAGCTTCCACGTCGAAAATGGCCTGAAACAAGGAGATGCGTTGTCGCCATTATTATTTAACTTTGTGCTGGAATACGCCATAAGGAAAATCAAAGATAACAACCAGGGCCTAGAGTTGAACGGCATTCACCAGGTTATGGCATATGCTGATGATGTAAATTTAATAGGGGATGATAGGAGAACAGTAGAAATAAATGCAGAGATATTATTAAACGCTTGCAGGGACATGGGTTTAGAAGTAAATGCAGAGAAAACTAAATACATGGAAGTGCGTCGGGACCGTAATACGGCAAATTGTGGAGGCGTTAAAATATTAAATAATGCTTTTGATAAAGTGAATACTTTCAAATATTTAGGATCAATATTAACAGACGAAAATCATATTCACGAAGAAATTAAATGTCGACTAAAAGCAGGGAATTCGTGTTACTACTCGGTTCAAAATCTCTTGTCGTCGCGAATTCTGTCGAGGAATTTGAAGCTTAAAATATATAAAACGATAATCATGCCTGTTGTTCTGTATGGTTGCGAAACATGGTCGCTTACTCTGAGGGAAGAACGTAGACTGAAAGTATTTGAGAACAGGATCCTGAGAAGAATATTCGGACCCAAGAGGAACGAGAATGGG
This sequence comes from Thermobia domestica, assembly GCF_964235325.1. Lineage (NCBI taxonomy): Eukaryota > Metazoa > Arthropoda > Insecta > Zygentoma > Lepismatidae > Thermobia > Thermobia domestica. Next base: position 215,143,048 of record NC_137462.1, on the reverse strand, counting down.
GAATGGCGAAAGCTTCATAACGAGGAACTACATAGTTTATACGGTTTACCCAACATTGTTAGGGTCGCCAAGTCTAGGAGGCTTAGGTGGGCAGGTCATGTAGCTAGAATGGAAGAGAGTAGAAACGCTTTCAAAGTCTTGACTGGTAGACCCATAGGAAAACGACCACTAGGAAGACCTAGGCGCAGATGGGAGGATAATACTAGGATGGATCTCGCAGAGATAGGAATACAAAGTAGAAACTGGATGCAATTAGCTAAGGATAGAAGTCAGTGGAGAGCTTTTGTGAACGCGGCACTGAACCTCCGGGTTCCATAGGCCATAGAGTTAGTTAGAGTTAGTTAATGCCTAAACAGCTACTCAACAAGAGCTGGTATGTTTGCAAAATCGCAGCTTGTTTCCTTGTTTGAGACATAAGTTTGTGAGGATGGGCGGCAAATTATTTAGAGCACAGGGGCATACAATATATAAATACGTGCCTGGTAGTATCTTATGGCACTGACTTCCAACTAGACAATGTATGACATCAGTATGCTTTTATGCTTGGAGCAGTGATGGAGAGAAATTGATAAAGCAAATGAGGGAAGGAACAGGGCAAGAAAATATACTTAAGAGAGCTTAACAGAGCATAGTTAGTCATGAACTCACTAATTGTATACCTGAAAAACCATGGTTCAGTCATGAGTGATCATGTTTGCGTATTGCCACAGGAAATATCAACTTAAAAGAATCTTTGCATACTCTGTTTGTCCATCTGAATAACTAACAATGGGAGCAGAATGGGAATGGTCCATAGAGCACTAAGTTGCATATGACTGTTCTATGGACTATAAACAAGAAGATAAATGCTTTATGAATGTAAAATGGATAGCCACTTGATAGGAAACAAACATCTGTATCCTAAGGGATACTTGAAGTCGCGCCCTATTTGTTCATATTCCTATTCCTAGTCCTAGTGTTGCGACTCTCAAACACGCAAACTGAGCTTCTTGTTTTCCACGAATAGTCAGAAAATCCAAAGTTGGCCACTAAATAGACTGTGTATATACTGCCTAAATGCTTATAAGATTTACTTAGGAATCTTACCAACAAGGTAATTTGCATCATATCAATAAACAAAAGATCTACTCAATATTTCTTATAATAACGTTTTTACTAACATTATATACAAATAATGATAAACTAGCACACCCGCATGTCCTGCGCAAGCTCAGGACATGATTATTGTCTGAATGATGAAATATGATACAACATTAAAAGTACTTATGGCTACCAAAGTAGTTTTAATAACACATTAATAATATCTTTAATTAAGAACTACTCGATAATTACTCGAATTTAAGACGTCATCAAATCTAAGACGCCCTCCGATTTCGCTGGGTTAAATTAAAGAAAAATAGTAATATGTTCCGTTTTTACTATTAGTAAAGTGTTCTTTGATATGGGTCATTTTCGGTTATTTTTATATATCCCTCTCCCCTTCCCATGTTGCGGGGCACGGCATGATAAAAATTATCCCAGGTCCGAATGTCATGTATGTAGAAAATTTGATCGAGATCGGTTGGGTATTTCAAGAGTTAAGTTATGTTTATTTTTATATATTAATAAAAATATATCTCTTTCCCCTTTCCTTAGGTTCTACCGTCAAAGTGAAAAATTAAAAGAAAACTCTCCAGGAGGCTCGAACGTGATCTATGTTGAAAATTTGATCGAGATCGCTCAGGTGGTTCAAGATTTAGTAAGCTTTTATTTACTTTTATACACCTCTCCTCTCTCCTCCTTCTGACCCTAAGTTCTACCGTCAAAGGGATGTGATAAAAACCATTCATTTCCGAACCTCATCTATTTTGGTAATTTGATTAAGATCGGTTCGGTGGTTTAAGCGTGATGAAGTCACAAAGACATTCATTTTTATTTTTATTTTCTTTTTACATACATTGTGCCCCTCCCTTACAAAGTGCCGTCAAAGTGAAATGATGAGAACATCTCAGGTCCGAACCTCGTCTATGTTGAAAGTTTGATCGAAGTCGGTTGGGTGATTCAAGAGTTATTAAGTTTTATTCATGTTCATATATTTACTCTCCTCCCCTCCCCTTCCTTAAGTTCTAGCATCAAAATGAAATAATAAAAAACTTTTCAGGTTTGAACTTCATCTATGCTAAAAATTTGATGAGATCGATCGGGTGGTTCAAGAATTATTAACTCACGAACATGGTCACTTTTATTTTTATATTTATTGATTTTTGTATATATTTCCCCCTTCCCTATTCCCTACGTTATTCTGTCAAAGTGAAATTGTAAAATCTGTTCCAGGCACGAACGTCATCTATGTTGAAAATTTGATCGAAATTGGTCGTTTGGTTCAAGAGTTATTAAGTTTTATTTATTTTTTTTATAATTCTTCTTCTTCCTCCTCCCGTAAGTTATACCATCAAAGTGAATAGCTAAAAGCACTCCTAGGCCAGAACTGTATCTTCGTCAAAAATTTGATCGAGATCGGTCTGGTGGTTCAAGAGATTAAGAGTCACAAACATAGTCACATTCAATTTGGATCTGAAGTTTTTTGTTCATAGACACCGCTATTACTCGTAATATATACAGTAGATAATGCATTCCATGCAAGATTTGAAAACTATTTGTACATTAATAATTCAAAGATATTTTAAGCACATTTTCTTGATTTCCCAGAAAAGCATATCATTTCTAAATGTCTGAGAATAATCACAAACTAATTCTATTCTTCATTTGACACATATTGGAAGTTAAATTGTGTGGAAGTTAAATATGTAATGGAAGACTGATGTGTTTGGAATTTGGTTGTTTCCAGCTTTACGTGAAATACAAATGAGCTGCCATCGGGACGACTATTTAACATATGTTGATTTGCATTTAACCCTTTTAAATTTTATGGGAACTATAGTTCCCATGGAGGAGTGTCTTATTTTTGGGCTTAAAAATGAACCAATAAAGTTTTATAAAGTTCATTATTCTTTCGCGGGCTTACTTTTGCAGCTAGAAGATTGAAATTTTGTACATACATTCAGTATATACCCTAGTATTTATCATATTTTTCAGCTCTGTATCGTAACATGGGCGGAGTCCAGAGGGGTGAAAAGGGGGGAAATGCGATTTTTTTCAGGGAAATTTGCCTTTTTTCTCAAATTTGCCACATCTGGTACATGATGTGAAAATTTTAAAAAAAATACGATGTGAAAGAGTGTTCTATTCTGAAGAGAACGAGCTACGAACTATGGTTCTAGGTTAATTAAGGACGTATCAGGAAATTTTTATCTGAGACCCTGTATAAGCAGACATGTGCAATATCCTGGGAATATGCGTAGGACATCGGTAAATATTTTTCAAACCCTTATTTCTTAAGATAGGAGCTTGCAATTTTGTACACGAAATCAGCATACCAGTTGCTATTTCCTGAATATTTCTGCTGTCTGTGTTAACACAGTGGCGGCTCCAGAGGGAGAAAACGGGGGAGAGGATTTTTCTTCTAAAAAATTCCCTTTCCTTCCAATTTACTTGCTTTATATACACGACAGGGAGATGTGAGTAGTACCGATTGAAAGGTTGTTCTATTCTGAAAAGAACGAGCTATGTACCAAGGTCCTAGGTTAATAAGGGACGTGTCAGGAAATTTTTATCTGAGACCCTGTATAAGCAGGCGTCCGGGTCATTTAAGGTAAAATGGTCCATTGTGCGGAAATTTAATTTTTTCCCTCCTTTACTTTTCAAGATAGGAGCCTGGAATTTTCCACACACAGTGAGCATACCCGTTGCTATTCCCTGATTTTTTCTGATGTCTGCGTTATCACAGGGGCGGCTCCAGAGAGCCCAAAATTTAAAAAGGGGGATTTCTTAAAGAAAAACTGAAGGTTTTCTGCAAATGTTTCCCTCAGGTGCATCATAGGGACATCGGAATAGTACTTTTGAAAAGGGAGCTCTATTCTGAAGAGAACGAGCTATAAACCATGATCCTAGGGTAAATAGGGACGTGTCAAGAAATTTTAAAGTTACATTTTGTGTTTTTAGGCTTATTTTTGGGTGCATTTGTGATGTTTTGTCGCACAGGTAAAAAAAAAAAAAAGCCTCCCTTACTATTCAACCTATGAGAACAAAATTTGGTACAGTTGTTTAGTACACTAAGTAGTATTTTTTAATTGAGTTTTATGCGTAGACCTCCGGGCTCCAATCATATTTTTTTTTAAACCCCACAAATCCCGATTTTCCCTCAAATAGTTCCCCTCCGGTACATCATAGGGACATGTAAGTGGTACTGTTTGAAAGGCTGTTCCATTCTGAAAAAACGAACTATGAACAATGATCCTAGGGTATAGGGATGATACTGTCGCTGCTTATCTGAGACTACAGAAAAACGCCAAAAAAATAAGGCCAGAATTTAGAAGGGTTAATGGAAGGGAATGGTACACAAAACTACAATAACACATGTTGAACACGCGATTGTTAAGGAAACTTAAATTCATGAAATAAGAAATGTTTTAGAAATTATTATTAATTTACTGAATTCACCCATGTAATACTTGTAGACATATTCAAATTTCAAAAATTTCTTTCTTGTGAAAAAAAAAAGAAATAAAAAATGCGTCAGCGGTTATTCAACACAATTTTAAGCCTAATTTTCTCTGAATTGTTTCAGTTTTGAAATCGCTAACTAACAAATTTTGACCTCTGTTAAGACATTTCGGTTGAAGATGTTATCTAGTACAACTCAAAAACGATGCTTGTGATGCAATATTACGATGGTATTACGCATAATTGTCCTATCCATGTTTAAAACATCCGGAAAACATGTATGCCCAGTACACGAAACAATATTATCCTTGTAAGACTGAGAACCAATCAACTTTGTAAGTGATTGGTTAGAGTTTATGATATCAATTTGTTTGAATTTAGGAGATATTGAAAAATGTAACGAAATAAGTTTCACACTTCTTTTCTCTCTTAAGTAGCGCCTATTCCGAATATGTTTGTTAAATTCATCGAAGCGTAAATTCAATTTTCTCCAACAATTTAATATAACTGAAATAAATCTTTTGATTCATTGGTTGTTTGTATTAGGAACTATGTATCCATTGGTCTTTCAGTGCCACTTTTACCATATTGTTCACCGCCGTCTTTTTCTCTCTTGTTTTGTAATATATTGTTTCAACAATTTTCCGCCGAAAAGCAGAACATATAAAAACGAAACACTGATCCGTGTACAAGTAACGATACATTTATATATGTGTGTGTACGTTTAGTATATCTGAATCTTTTGTTTTGAATTCTTAAGATAACTTTACGACTCTTTCAAGAACAGTAACTCAAAGCAAAAGCTCTTATTGTCCAGACTTCTGATGGAGTTTCCAATCTTGAAAGTGAGTTACGTCACGCCTGGATTCTCTGGAAACGAAAGAAGTGAGAAAAAGAAAGGAAAAAGAATTCTCTTGGGCGAGATTCGGGAGTGTGTGTATGTTGGTGCATGTGGTTGTGAGTGTATGTGAAAAAATGTGGATGCGGTGCGGCTTTCGTCGGGTGGATCAGCAGTCACCATACATCACCTCCTGGGATTATGAATTCCAGACTAAGTCCCTGCTCTCTCAGTATTCTTCCTTTACTGACCCCCACCACTTTTTCCTTCCTTCCATCCATTCAAGAAAAAAAAGACTAAATCAAGTCCATCATGGATTGCTTCTTTCATACAGCTCTCTTTCTTCTTCCATTTCTATTCTTTGGTTGTTTTTTTTTTCTTTTTCATTGTATCAAGTTTTCTAAAAATGTTTTCCCCAACGTACAGATTAAGTTTCCGACAGAAGAATAGAATTGTTTGACAGAAGCATTTTTTTTACAAAATTATATCAAGTATAAACTAAAAACCACTGCGCACAGTTTACAAAAGTGTTTCAAAATTAAATCTAGTTCAGTTTATTCAGAAAGTTATTCGTGATATTTCAATACTGTATTCTTGTGATAATTTGTTAGATAATGACACGAATTCCGCACTGATCGAAAAAGGCAAAATTATGGGAAGTTTTCTATTAATCACGGTGACATATTACAATATTGTTACACATATACTTTTATTTTTGCTAAATTAGGAATCCGTATGAAGAAATGGTAAATGTGACTGGCACACTTTTCTTTCCTTCCTCACTGCCCTCAGTAACAGATAACTAGTTCTTCGTGAACCTCCTATAAGACCAGTAATATGCTCTATGACGTCACGAACTGTTCTCATTTTCAGTAAACCGCACGGAAAGAACAAGTAGCCTATTAGAAACTTGGCGTTCATAATTGCAGTTCTGACAGGCTAACAAGAACAATGGTGGCTTTGTCGATTGGTTTTTATTTAGAAACACTATTCATGGGGTCAATGGCTATTCATATACTGGTAATACTTGTCTACTTATTTTCCTACCTCGCTGCCTCCCTTTCTGTATTCTATCTGCTCTCGCTGTCGTTCCTTCAAGCGGACAAGTATGCTTCTACGTCAAACGTTTTTCAGTTGGAAATGACGGACTTCTTTTTAATCACATTAACTAATTAGAATTTTTTCAGTCCTTGTCCTACGGGTAAAGAAGGATCAAAAACCGTATAGACAATTAACAAAAGAAAGTACAAAATGATTTCTTCTGATAATTTTGCACCTATAAGAGTTTTTCTCAGGCATATTATGAGCGATGACAAGGTGCACAGTTCCTTCACTTGGGTTGTGTTCAAGTAGTTGTTGAAGCTGTTGGGAGCTCTAGAGCCGTTAGAAGATGTTCCTTACACTATTAAATTATTCCTGTTATTCAGCTGAGTATGAATGTAAGCCAATATGCTCACCGTAGTATCCTGAATGACAATATTATCCTTTAGTTTATGTGACCACGGTGCTTCACATTGTCAGTCTTTGTGCTAAGACGACAGTTACTATTAAATTATCTGAGAATGTCAAGAGAAGCATTTAGCAATTCTATCCTTTCCTAACTACTCCAAATTGAAATCGCATTAAACTTTATAGACAATACAACTTGAGTTTATCTGCATGAGTGCCTTGGAATTGACTTGCATATATCCACAGCTTCTTTGTAAATGGTACGGGACAACATTTTAAAATTCTGAAATGAAACGGCTGTATCACATGTCAATAGGCATGTATCGCCAGGGCGAGTGCAATTATGTTAACATGAATATCAACAAATTTCATTAATAATTCACATAATATATAAATTCTAGTAATAAAAGGAAGAAAAAAACAAGGAAACTGAAGATAAAGTTTCGAGATTATTTTTTAGACCAAAAGATTACTAAAAATTCTCAGTGTGTTTCTCAGAATGAGGGTTGTGGGAAGATGTTTCATCAAGCAGCTTTACAACAGTGTAAGTTGAAAGCTAACAATGGTGAACTGTCAAAAGATGAAAATTGTATTAATGAATATGATTCTTGCCAAAATATGCATATTTGATAAATTTGTGCTGTAGGATCTTGGGTGGTTAGGTGGAGACCATGATTTTCTTTAGAATTTGAAGTTATTTTTACGAACGAGTTGTGTGGTATATAAGACTACAATTTTAGGTTCTCGTAAACTGCCACCGGGAATCGAACTCTGATCTGGACAGTGGATGGAAACAATGACCAATTTCCAAGCACAAACTATAATTCGAGGCAAAACTTGTTTTTAATATTTACAAAATTTAAAAATAGATTTTCCTAATATTCGAAACGGGGTATCAAGTGTAGCAAAACTGGAAACCTTTTATTTCCCGAGTCAGTAGACCGAAAATCATATATCCTTGAAGTCAGTTAACCCGGTCAAGCTCTGGCAGTTATTCACCACAATCTTACGCCCGTAATTTGCTTCTTTAATATATATATATATATATATATATATATATATATATATATATATATATATATATATATATATATATATATATATATATCCTTGACGTTTTATCTTCATTTTCTTCTTCATCCGTTTCTTTTTCCTCAGAACTGGCTCAAATAACTCAAGATTATGACACAAGAGACCGTAACTAAAGAAGTTTGTTCTTTCTCCACAAGAGGGTTCAAACAGTAGTAGTAGTTATAGTAAAAGTACTGGTAGTAGCGATATAAGAGAGGGAAATGTCTTTTATATGAAAATTCAAGCAAGAATTTCCCAGTTGCTAAGTTCAACCGTAGATCTTGCTGTCGAGTTATGGTCTCCACCTTCCATAGAGTTCTACTTCAGAAGGGAAAAAATTAAAAGGGAAAATGGCAGCACAGAAAGAGAGAGAGGTGAAGGGATTTTTTTTTTAAATCTCTTAAACATTTTTCCTCTCTGATAAAAAGATTTGCTGGAGAAAAAGGGAAAAGAAATATGATGGAACAGAAATAAAATATGGGAGATTTTTATAGGTTTAGTCGAAGCATAAAGATTTTTCTGCTGCTTAAAGAGGATTTTGTTTCTTTCAAAGCACAACAAAAACTATGTCGAATTACTGCAGTTACAATGTGATTAAGTGGCATAACCTAAGGCTTTTTTCCCTTCTGTTCATTAGCGAAGGTCTTGTTCTTTGTACTAAATGAGGAAAATAAAATATGCTTTTTGTTTACATCAAGCAAATATGCTTCTATTTCTACATCGCTTTTTGTCTTTGCTAAATGGAGGAAATTTCTTTTCCTTATGAATTAATGTGAGGATAAAGCATCAACATATTTATTCATATAGGTATGTGAGGTATGTGCTGAGTCAACTGAGACACTTTTAAAAAACTGAGACACTGAGACACATATATATAAAGAGCATTATTTAATTGACGAAAGGCATTTTTAAAATATGAAAATCGAGAGAAAATATACAGAACACTGAGGATGTGACTCGAAACATTGATTTTATTTTTGTTTAAACAGGATAGTAAGTTTCTGTAACGTTAGGCAAGTCTTTTGGTCGTAAACTGAGAGAATGAAGATGATCTCTCAGACCCTGCGATTTCTACTACCGAATTACGGAAATACAACACATAGTCCTCCAATGACTATTGGAGATGTGATGATTTCGTTGAAAGTAAATGAATTCAGAAATATTAACCGTTGTAATATAAATTCTAGCAAACTTTTCCTCTTGTGCATGGAAGTACATATAGTCTCACTCACTGATGTTACTAGAATACTTTGTTATGGGTATGTCATGGCCACTCACTTTTGAGAATTGCAAGAACGAGCGTAATTTCAATCTGTAGTCCAATGGTATTCTACGGGAGGCTAACTGACTACCACTTCCTCCTACAGTTATGCATATGGTCATTCTCCAAACTACAGCAATGCTTTTTCATAGTTTGAAAGGGTGCGTCTGTTACAGACGTTAAAAATATCGAAATTAGATAAGTTCAGTTAATAAAATGTTTTGAATCCGCTTAAGTAGGATACGGGTAAACAATACCTGTTAATATGCGAGCTAGTGCATGTGAATCTCCAACGATAACATTTCGCTATCAGCAGGTAGCGCGTTCATATTCTGAAAACCAGCCGTTTGAATGAAGCCTTTTCAGTTCTTCTGATTACTAGGAGATGAATAGTGTAACGATATTTTTACACATAAGCTCTAGCTGACATATTAGCAACTTCCTTCCAGCGTGTCATTGTTTATTGTTCCCAGAGTAAATTCTTTTCTACAGCTGAATCAAGAACTTCGCTAATAATTAATAAAATAAACATTAGCCAGATAACGAATATTAGCGAGAAATGTCAGCTTTCTGTGTCTGCAATGTTTATAAAGATATACAGATTCAAGCAAAATTACATTCAAAATTTGAACACTGTCATCCTTTGATGTTCCCTAGGCTAGTACTATCCGAATACATTTCCTTTAATTACGTTTGAATTTATAGGCTATGCACAAGTACACCCCATAATAATATTCTTAAACGCGGTTCCAGAACTACGTGAACACTCATAAAGATTCAGATTATAACAAAATAACAATGCTTGTGTCTTTAAATAATAAATTAATTGAGATTATTTTCAATTAATAGCATTTAAGCTTTGCCTTAATGTTGGCACCTCCATTAGATTTCTTAATCATTCAAGTCAGCTAATGTCAAAATTCATTCTGAATACAGTTTGTAGTCGAAAGTAATGTACATAAATTTTCTAGATAGAAATAAATGAAGTACTGTATGCCTACATATTGTATTTGGAGTATTTCAACAATTAACTGAATAATCTAAAACAATGCTTTCCAATCTGTGGTCCGTAGACTACCGGAGAACCACAAGATATTAAATAGGTGTCCGTGAGAGACATTTTTCATTAAACTTCATCTTAAGGGTTGCTCGCACCTGAGATATTCGTAATGTATACTACCTAGACTTCGACCAATTGAGAGGAATAGAATACAAAAACAAAAAATAACAAAATTGCCAACCAAGACAGATAGAAATACGTAAAATTCAACTCAACATCAAGAACTTACGCTATTAATTCGCAAGTAGCAACTGATCCAAGATATTCATTCAAATTAATGAAGTAGACGAGCTACACGCCGGGTGCTTTTCAAAATGAAAACCGTTTTGGTGAGCTAGTAAAAATTTTAAATTTTATTAGTCTGTCCTATGAACAGTCTGTTATTTTCTGTTCTTTGTAACGAAATGTATTAACACTTATCATTACACTTAGAAATTCTCTATCTATCTCGGGATAAAAGGTTCTGATTCGGTTGTTTGAGCTTCGTGACAAAGGGAGATTGTCCCTTACTAATTCTAATTTGAATTAATAGAATTTAAACGATTTCACATGACTCTCGTCTTTTGCTTATTTGGCTATATTTCTTGATACAATTTGAGCCTTCAAGGTACGTCTGTGTTTTCTGTGCACGACAACATACAGGCAAAAATCAAGAAGTTCAATTTATTATGCAACCGTTTGGTGAAATACGATTTCTTTAACATACTGATAAGGAGACTTACGGAAGTGTCACTCACCGATTTGAATGAAACTTTATATACGTGTAGAATACCGAAAAATAATCGACACGTATTTTTTTTGTTTCGGCAATGGTGAAGATTTAAGGCTAGAAACCACCGTTTGAACGTTAGGGGTGGTCTCTAAGCATAGACCGAAAACAACCATTTAATTTAGAAGAAAACATACTGCCAGGGACGTTTTAGGACAGCTGATTCAGAATCTGACGTCGAAATTACAAAATTTAAAATTTCGGATCCAATATAGTGATTACAATTACAAAATGTCTTCTGGCTGGTAATTCTCTGCAGTTAACCAAGAACAATTATAGTTGGCAGGGGTTACTACGAGAAGGTTGCAGGCCGATTTGAAATCTCTTTCTATTGATTTGAAACCCCTTTACTTTAAGGAATGCTTGATTAAAGTGAGTCTCTGCTTCTCTCCTTATTCGCGATTCTTATGTACAGTGAGTCCCTTCGCCTCTCACTGTGCCGGAACTTCACATATCCTCAATTGTTATAGTTATGAATTTATTGAGGAAACGATCACAGTAATGATATTTCGAAAAAAAAAAAAGTTGGTATAAACGTTGGAAAACGCTTCACAGTAATATTTAGTAAAAAAAAAGAAAGAAAAAGAAAAAGAAAGAAAGAAAAATGTTGGCATAACGATGCATAAACATTGTATGCACCAAGCTCACCTCGCAAAATACAGCACAATCTTATTCCAAATAACTGTTTTTGTGTCACGCGTATCTAATAAGATTTGCAAACCTGGGAGAAGAAAACTGATTATGAATTAATGGCTTGGATCTAAATTATATTATTACGGAGATGTAAATTTATGTTACAGTTGTAGAGTATAATATCAGTAAAATGTCTCAAGAAGTTTTTCCACGGCCTAAAGCCGAATACATCAAGAGGCTGAATCCTACCAGCCGAATAGTGCCGAATAGTTTCTATTTTAAGGTACTATTTTGTTCGTAAAATAGGTTGAAAAGTTGATTAATTGTGACTACTCCACAAATCTAATAACAAAATGGACTGTGTTTTAGAGCTGGGAGAAAAACCTCTTGAAACCATGATTTCACAAAACCTGATGTTAATTTTCTCGAATTTTATGCTTTCACAAGGACATTTTCAGATTAAAAGAGGTTTGGACTATAGGGTCAAATGTTCCATTCTTTTTCTGCAAAATAATTAACAACGGTGATAACAAAACACCATTTTCAGAAATTAAAGGCTGTATGGTGTAGCTGTGAGTCATAGATTTAATGGCTATGCCGAACTTTCTACTGTTTGTGTCTCTATAAACGCTATGGTGGGAGATGCAGAGACTCACTTTAATCAAGCATCATTTTAAAATGGGTACAGAAAGAAGTTTCAAATTGGTCTGCAACCTTCTCGTAGTAATCTCTGCCAGTTATAATTGTTCTTGGCTAACTGCAGAGAATTTCAAACCAGACATTTTGTAATTGTAATCACTATATTGGATCCGCCATTTTAAAATTTTGTAATTTTGACGTCAGATTCTGAATCAGCTGTTCTAAAATGTCCCTGGCAGTATGTTTTCTTCTAAATTAAATAGTTGTTTTCGGTCTATGCTTAGAAACCACCCCTAACGTTCGAAGGGTGATTTCTACCCTTAAATCTTCACCATTGCCGAAACAAAAAAAAAAAAGTGTTGATTATTTTTCGATGTTCTACGACTGTGCAAAGTTTCATTCAAATCGGTGAGTGACACTTCCGTAAGTCTCCTTGTGAGTGGTTTCATTCATTTCATTGAACTCTTTTGGCGATGTTATTCAAAAGTATGATTGAACACTTGGAGTTATTGCTGTCAACTATATTTGTATTTTCCGATTTGATTAATCTGATCAGTTGAAACTAACTTTTTAGCCTGAAATTTCTAAAAAGGGTTTAAGACATATCTTGCCATTTGCCACTAAATATATGTGCGAGTCAACATTTTCTCATGTGGTACATAAGAAGAATCAAATACAGGAACACATTTAACGTGGAGCCAGTTCTACGTCTGAAATTATCCAGTTTTTATCCAGATAAACGAGAATTGACATCTAAAAAACAACATCATTCACCATATTAGTCGGGTGTTATTTCTAATATTAGGCTTAACTGGTAGGATTGTACTTTTCTGAATATTTTTACTTTTAACGGTACTGCATTTTCATAAATGACACATTTAGTGTTTAAATTTCTAATTTATCACTTTATTTTAATATGTAAAATATATTTTGAAAGGTAATTTTTGATTTTAAGGGGGCCCACAAAGAATTGCAGTTGCCACCAGGTGTCAGCGACATCAGAAAGATTGAGAAACGCTGGTCTATAACAGTGATTTGAAAATAGCTTAAAAATGCTTTTTGATATTCTTGGAGAAACAAGATCTTTTAAAACATGATTATCAGTGTCAATCAGTTATCTTAGATTTATATTTTCTTTCAGATTCATCACAACTTCATCATTATTGATTCAGCGAATTTTTCTCTGGGATTTTACTCTTTTTTTCTCATTTATCGGAGAAAATTGAAAAATTAGATCTTTTAAACTTAATGTTCTATGGTTTTATGTATTTTGTGCTAACAAAATTCTTAAATGAATGATTGCCGAATGATCGATTAATTAAAGGTGTAGAAGGAAACGGATGAACTCAGTGAAAGGTTATGGACATAACGTTGCCCATCACAGACTGAAATAATTTGAGATCGAATTCGAGATCCCTCGAACCGGAGATGAGCATCCTGCCACTCACCATCTGTACGTAATACCAACCCTTCAAATATGAATCAATATGTCTTTCAAAGGGACATCTAAATTCAATTAAAGTAGTCTAAACAACAAATCGAAGTTTAAAAGACATTAGGATTAATTTTAGTACGTACGAAATAAGCAAGTAAATGCACGTCTTCATTGTATCTATTATTAAGGAATATTTAAATATTCAAGACATTTCCTTTAACTAACACCTGGTAGCAGCACATGTAGCACCCTCCGCAACTCAAGAACGTGACGTATATTGCTGTAGCTCATTATTAGCGAGAGTTTATCTAAAATTGTTGCTACACGCGAGCACAGCTAATGTCTCCTTCGCGAGAACACTGCATTATCTGAAACTCTTTGTTGCTGTTGAGCTAGTGCATTAGGAAACCTTTCTGTCTTAAACGCTCAGCACTGTAATCAAAATGCATGCAACAAGGGCGTGCAGAAAGCAGATAGAAGCAAAGTTAAAGATTGAAAAATCGAGATTATTATTTGGCATTATTCTCTCCACCAACTTCCTTCTTAAATATTATCTTCGAAAGAACAAAAGTTAATGTTATCTAAATTCCTAAATCCGTTTTACAGTGTTCAAGTGTGCGTGACAATTCTCTACAGAATACGCCTATTGTTCACGACATCCAAATAGTTGTCGTTCTCTATTTATAATATTGGCTAATTCCTCGATTTCATGTAAAAGATTACAAACTTTGATTTAGAAAACTGTCATATATGAGAAAAAATTAAAGTGTACAGTTAATGACGACTGGGATATATGTAATGATTGATTAGTAGCGTAAACTATGCAACAAGAAAATGATATCCTCACATATAATATTATATAATTTTTCTTGAGGCATTACCTGAGTTACCTGGAATGAAATTAAACCAACAAGCACATTTCCATCAGTATCTCATAATTCATTGATCACCTGCCATAAACCGCATGAAAATCGGACATGACTTAGAAATTCTATAAACAAATAAACTCTACCAATTCTATAAAAATCACTCTGTATACAAGAAGTTCTGACTGACTGGCTGACCGACCCCAGGGCTCCTAAACTGTATACAGCACAAAATTGAAATTTGGACAGTACACAGGGTTAGTGATGTAAGGAAACATTTTTGAAATTCGATGGGGAACGGGTGAAATGGGTCTGGCACTTATTATAAGATGATGTCCGTATCCAAATACCTCTTACGTATATGTGTGATATGTGGATATTTGGACTTCTCATTTAAAATAATTAAACATATGTATCATTTTTTTTTACATATTTAACTTAGAAGTAAAGAAAAAGGAATAGGTGGTACAATAAACATGAAAATACGCTTATAAACGAATTTATTTATTTTAAATAAATGGTCCAAAATTAAAAATCACGGCCCTAGACTTACGGGATTCCGAAATAGGTATACTTTACTGTTGGAAATTGAACTGGAAAGGGGCTGGGGTATGGGACTTCCAATGTTTATAATAAGATGTCCATATCTCGAAATACCTTAGGTTTACGGAAATGGAATTTGATATTTACACTTTTCATTTAAAAATCGCTGAACACGCATTTCTACGTTTCTTGATATTCAACATAGAAAGAGAAAGAAAGTAACAGAAGGCAAAACGAAGTCGCATAGCGCAGGATTGTAATTTTTATATTAGAATGAATACAGCTCGGAATCCATTATCGGTATTTAGACTTTGCATTTAAATTATTTAAACATATGATTGAACATTTCTTGATAATATACCTAAGAAAAAAAGAGATGACAGAGAAAGGAAAAGTTTACCACTAATGCAGGAAGTGTGCCAGGAACAGCAACGTACGTAAGGGTATAAATATA
Source organism: Thermobia domestica (assembly GCF_964235325.1). Taxonomy (NCBI): domain Eukaryota; kingdom Metazoa; phylum Arthropoda; class Insecta; order Zygentoma; family Lepismatidae; genus Thermobia; species Thermobia domestica. The sequence goes on along the minus strand of NC_137462.1, from coordinate 215,127,488 downwards.
ATATTCATTAAACCTTATTTTCCTGTGCAAAGAAAGATTTCTGTTATCTATATACTGTATACCTTTATTATAAAAATTAAGAAGATGGTGTCTGTTACATTAACGGGAAAGCAGGTGAATAGTTCGAAACGAATTTTTGAACATAGGTAGTAACTACCTACCTACAACTGGGCTTTTATGATGTCACTTTTATGGGAAATGGCTGAATCATTTAAAATTAATTTTTGAACATAGGAAGTAATAATTTGGGATGATTTTTATGTCACTTTTTAAAAATGCATGAATCATAAGGATGAATGGTTCAAAAAATATGCCAGAAATAGGATGGTATCTCAGAAATCCGGGACATGAAACTAGAAATAGACTCTTTAATTAAAATAAGCAGACATTTTATATAATCCTCCTCCCTCACTTTCAAATCGAGTTGTCTCGAATGAAGTTTTGACCGGAGTTAGCAATACTGTTCTTGGACCGAACTTTTATCACGTTACTTTCATTAAAATGGGTATCCTAAGGGAAGAGAATGGATTCAATATTTATGTCAAAAACAGTGTGTTTCGGTAGCACCTCAAGCAGAGAAGGATTAAAGGGGGCCAAGGGGACTATAGCCCCGGGCCTTCAGGTTGAGAGAGGCCTCCATTCTGATCAAAATCTCAACTGGGTGTCTGTAAAGAATCATACAAGATACAATCATCACCATAATATAAAATATGACCAAAAATATTAAACATATTCCCTTAACGTTCCTACTGTACTTTCACAGAAATGTATTAGGCGAAGTCAGCAGGGGCCACATATTTATTTCTAGCCCCGGACCTCCAGATGTGTTAATCCGGCCCTGCCCTCAAGTTACGAAAATGAAACTTAATATATAAACTCCTCATTAAAAGCTAGTAGTTACTTGTACCAGCATTTTTGGAAATTTCATTTCTAAGCAGGGAGGGCAATTTCTATTATTTTCTTAATATATAGAAACGACATCAAAGTTATGTGTCATGACAGGAAAACAAGAGAACCATTTGATTTTTTTTAACTCGTAGTTAGCATTTGGCTCTGGCCACTTTTGTTTTGTTCCTTTTTATCGGGTTGCTTTCCTTAAAATTCGTATTCTGAGAGGGAAAGAATGATTAAAATTGTACACCAAACATACGTAAGAGTATCTCACGAGCGTTACGTTTTCGAGAGATGAAACTTGGCACATAAACTCATCTAAAGCAAGCGAGCACGTGTCTCGAGGTTTCTTTAAATTCCGCCTCTAAGGGGAAAAGAGGGTAATTTCTAAAGTACTTTATTTTCCCACTTCGTATTCATAAAATAGCCAAGAGAAGAAACCGTTCCATATGAATTCCAAAACACAGTTAGGACTTCCTTATTATCATTTTCTTCGATTGAAATGCGTATTCTAAAGTAAGGGATGAAGGTGTTCCAATTCTTTGCAAATAATAATTAAAAAAAACTTATCTTTTACCTGTAAATAATGGACATTCAGGAAATTATTCAATAAAAAATATAATTACAAATGAATGAAAAGTTAATAGTAAAATTTGTAAAGTTATACTGAAGACGAAACTATCTAGGAAATGAAAAAGCAAAAGTTAGTGCTTTTTGGGTGTGTTTAACTTCTAGTTAAGATTCAAAAGTAATTAGAAACTTCTATCCAACATAAAAAGACTTCATTTCAAAGTTTATTTATCAGGAAATTCGAAACCTTGTTGTCCATAGACCCAACACATGAATACAAAGTAAACTATCTGGTAACGTTATTAAACCCTTTTCCCAGACGGCTCATGTCAGCTTTCCTGCGGCGTTCCTGTTGAAAGCGAGCCAACACATTTGTCAGTCTGTGATATCCGGAACACGTTTCATGCCCCCTCCTCCTTCTCCTTTCTCATGTACTCTACATAACACTTTCTCTTTTTCCCACCAAAGTAGTGATGGACACGTGGTCACAAGCTAAATACTAATCAATGTCCTTTATAGTGTAAATACAGAATTCTCTCAAAGTGAACCACCAATCACAAGGGTATTAATATTCCGGGGAGAGTTCAGATTGAAATATTGAGTTCTCTTGTTTGCTAATACATGCAGGATCTCTACATATAATTAATTATTAAATCAGTCTAGTGTCTGATATATGATATGTATATGTGTTCATTCCCAGTATTATGTTAGTTCATGTCTCCATATATTACTATTGTAAAGATCTCTAACTTGGATTTCAAATGCACATATGTAAGAAAAAGGCACACAGATAATTCAATTATTTTGTGTTATCCAAAGAAAAATATGTTTAATTACAACATTATAATTGACTGTAAAACAGGAAAACAAACAACACTTCGAAAGGAAGAAAAATACTTTGTTGTCCTGAGCAGAGTGTGGTATGTGTGAAGAACTGTATTGTAAGTGTAGAAACAATGATTTTATTGAAAATTAAGTAGAAATATAAACACAACGTAAATGCAAGTTTAAATATATGACATTGTAGAAAAAACAGTATAAGCAAAGCGAAGCGAGGAAAGGAAAATACATAGGGTAACTTTGGAGAATCAATTGTATTTCCGGGTGCGTTGAAAGGAGATTGAAACTGTTAAAGAGATTAAAAATGATAATTATTATGAAGACGATGAGATTAGCAGATAGAAGTAACTATGGTGTGTGACATACCGTAGACACTACTGATGATGAAATAATGCATAAATATAATTGTTCAAATTTAAAGGTATAATATACATCTATAACTAGCTAAAGGGATAATCTCACATATTTTAATTTATGTCACATAAAACTCACGATTAATAGAATATGTGGCACGTTTTGGCAGTCTAAGCTTTTCCTGCAATATTGATATTAACATTCCATTTAATTAAAATTAAGATATTTGCTCACAAACTCCTCGATAAAAGTATTACTGATGTTTGTAGGTTTACTATTTCCTCTACACGCATTTACGCATTTAGAAAAAAATCAATTCAATTACCAATTACACGCCTTCGTGGTATAGCAAACTAGATAGAACGGACACGTTAAAGAAATGACATAGTTCTATTACATGTTGAGTTAAATACGTATTATATATTATTTTCTCTACAACACATAGTAATTCCCTCATCAAGTTTGATAACGTTAATAATCATCAGAAGTAAACGTATTTAGATCCTCTTGTAGTCCACGTTTGTTAAACTGGGAATTAGACATATAATATGTTTTTTTATAAGGCAAACTAAATTTCTGAATTATGTAATATTGCTTCATAGCAAAAAGGTACAGCAGCTCGAGAAATCGGCTACAACTTGTAGACACTCAAATGAGACTTACTATGTATGACGCCACACGAAAAGAAAGCAACCAACTTAGTAGAGAGTGGCGTTTGCTTTGCTACTGTGCAGTGGATAACTATAAGTTGACTGGTAAATTCGTGAAGATGAAGTGACATTTTTACAGAAGACCCTCTGAAAGTAAGTAACTTCCATAATATATCCGTAATTTAGAAAGTACTTCACGTTGACTGATTGAGTTAACCGTCCTTTTCAGCACCAAGGCTATGAGACAAAATCTACTGTTTAAAATATTTTTTTTAGTTATTATTGAGTTTTTATCCGAGACAAGAATCTGATCGGGAATAAAACATTGAATCACCCACACCGAGAGCACGCGCATTACACTTGGTGACAAAAGGACACTAACTACTACGTCAATCAATATTCATCAAAGAATCCTTAATGTTTAGCGACACGTATCTCGGAAAACAACGTAAGATTTAGGAAGCTAATAAAATATCCGTCCAATAAGATCAGATTTGCTCAAGGACAGAAGTGTTGGTTCAAATGTCGCGCTGTATACCAGTGTGATATATTGGCGCAAATCTCTGCCGCAACACTGAGATTTATTGCCTTCAGGCTGGTGATAAGTATGATATTTTCAAGTGGTGTATGTGACCACGAGGCTCGTAAATGTTGTTATCGTTTTATTGACCATCCAAGTTGTCTCTGAAAGTAAATAATATAGATATTAAAAATAACACAATATAGAGTAAGTGAAGGAGAAGGGGAAGAATGAAAAGCTTACGAAAATAATATGAGTAGCTATAAATCTACACAAAATTAAAAAAAAAAAAACTTGGGTAACCTATATTGTTTATAAACAAAGTGTTCCCACTTATTCTTTTCCGAGAACAATACCGTACGATAAGATTGTTACTCAATTACGGTTTTCAGGGGAGAATAATAAGGACGTCTTATCTAGTCGTCCTTAATTAATCTTAATATCTTAATATTAAGATATTAATTATACCATGTGAACATGATGGGACACATTATTCATTTTTACTAGACAAACAACTTATAAGATTTGATGTTCAGCGATAAAAAGGTTTTCCAAATATTTTATTTCGCTAGATTGTTTCTACAAGATCAGACTAATGAGGTTTATTTACACCGTTAAGTTAACGAAATATTGTCCATTGGTTTTAATTTTTTAAAAAATAAAATATTCTATTTTAACTTACATCTTAATTCAATTTATTATTAAAATTATTTGTATGTTTTCCTGTATATGCAATTGTTTAATGTGTATGCATATTTTTCTGAACTTGATACTTTTATTGATTATATTTCTATATTCTGCCATCCTAATGTAAAGAGCCGTATCTACAGGTTTGCTCAAAATTGAGTGATTGCAACAGGTAAATCACATGATCAGAGTTCATCTACTGACAAAAGAAGAAAACAGTATCTGTAATATTGACGACTTATGGACAGCAAGCCTATCCATAAGGTTTCGTGCTAAAACTAAACAAAAAAATCTGATTTTCTCAGAACTAGTTTTGTTTCAAAACCGGTCTTTTTATGGAAATAGGGATTGATAAAAACGAAACTTGATTAATCAAATTTAAAAAAAAAAACTGTGTAAAAACAATAATTTAGAACTTTATCAATACTATGTGATTAGCGTACGCGCTTTCAAAGAGGGAGACCCTGCTTCGATTACCAGTGAAGTATTTCAGATTTCACCAGTTTAATTAAAGATTCATGTTCTATGTAGTATCGGTGCTGGAAGAGATGTTTCATTTTTAATGGTATAATTTCTTTCGTTATACATAATGAATTCTCATAGTCTCGGTGCTTTTCGACTCTTTTCGCTGGTCTTTTATTTAACGCTCTGCACAAAATGGTTCGTTGAAATTTGACTACTGCGTTCCAACATCATGACATTAAGGTTATTGAATATCTATACTATTTATCATTTTTAGCTAATTGGTTTGTATGAGGAAATGTTTAGAGTGGTTTGTATGAGGAAAATGGATAGAGGTTCCAATGCTTTTAGCTCCCGATCTAAGCATACAGGAGCTTATAGTTTCACTCTAGTATGTGTATGTGTGTATATGTGGTGTTTTGTCTCTAAAACTCCTGGCTAGATCTAAACCAAATTTGGTGGGCACGTAGCCCATTAAAGAACACGAGTTCGATCAGGGATAGGTTTGACTCAGCTTGTAAGTGGCACGTTATTTCTTGGTAACTACTGGTTGAATCTGAACGAAATTTTGCGAAGAATTACTCCATCCTATAAGAAATAACGATCATTATCTAGTGGCCAACCTTGGCGACTGTATGTTTCACAGCTTTGAATGCCGGGAGATTCTGAGTTCGGTTCATGCCGACTTGTGTTCTAATAATTTTAGTAATTTTTCTTCAATCGTTTCAAATACCTCACGTTTCGCGAATTTACGTTTTATATAAATTTACTAGCAATGATATTTAAATTGTATTGTTGTTTTACAATTGATAAAATCATATAATCACAGAATTTAATTTGCTCAAAATACGAACATTGAACGTAGACATGAAGTGATCAGTAAATTAAAAGCTCTGAAATTTTCATTTATTTCAAAGAAACTAGAAAGTTACTTTTCGATAAAAATCAACCAGCTCAGAAATCGAGAGGGCATAGTTATTCAGCAGACTTAATCGTCTGCCATATTGAATTTCACGTGATACTCTATAAGAATGTCACAATAATATACGTGAGGTTACATCACCAACATTCTATGAAGTGTTGAGGTTCTACGTAGCAATGAAGAAATTTAAAACTTATATATTTAAATACATGCATATACAGTATATAATATATATACACAGTATATTATATATATCTTTTAAAACTGTGCACACATTTCTTACATTTGTCATCACTAAGGTAAAACAGGCAAATATTAGTGAAAACCGAACTAGGCATTCAAATAAATTATATTGTTTCGTCTCAGTTACTGTTACATTTCTTGTACAGTGACATTTTAAAACAAGATAATATTTTGAAATAGTGTTAAACAATTTAAAACAACACGCATCATGACATACGGGAAATCTGTTTAAAGTGAATCCCAGCATGAGACTGCTAGCAGTAATGAAAAGAAACACAAATTGCAGAGTCCGTTTTTCTTCTACAACGTGCAAACCATTTTATCTTCTGTCCGGCTATGCATCTAGGTTATTAATTATTATGTCCTTACAAGATAACAGAGCGTGTCATTAGTGAGAGTCAAAAAAAGCATGACGCAACCTTGACCTAACGTGAGATATACAAATCTCTGGGTACTTGCCTTCGCGAAAAGAAGGATCAATAGATAACTGGAGCCAGGATGGCCAGCGCTGAACTTTTTAAAACATCCAGTGCAATAAGCACTTTCCTACTGCAATGAACATTCATTAGTCATAAGGTCATGTTTACGCCTCTTAGTAGAAGGTTATTAAAGAAAAGTTTTAACACTGCATTTACGGATTGAGATATACTGAAACATAGCTTAACTATTGGCTGAGAGATTTTTTGCCTGCCAAAATCAATTATTAGTGCAGTCAGGAAAATATGTTTAATTTTTTGGGTATATTTCCTTGTTTTTAAATTACACCTTTCTCTGTCTATCGCATCTACACCTTCAATAGGAAACACAATTTATGGAATTTTTAACACATTCCACAATATTATTAGCATTCAACGAAAAAAATCTGAAGATAACGTATATCAACCGATAGATCTTGCTGAGCTGCAAACAATGATGGGATATCAAACCTCATGTGCAATTTCAGAGGATTGACAAAAACAATTAATTTGTACACTTAAAGATAATGCTGCAAGAGAATTGTCCCACTTATTGACGTAAAACTTACACTGAGGTAAACTATAATCGTGTTCTTTAACATGACACTAGCAAGACGGAAACACATGGTATGGTTATTGAGATACAACCCAAAACTATGATTAACTCTGAAACCTTAATTTCTTTTTAACAACAATGTTGTCCAAAGATAACACATATGTCAATAAATAGACCACATCACACTAAACAACAGTACATGCTTGAGGATATATATTTATGAGTGGTTTTTGAGAAAATCAAGCAAAACCAATTTCCATGGCGCTAAAAAGTGTATATCAAGAATTATTTATAGTTTTTCTTTTATTTTGCTGAAACAACTAATATCAACTACTTATCTTCTCTTAATGGTAACACAGATACTACTAACAGTCAGACATATACTTCGAATAGTTACGCAAACACTACACGTAATGAAACACTTTTTCGTAATGTAACACAATTTGGATTTTAATCTGTTCCTCTGAGTGCCCATTTAATTTTTTTTTTCTTTTTACGGAAAGGCAAAACAACAGAATTTATCACAACGTGACTTCTTTATGTTCCCAAACTAAAAACAACATCATAGAAGAAACCTTGCAATGAGTGTGAGCAGAACTTTTAAAGAGACTAAAGTACCATTCATTAAGTTTCATTTACTTTCTATTTATGCGAGGATAATTTCTTTCCTTCAGATCAGATAGTTCCATTTAGCAGATAGAATTCATCATACAGTATTTGTATTGTCACAGATTCTCCTGTTCATATATAGAAAAGAAAGTTCTAGTGAAAGAGATGAAATATTCTCTCTATTAAATATATATTTAGTATTACATAGAAGTGGACGCGAGAAGATATTTTTGATAAGTGAGACGAGACTAATGACTAACTAACTAACTCTATGGCCTATGAAACCCGGAGGTTCAATGAAGCATTCACAAAAGCTCTCCACTGACTTCTATCCTTAGTCAATTGGATGACTAGGCTAGCAAAATTTCGAGTTCTCGCAGAATTATACGTTCATAAATAAACACAGGCAGACGTCAAGATTTCATGTAATTTTGGTTTGTATGAGCGGTTTATGTAGGTATAATTGAACTTACATCCGGCAATACTGGATAGTAATCAAGTGTATGACAGTCTGTGTGAACTGCGGTGCGTAGTGAGGTAACAGAAGTGTAAATGTGTTGTGAAAACGTTCGTAATGATGGGAAAGAACTCGACTAAGAAACTTAGAAAGGATTTCGATTTTAATGATACTGCTATAGTAGCTGGTTCAAATTATGAATCAAAAAAGAAATGTTGAAATGTTCTAACAATTCTTTTCACCACTTTAATCCATCAATGAAAATACCAAGACGAAAATCTCGAAGGAAATGATATTGTTTCTTTCAGCAACATACAGAAAAGAGTAAAAAAAATGCAAAACAATAAATTTAACATCTTCGTATTAGTTGTTCTTTCAGAAAAAATGTTCCGGGGGCACTGTTGGTACTATTCTATGTATTATTATATTATAGACGTATTATTTTCGTGTCCTTCGGGGAGCGCTCTCAGAGCTCTGGGGGACAGTGCCCCCCAAAATCATGTCTGGAAGAAACACTGCTTCCTATTATTGATGGATGGACGACTGCTATGGTAGATTTTATTATGGCATAATGGCTTATTTCATTGACGAAAATTGGAATATTTGGTTTCTTGTTTTTGATTTACTTTCGTCGTTTGAACGACACGTTGGAAAGGACATAGCGAAGTTGTTTTTCTTAATACACTACACACGTATACAATAGACTCCAATATCCAAAGGAATAACTGCATATAATCACTGCGAACCTACTTTTATGCAAGAGCAAAAGCAGTGGAAAACAGCATTTGAGATGGATGGCTCACGCACTCATCCTCGCGGTGCAATATTTGAATCTTTGGGGCAACACGGAGAAGGATGAACGTTTAAGTGGAATGGAGAATGAATCGTCAGTGGTTTGAAGTTTAGTGAAGTAAACGTAGAAGAAAATAATTATGTAAAGAAAGTAAGGGTGCTTTCCAAACAGTACAAACGATCAACACAATTAAGATACCAGTTTAAAAGTGCTGAATGGATTGCTGACACTGAATGGTTTCCAGATAACCGCTTGTTTTCATCTATTACCGTTTTGATCTACAGCGATAAATGCTAACATTGAAAATTGTTAATTTGAACCATTTCCGCTGTAAATAGAAGGGTAACGGAGGATATGAAACCTATTCTTGGGACGCTGAATTGGTTACTGAAAACCATTCTCCACATTTCTTAACGTTTTTGCTCTGATATCTGTCCACAGACAGACAGACGGACATAGCCGTTCTATAAGACTTCCAACTCTTATATATAAAGCATAATTTGGAAGCCTAAAAAGCATGCAACTTCTGAAGAAATAAAACAACTCTAGAAACGAAATACAAAATTTTTCAATTAGTATCTTTTAGTATTTTGTTTATAGTCATGATAGAAAAGGATCCTCAAATGGTATTCCACAATCAACAGTTTGGTTAGGCACGCATTTTGCATGGCAAAAGGACCTGCTTTCTGCTTTACCAACCATCATTATTTATTTACCGACAGGTCTTTATCAAACAAGCGAAGTTTCAGGATTTGATGATGACGCAGCCCTACATTCCTGTAAGTACCAGAACTTTTACTTGGAACTTGTTCATTGGTCAACAGAACTATGAACCATGTTCATTATGCAGAAGAGGGACATACCAAAGAATAATGTTGAAGAATATTCTTTCTTTAGTATGAACAGGGGCAAACCTAAAGAGAGATATTACACACCCCACTCAAAATTCAGTCGGGATTTCTTGGGGAATTCACTGAAACTTTGGAAAAATAACATGCAAATAAACACTATGGGCCTTATGTAGAGTCGTTGTGACGCGTGATTAGTGCCATGCTAAAGAGTTCGACTAATGTATGTTTCCTGTAGTAGTCAAGCCTTTAATGTGACGCTAATCATACGTCAAAACGACTCTGCATAAGGCCTTACGTTTTTACATCTAATCAGAACAAGTTGATATGGATCAAGAATATTTAAAGTTATCGTTTTGGTACAGCGTATAAAAAAAGTTATTCACAGTGACGTCACCTTTTGCAGTTCTCAATAGTCAACAAATATTGTGCGTTGTACATTGTTCTTTACGATATTTAATAATATTTAAGAGTATTATATTATCACTTACTTCCTTTCGCTTACTGCAACGTTACGGTCATCAGAAGTTTTCTTTAAATCTAAAATAGAGTCTCCACTTGCTTTCTCCATGCTTATATGTATTCAATCATCATAAAACGTTCACAACAGTGCTGCGAAAGTGCTGGGCTACTCTGTGTATAGTACAGAAGGGATGAGGGGCCATCGGAGCAGAGAAACTGCGGTCTCCCGACGTTCGGAACATGTTCGTTGGGATTTATTACGACCATTTATGATTATTTACGTAATATTGAAAAAGAAGACAATAAAGTAAACTATATTTGATAATCCCAAAATCAGAAAATTTTGTTTGCTTTCATCAAATATGTAGGATATATTTCTAGTACAGCAATCAAAAATAAGACTATGGAATCGGTATTTTAGAGTCAAATATTTTAATGATCGTTTTGTTCTTCATTACTTTCTACAAGATAAATAACTTATTAATTTCAAGCGTAGAATACATCTTTATCATAATATAAAAGGTACTGAAAACATCAATCCGTTTTCCTGCACCAGAAACAGAAATACTAACATTTATTAAGTATAGAGGCTCTTAAGATGTTGATGCTGAAATTGACTTCAAATAATCATCATCATCGTCATATTGCACCTAAAACTGTGGATGGCAATGCTGAATCATAAGTTCATCATACGTTGGAATCTTTTCATTCAAAGCACTTAATGGCAGTGTTAAATACAATGCCAATGAAAATCTGAAGAAGTGCATATAAATAACCAAACCTCTTTTAACAATTTTCAGTACACCCATGAAGAGAGAGAAAATATTAAGATTAGTCATGTTAAAGGAGAAGTTTCCTCATACCCAACAGTTTTAAAGTATTGTACTTTTGCAGTGCTATCGGAGTTGGAAGTGGCCAGTGATTACTGTGCAGTAGGGTGTATCGAAAAAAACTTTTTTTCGAAATCCGGTTACGGCTAGTGCGGATTTTTGGCCAAATGGCATCAATAAAACGTATAAAAAATCTCAACTCGATCAGACAACTCCTTCTGCTGCCGAGTAGAGCCCAAATATTAGAAAAATCAACAAAAGATTCACTTTTCAACTGATTTTCCAAAAAATATTTTTTAAATATTTCCTATATTTTTCGGTCTTTTAAATTATTGAGATAGCATTGGAAAGCAGAAATAAATACATAAAACAAATTTATTACGGTTATTTCTGTACACCACAAGCATAAAAAACCTAGTTAATTATTTGTAAAAATGCACTGATTTTCTGGCGTATCGTACAATTAAATTTTAATATAAAATTATTGAAGTCTCTTGAATAACGAAGAAAACACTTTAGTGCTAAATTCTAAGAGCAGTAATAGTATAAATAATTTGTTCCCAATGCCATATGCATCTGCTTATCACACAAGATCACCTGCTGCCCACCTCTCACCGAACGCCTCTTCTCTTGTACTTGCCCAGCTGAAAGGATCGGTCTTATCAGTCGCCAGTAGTCAACCAGCTGTGACGAACGTGATTGTCGCTCCTTGAGTTATTTATTAGTGTTGTAGGAAATTTTAACTAAATAATTTGTTTTCGTGTGAAGTGCAGTATGTAGAAGTGAGAACAGTGTTTCAGTTGTGTTAAGTACTTTTTATTAGGAAGAGAGTGACAGATACGCTGACGTTATGGCATCGGCAAGTTTGTTACGGTCTGACGTTAGGAATAGCATTATTGGGACACCCAAGGAATTGGGTAGAAAACAGCTACCAATCGTTGAAATGTATTGAGACAATACCTATGGGAGCGAGAAGGAAAAATGAGAATTTCGGGAACCAGGAAAGAGCCTTCAACAAAGGATTTATCTTCTATCGTCGCCAGGAAGATTGTAGAAAATTGAGATTACGCCTCAGTCAGCGGCGAAGCAATTTTCAGTGTCAGAAGGATTGTTGCAATGATATTGAAGTACCATAATATTGTCCGTGACTTGCAAAACTCAGCAAAGTCCGGTTTCCAAGCTTCTGCGAAACGAATTGCTGATTTTCAACAGTCTGCCAAAAATATTTCATTTGATATAGCCTTTTGTAAGTGTTCCGATCTTCTTGCCTGCAACTGCGAAAAAGAAGAAAAGTGCCAGTGCTAGAGGTGCCTTTTCTTCTAGATCAAAGAACCACAAGATTGAGGCGTAATCTCAATTTTCTACAATCTTCCTGGCGACGATAGAAGATAAATCCTTTGTTGAAGGCTCTTTCCGGGATCCCGAAATTCTCATTTTTTCTTCTCGCTCCCATAGGTATTGTCTCAATACATTTCAACGGTTGGTAGCTGTTTTCTACCCAATTCCTTGGGTGTCCCAATAATGCTATTCCTAACGTCAGACCGTAACAAACTTGCCGATGCCATAACGTCAGCGTATCTGTCACTCTCTTCCTAATAAAAAGTACTTAACACAACTGAAACACTGTTCTCACTTCTACATACTGCACTTCACACGAAAACAAATTATTTAGTTAAAATTTCCTACAGCACTAATAAATAACTCAAGGAGCGACAATCACGTTCGACACAGCTGGTTGACTACTGGTGACTGATAAGACCGATCCTTTCAGCTGGGCAAGTACAAGAGAAGAGGCGTTCGGTGAGAGGTGGGCAGCAGGTGATTTTGTGTAATAAGTAGATGCATATGGCATTGGGAACAAATTATTTATACTATTACTGCTCTTAGAATTTAGCACTAAAGTGTTTTCTTCGTTATTCAAGAGACTTCAATAATTTTATATTAAAATTTAATTGTACGATACGCCAGAAAATCAGTGCATTTTTACAAATAATTAACTAGGTTTTTTATGCTTGTGGTGTACAGAAATAACCGTAATAAATTTGTTTTATGTATTTATTTCTGCTTTCCAATGCTATCTCAATAATTTAAAAGACCGAAAAATATAGGAAATATTTAAAAAATATTTTTTGGAAAATCAGTTGAAAAGTGAATCTTTTGTTGATTTTTCTAATATTTGGGCTCTACTCGGCAGCAGAAGGAGTTGTCTGATCGAGTTGAGATTTTTTATACGTTTTATTGATGCCATTTGGCCAAAAATCCGCACTAGCCGTAACCGGATTTCGAAAAAAAGTTTTTTTCGATACATCCTACTGTGCAGGTGTAATGAGTAAAGCACAAAATATGGAAAATATACTACAACTGTAAATAGCATTTGTTACCTTACTCTTAACAAGTTGCATCTAACGAAAGAGTGTTCAGCAAATTGAAGCAAGTTAAAAATTACATACAACAAACTACTAGATTCCTTTATGATCTTGTGCACCGAGAAAGATATTATAAATAGTCTTTGATATAAATCTGATTGTTCACAGATGGGCACCTCTTAAACAACATCGTGCGTAGGCTGTAAAAAATGTGATGTTGAAACAACACAAAATGACTATCACTTTAGCGTGTTACTTGTGTGTTAATTCAGTACCAAGTACATCGCCTTCCGGGCATATCAGAAATAACTCCTTACTACCTGAGAGAATTTGCATTGGTATTTATCGTTTAATATGAGTAAAGATTTGTGAAATATACTTGGCACTTATGCCAAGTAACGAATAATATTCTATGTTTTCTATAATCGGTCACAATAATATTGTTGTAAACCTGTGAATCTTCTGACAAGAATTACATAGGCAACAGTTCTGCCATCTTCTGTTCATATCTACTAAAACACAAGAATAACAGATAAAGATAACAGATGGAAGCACTGCTATCTATGTAACTGTTGTCAGGTGATTCGCAGGATTACAGCAATATTATTGTGACCGATTACAAAAAACATAGAATGTTATTAGTTACTTGCCATAAGTGCGAAATATATTTCGCAAAGCTTTCCTTATACCAAACAATAAAAAAAAACAATGCAAATAGTCACAGCCAGTAACGAGGTATTTCTGATATGCTCTAAGGCGATGTGCTTGATGTTGAATTGACACACAAGTAACACGCTAAAGTGGTAGTCATTTTATGTTGTTTCAACACCTCATTTTTTGCTGTGTAGATAGCTTCACCATGAATGTGTGTTTATTACTGGGCTTCAACAAAAATTAAATCTTTTAAAGTGTAAGATATAAAATTTCGTACGGCTAGCCGAGGAACGTCATCCCTCAAAACGTGACGGGCTAAATGGACTGAGACGCCGAAAGCTCAGAAATCTAAAATCCTCCGGCACATAAATCCTTGTTTGGATCAAGAATTTGAATAAATGTTTATTCAACTAAGAACACTTCTTTCGCTATAATTTTAAAATGCAAAAACCATTTTTTTATGATTAGAAGTGTATTAGTCTTATTATTAACTTACAGAACATACAAGTTACGAATTAAAAGTAAACACAATTTCTCACACTAAAGATGTATTATATTTTAACTGTAGCTTTAATGTGAGACAAAAGTAACAGTTTTCCTTTTCACTCGCGATATTCAAATATAAGAGACACAGGATGTTCGTTTTTGTAAAAGTTTCATATATTGGCAGAAAATGAATAGTTTTCTGCAGGAAGAGGGTATTTTATAATACACCAATCAAAAGTTTAGAGTATATTGAAAATAGAGTTGTCATTCGTGATTGTTTACTCTATCTCGATGTATGTATTAATATTTTCACATTAGCAACTTTTCTTAGACATGAATTAAATAGCAAGAATAATGATATCAAACTTACTTTGTTACAAACTTCTAATTTTCAACGTTAATCCCTAAGCTCTTCATCCAATTAGCCTTTCAAATACGAGCATTACATTTTTATAAAGATATCTTCATATCAGTATAATAAAAATATTTTCTTTTCAATAGCATTTTTCGAAAACAAATCAATTATTTATTGTGTTAAAATTATCATGTAAAAAACTAGCAATATTCAGAAATAAAATTTCAAAAAATACCGGTACTACACTGGTGTTATTAAAAGTGCGTTGCATATGTATATATAAATCTATATAATAAAACAATGAACAAACTCAATCTGTAATCTAATCTTGTGTATTACAGAAGGGATAATATACAAGAATACTGACAACTTCAGGCAAGCAGAGAATGCTTCACTAACGCTGAACTGGAAATCGAACC
Source organism: Thermobia domestica (assembly GCF_964235325.1). NCBI lineage: Eukaryota > Metazoa > Arthropoda > Insecta > Zygentoma > Lepismatidae > Thermobia > Thermobia domestica. Next base: position 215,112,059 of record NC_137462.1, on the reverse strand, counting down.
GGGATCTTCCTATTATAAGGCAAGCTTCTGATATTGCATCTCCTTGTTCAGTACATCACATTTATCCAGTTAGCACATTAACTCACTACACTCCCCACTTCATGAGCTTTTGGAACGACCCTGATTATGAATGTTTTATATGCATCATGTTTCAATGGTGTTACTGTTGGTTCACAATGTTGATATCATACTAACTACAATGTAATATTTCTCTATAATGTGAATTTAAACAACCTGTATTAAATTAAGTTTTTCTCACATAAACTTACTTGAAATAATAACGTTCAGCTTAGTTACTTTCTCCTGTAGTTAAATTGCTGACGAAATAGATATTTTGTTTTTAATAAGGGCCGTAAATTGGAATTTTGTAACTACACAGAAACGCTAATGTAAAACATCAAAAGATTCTAATATAATATTCTGCTGAAAATGAACAATAAGATGTGACAGACTGTATTTATTTTATGTAGTTTCACTTTTAATCAGTCTTTTGTAAATTATCTATTTTTTCAACATGAGTTACGCTTTTATAAAACAATTTCAATATAGTACCACACTTTCATAGATCTCTTTTGATGTTGGAGGATTCTGTTAACTTTTAGATAAAATCGAGGAAAAGTCAGGGCATAAATTTTGTATATGAACTTACAAAATGAAACAAGAACATTTTTACGAGATGATAAAAGCTTTCTGAGTTTCGAGACAGAAAGATGCCTTTGAAAATCAAGACTTCTATATAACTTATGAAAATCAAACGAGAAAACATTATTTCTCGTTTCGTCTCGTGGGCATCAGTACGTGTGATAAGAATTAAATGGTAAAATTTGGTTTCTATTAATATCTTAGTACGAAGGAGGAACGAGGTCCGGTACAATCCGCTTTCTTTGCCAATGATGGCAAGAGGCAAATAGATGCTTATATCGTGTGAGAAAGTAATGAAGATTTGAGAGGAAGGGAGGACTTGATGGTCTCTTAGATAACTTGCGTTTTTATATCATTTATAACTTGTATGCATATTTTTATTGTACTTAAGTCTACTGTTTTGTATTTCTTACCAGTTATACAAGGTATATATTTTACATAGTATATGTCTATAAGATGGTGATCATTGGTTAATTTGAAGTTCACAACGAAATGATGAACTATTCTTCTTATCATGTCATCTACGAGATCCCTGTCAGATGCAGTGAAGCATCGTCGTACCTTGCAAATTGATTAAGAACTGATAGATCACACCTGTTTTTCCTCCTATATGTAGTAGAAAAATAAACCAGTCTTTACTGTTTTTTTTCTTTATTTTACATTTTCATTTAATCTAGAACTGAAGTCTGCGGGACAAGGCCAGAACTAATTTTGAAACTGCTAGAAGAGACGAGAAGTTCATAGTTTCTCGTCTGGCGCGTCTTGTCTCCATCTTATAAAATGGCGAGTTGTCAAAAACTTTAAAGCATCTTACACAATACGTGGAGGACGATATAGATCTTATTATGCATGATATCATTCTGCAACATACCAATAATCTGACGATATACTTCAGCCAAATGTAGCATTATAGAGTATCGTCTTAAATTTTTCCTTGTTTATTACTTTCCCAACTTTATTTAACATAAATCTTTTCTGTATTTTTATGTAATTTATTTGCTTTTCTCTATTTTTCTGTTATTTTATTCCCATTTCTTCCTTTTCTCACACATTTCGTTGTTTGAAACAAACTTACAATATTAAAGATTTTCACTTTTACGAGTACGATTTACTTTATGAGAAATTCATCCATTCTCTTTTGTATTTGACGCAGCCATAATAAGAATAAGAATGAGAATAAGAGAAAGGAAGAATCGAAATATCCTTTAAGGGTCCATAAGAAACCATGAAGACGTTGCTTAGTCTTTCTTGTCTGGTTAAAGTACAACGTTATTTAAACCATTTGGATTCAACTATCTTTATATTTCCAGTGGACGCAACGAATTCATTTATCATTTACGCTTTCCAGTCAATAGAAATACCTCTCCTTCATACTGACACACATACTATATATATATATATATATATATATATATATATATATATATATATATATATATATATATATATATATATATATATATATATATATATATATGTGTGTGTGTGTGTGTTTGTGTGTGTGTGTGTGTGTGTGTGTAGCAAGAGGGGTTCAGTAGAACTCAAAGACGGGCCTTTTGACAGTTTTAGCCATTTTGACTGTAGGAATGCCTTGAAAAGGAACGTTGTTACATGCTCCCCTTTCCATCCTTCCTGTTCTAAAAGATGCCACAAGGACTTTCCTCATGGTGAGAATATTTGCAGGCTCGACCTTATAGCAGTAGCAGAGAATCTTCTTGCAGCTTTCTCATGGTCGTCGTGGTCCTTTTGCTCCGAATGGGTTTTGAAGTACAACCAAGAGACGCAGAGGGAGAAATTCAAGAACATTCATTAAAGTCTTAAGGCAATTGCAATTTAGAGATTCTATTTTCACATGGTTTTGCAACTCTGTGCGGTGCGGTGTGGTATACGCGCGTTAAAAGGAGGGTTGGGATAGAAGAAGATAGGGGAAAAGGACGCGCTTTATGCATCCTTCTACTCGTCCCGCCACGGCCTTTAGTTTTCTCACGCCAAATGGTGTCAAAGCCCTAAAGCTTCAATCCATCACAGACAACCAACATTACGTAATGAAATTACTCGACGACTTCAACCACAGAACTTTGCTACACTACTTTTTTGTTGGCACAGGGAATGGCATGGAAAAAGCTATTTTTTGCAGAGAAAACTGAGTTGGAAAGGAAAGGGGAATATTTTTGTTTGTTCCGTTCGTTGTGTTTTTATACTGCTGCAGATCCCTCATACTATTAACTCCCTCAGCTTTTTTTAAGGTGAACTGGGCTATGAACATAAAAAGGAAATAACAGAGCGAACAGGATCTATGGAAAGAAATACAAAGTAACTGCAATTTACAGAATTATATTTTGTCGAGCTTTGCTATTGAAATTTTCAATGAAAAGGAAACAAATTTTCTTCAATGAATAAATGTGCTTACGTTTATTTTTATTTTAAAATGCATAGTTAAGAGAAAACGCCTTCTTTTGCGTTATTTGAGGACTATGTATTAAAATGTGGGTTGTGCTCCTCCATGGTCGAGTACTAACGCGCCTTACGTTTTTATGAGTGGTTCCAGGCTCGACTCTTCACAGGGTTGTATATCTCAGATAAACATCCTACCTCGGATAAATATCCTAGCATTCTAGTTCGGATCCCACTTTGAACGGTAGATTTTGTCTTACATAGTCCTGGTGGTGAAAAGGAATGTTAAATTCAATCAATCAAAAATCTAAGTTCATTCAATCCCTTGCGTATCAATGACATAAATGTGGATGTTGTGAAAACTTCTCAATTACTAAGGGTCGTATTAATTCTCGAGATGATGAAATTTGTTAGTGGCTGCAAAGCAAGACTTAGTTCTACTGTTTCTCCTTAGGTGACAGCAACTTACTGACAGAAAAAACAAAAAATTGTGTTGTCTGAGTAGATGGTAGGCCTAAAAGACCATTCAATTACAACACACACGTGTTTGTTTTGATGATAAACAATTAGCAACTTGGAGATCTATTTCAAGATCGAAAAAGGAAAAACTTTGTCTTTGACCTCCAGTCAGTGTTGCCAACCTAAAGCAGCATAAAATCCCTTCAAAACATCAGAGTTTCTCTTTCTCAGTCTAAATGTTCCATAACGCAAATAATTATTAGTAATATGAATGCTCTCTTCAAACGCGCACAATAACTATGCCTTATATAATGGTCTAGACAGTAATTTAACACTAAATGAAACTGGTATTACAGCACGGACATAGGAAACCAACACCTGGAACGCAAAGGATTAATTGTTATTAATAAACTAACAAAGTAAATTTAAAACATTAAAGCTAATATGAACGTGAGATTATATCTTTGATTTTCGAAAAGCAAATGTTTCTATAAACATGTAAAAAAAATTATATACTGGCTTATTTAGTCATCTCCAAAACATTGTCATTTAGAATTCGGAACTTTGTAGAAATGTTTTCCTTAAGCTCAACAGTATGGTGAGGGACTTGACCTTTGAATGGGATTAAAAGATTTTGACTATTACATTATTACGTGTTTGTTTCGAATAACTTAAAACAGAAGTATATAACTTATTATGCTGAGTATTTTTGGACCAAAGAGCCATGAATCTGTCATCTTACGCGAATTCAACATCGACGGTACGGGCACAAGGAGCGCAGGGAATCATCAAAATCACAGATAATTTAAATATTATTCGAAAGGTAACAAAATATGTTAGCGAGATATATCGTAAATTTATTTAAATTGATGTTTTGATTCACGTCTATTCCTTGTGCTGGATAAAAACCCATGTAGAAACGACCTTAATATTTAAAATTTATATGTGAAAGTTCAGGATACAGACGGACAGTAATGAGGCTTCTTGCCTCCCATGACTGTACAATGAAAACATTTAAGTATATTCCTTTAAACAATTTCATTGATTGGGTTACAGACTTGGACGTTACCGAGGCAATATGAGACGTAGACTGGAGAAGATGAAATACAAACAACCGTAATGTGTTCAAACTTGCCAATACTCTCCTAACTCGAGATCCCGTGCATAAAAGGCGCACGCGTTAGTCACTACATCAGCGAGAAGAGCACATTTTTAACGGATCACATATTTATTTGTTTGCATAACTGTTGATTTTTTAAAGAATACTCATAAAGAAATGGGAGACAATGTAGTAGATCAAACGAAAGTGGAAGTGTGGTTGTCACGACATATTAAATTTATTTGATATTTAAGATTTGTAATTCAGTATCTCATGGCTATATTATAGCACATTTTTATGAATATTTGTTTGTTTGTGTGTTAGTATTTGACAAATGACTCAAGTTTGAGATTTGTGAGTAGATATTCTTGAAAAGAATGTTAGCTACATATATTAATCACAGACTGTTAGACCCACGGTTGAATATTTGGTAACGCGTCTACAAATAGACGAGCTGGCTTCAATCCCAGTTGAGACGGAAAGTTTTTCGCATTATACTGTCGTCAGGAAAAGGCTCAGTCGTTCATTTAGTTCCTATAAAATCTATACTCGAGAAAACCTGAGTACAAAGATGGCCAGAACATGATGCTGATTACGTCGTTCCCTGTATGAGCCGAAGTAGAGTCTTATCTGCTTCCGGCCCTTAGGCTACATATTATTCCTGCCCCGAGTAGAAGGTTTCTTCATCTTTATCTATTTACACTATGTAATGAATGGAGTAATAAAAGCAACTGGATGGGAGCTTCAACTATGCAATTATATAACTGGAATAATCCAAGCTGTGAATCGTTCAAGACATTATGTGATATGTCATTAGATATACAGTCAATCCATAGAGCAGTGTTGGACAACTCACTTAAGGTAGTATTGAATTCGTGAGCTGTGAACAAAACGTTACAATCATCAATATTAATGCTACGGAAATTTAAACGATTTTTTCTCGGCGCAAGTCAAACGCGATTAAACTTGACTGAATAGCATGTAGAGTCAGAAATTAACGATAGTTGACAAGCGTCGGTCCAATAGGTTGGCTGTCTCTACACAGTTAGTCTCCGGAGCCCCTTTTACTGTATATCGTGCACCCTAAGAGAAGAAAAGTGGCCATTTATGGAGCGAATTTGACACCAAACAGTAATCGTAGGGGTTCGCTTATTGTGAGAATTGCATACTTTCTCAAACTTTGATACTTCGAAGATTTTACCAAGTATCTAAAACGGGAACGAAGGATGCAAAATTCTTAAAGATTCTTGTCAGTTGGGTGCCTTTAAAAGTAGCACGTCGAGTCGGGGTAGCCTCACGGATTTCCGCAGACCACCATGGAACTCCCATCATCTCCGTATTTTGACACGGAACCACGGGCGGCACCGATCACAGTGTACTCAAATAGCAGCACATGCGAGTAAGTTTTCAGGAACATGAAACTCGCTGAGCTCCCGAAATGTTGGTCAATCAGCACGTTTTAATTTAACCGTAGAAAATGGCATAAATTAATAATAGGGAATATGTTTGAACAATGGAAAATGATCGCTGCCACAAAAATCTGGGTGCACTTTCCGTGTGAAGGAAGCTCTAACGGAAGCACTACACAGGGAGAAGTCAAAGCATGAGTATGTACTGGAACTAGTAGAAAAATGAGTAGGACTACTATCGTTAAGGACGACCATTCCACTCGCATCAAAGAATTCGGACACCTGATGGCCACACACTCTTTGGTTTGAATAGAGCAAAGGGCAATTATACAAATGCAAACCTACAGCAATCAATAAAAGTGGCTTAAGGTGATTATAAAGTTGAATCAGAGCAGCTTACGAAAAGGCTTCAGCACGACGAATATACAATGAACAGATGGTAATTTGGCGAGGAAAGAAAGACTGTACCTCCACTACTTACAACTGGGTATAAAAGCGACGCGACTAACATTGTGCTTATTACACTGTAACATGTAATGTGTTAAAAGTATGTAGATCTAAGATGAGTTTCTTGAAAACAGACAACAGTCAATATTTGGTCAGAGATCAGTTGTTTAAATTCCTTATGACTACTGAAGCCGTCAAGATTCCACTGAAGAAGCACCATGAAAAGGTTAACCTCATCTTGTGTCCAATCAACGTCCATCAAGATCCAATTTCCGTAAAATCGATGGTGCTTTCCTATTAATGGTGAGTTTGTTTATCTCTGAGAGAAAAGAGAATCGTTAAGACGATGACGAATACGCTGGCTTCGTTTCACTCCAGCAATGTACGGCCAGTGGTGATGAAGAGGTGTTAGTTTGATTAAACTACATTTACGAGCAGCACGCACAGTCTCTGGATATGGGCTGGACAAGATATTTAATTACACGAGTCATGGTACTGTCTTTTCCACGTTAAAGCACTGTTTTGGTCTCGCTCGCATTAGGTTTGGATTTCTCTGAGGAGGGTTAAAGATTTTTACACGTATTCGTTATTATTTTTAAAACTTAGAAATAAAAACTGCGTATGGTAGACGCAACCACGCAGCGGTGTTCATGAGAACTATTACTATTCTCATAGTAATCTCGTAGCTACGAGGGATATTCATGGGTAAAAGATCATTTCAATATTGACATTTCATACGATGCAAACGATTTCGGCGTTCCGAAGGGTTAACATATGAATTTTATTAGGATGCAAACTTTCTAAATTATCTGCGTAATTTCCTTATTTTAAGCGGAAGCCAGTCTAGAAATAAATCCTGCTTCGATTTTATTCCGTTTAACAAAGTCTTATATAATAATAATAATAATAATAATAATAATAATAATAATAATAATAATAATAATAATAATAATTATTATTATTATTATTATTATTATTATTATTATTATTATTATTATTATACCTTACTGTAGTTTTCAGTTTTTAAGAGGATACTTAAGTAAAAACATTAATTTTTATTTATATAATTTATATTTTAACTGTCAGAGGTACAATTTGTCTTAACGTTATATTTTTGACTTGTCCTGGACATTTTTAATATAAATGAAATATCACAATTACCCCTTCACAATGTTTATCTTACATTTGTTATGACTAAAATTTAAAGACAATGCAAATTTAAGCAAACTCGACTTCAAAATCTTACTCTGATAACAGAATTGAAATTTCACTCCTATTAAGAAGTCTTCCGGATTTCCATTTATACCCAGAAATATAAGCTTATGAGACGTGTTTGATGGAACAGATGAGAAAAATCTATTTGTTTCTAGCTTAAATGGAAATGATTCATTTGTTTTCTGTCCGTAAATTGAGAAGGCAGAAGAGAAATCTCAAGTGGTAGTCAGTCAGTCAACATTGGTGAAAGAAAGATGTTGTAGCGAATGGCCCGAAGGCACATGGGCAGTAATCAGGATCCTGCAAGCAGTCTGTTTTTTCCTCTCTGTTTTTCCCTTCAATAGATAGACGCCCTTCTCACAATCTCTGTGGTTCACTGCTGTAGTCTGTCGAAGAGCCATTAGTTCTGCAGACCCAGTAATGGATATTTATGCCAGTTGGCCTCGTTTGGATTTAATGGAGATTCGATGGATCTTCATCACATGGGAAGCGCCAGAAATCCACCTACCTACCGACTCTTACCTATTCGGACGATTCCTCGTGCTGTACCGTGGCCCTTTCTCCAGTTAGGAATTTAATGAGGGAACAGAAAGAGCTTGAGCGTATACTCTTTCTTCAAAAACTTTGAACAGTTAGAAACGTTGACTTTGAAAAGTCAAACCAAATCCAATCGATTTCTATTTCGCAAAGTTCAATGCTATTCATCTCTTAAATATGTAAATGAATACTGAGGTTACTACTGTTCCTTCTGTTTTTATCCTTTTTCGCTTTTTATCTCTCTCTCTCTCTCTCTCTCTCTCTCTCTCTCTCTCAGCATCACTGTGTGAGTGTTAGAGAATGATATGAAACCGAAAACGGTTATCCAGCCAGATAGGCGGAACGCTTTGGCTAAGTTACGAGAATTCCTTGATCCAAAGGTTAATCAATGACCATGTCGAAAGACGAGCCTGGATTTTCGTATTGAACGAGCGTCTATAATTTATCAATTGTTAATGTGTTCGTAAAAATTTCTACTGGAAAGATAAGAGAAAAATATTACATCTTTATATTCATTGTCGACGCTTTAAAGTAGAATAAAATTATTATTGCTCTGCCAAATGAATTATTATGATCCTTCTTTTTATGTAATAAATCAACCATCTACAGAAATAGTAGTACAGTTCTTACAAGATACATTCTGAAGAAACAATAATCGAGAATACGTGTTGAAATTAATCCAAAGTTTATCATTTAAGATGCGGTACACTACGCAGACATTTAAGATGCGTAGATTAGTTCACTGTGTACTAACGTAGATAGTACTTCCTTGTAACAAAAAGAGATTATTTGACTACTGTTCTTGGCGGGTGGGTGTGTAAAGTGAGTTAAGTCAAAAGTTAGTGTTTTGGACAAGTCGCAAAAGTTCAAATATAAATCCAAAAATCCGGTTTTGGGTTTCAGACATAAATAATAAAAAAAAAAAACAGTCCTATTAACATGAAGAGCTACAACAGCTAATCATTTTCCCAAAACCGGATTTTGGATTTATGTCTGAACTTTCAAATGCGATTTCTCTAAAACACCAATCTTTAACTTAACGCACTTTACCCCCCCCCCCCCCCGCCAATTGTTATGCGCCTTCCTCATGGCATATCGACAAATGTTGCATTTATTTACAACATTATTTCTATTTCACTGCTTCTTTCACCAAAGCTTTTCCTTCATACAGCATTAAGACACCGAGGTTAGTCTACGCATTACTTTAAATAGCCCTAACATAAACAATGAACTTACACATTGAAATTCTTTTAATTGTATTTTAATGTCAATTTGTAAGAAAAGCTTTTATAACGTTCCTTTCTTCATGTTTTTACTTATTACAGAGTTCCATCTAGGGATAAAAGAGTAAAGTTTCTCTTGCAGCAAAGTGCCTAAATGAAGGTTATGACGTACAGTGCGTCATTGTAATTTATGGAAGCACTGAATGCAGTTAGCAACTAAAAATGTACATAAGAAGTTCAATTTATGTAGCAACAACATTTTAAATCCTATCTTACATCTGTGAGAGGAAGTTATAAGATATCAGAACTATCAAAAATTTTTGAAGAGTTATATATCAAGAGAACTTAAGAAGCATGCTTCTTCGGCCTTGCGACGTGTAGGTATTACTCCTACAGAAACACACGTTAATTGCTTTGTATATATATTTAAAAAAAACAACAAACAAACAAACAAACAAAAAACAGTCATTTGGTCATTTTAATTTCTTTTAATTTCGCTCCTTAACTATTTACAATAGAAACTTTGTATATTTTGCATTACAAATAAGCTTATTCTTTCCCAGAATATATTATATTATTTATATTCATTCCAGAATTTATTGTAAGTTATTGTATTCATATTCAATATTTTAAGTGAAATAAACTACAATTCATTATTTATTCTGCAACATTGCAAACAAATAGATATATAATAAAGAATTGAAATGAAATGAATGAAATGAAATCTAAGTTTTTTGTCCCACGGTTATGCCGGTTAGGCTAAAGCAGACGGTGATTATGAGAAATGAATGAAATGGTGGAATGAAGAAAGTGGGAGGAAACGGAAGAACCCCGAGAAAACCCACGAGCACGGTGTTTGTCCACCACAAAGTCCACACGGCGCGAGCTGGGATCGAACCCGGGACCCCAAGCACCGGAGGTGAACGCTCTACCACTGAGCCACCGCGCTCCCTAAAAAAGAATTATTTCAAATGTAATTATTATATGGTCATGTGATCTAAAATCTATTCAACAATACAAAAGTGTTTCACGTGAAAAATTATAGCATGCAATCTGAATCGCAAGTAACATATATTTCATCCGTACATGTATACACTGTGTTAAATGTGTACCAGGAAACTAAGTAATTTTAGAAACGCAACTTCGGCCCGTATTACACATTTTTTAAAAGGTTGTTTATTAGTGGTTGGAAAATACGTATATACACATATGTAGAAACACACATGAGAATTCCTGGTTACATGCAAACAAACTAAGCCACACACACATGCACATACTTAATGTATGTACGTGAACTGGTAAACGAAAGCAGAAAGGTTACTCTAGATAGAGGGAGAGATGAAGGCCATATTTTTACAACGTGAACAAGCGTAATATTATTCCCCTTCCCTTTTCCTTGTAGTGTTAATCAATAGGTGAAGTTTAATTACTCTGCGGTAAAAATCTCTTGAGGCCGTTTTCTCATGTTTTCCCTCACTTTCCCAAAAAGAACATTGTTCATTTTTATGTGTGAATTCGACAGTTATTGTTTTCATTGATCTTCTGCAAAATGTTTAGTTAAACAAGATTTGTTACTGCGTAACGTGTCAACTAATTCGTTTCTTTATACGAGGCAAACCACGTTATCTGTCACGTAGATGCATATCCCTGGTTATGTACGACATCGATTTACGAAAATATAGATGGAATATCTAACGCTTGTAAATATGCTTCTATCGGATCACAATAATAGTTTGAAATACCTTATACAGGGTGTTATACCAACGTGTACATTATTTTTACAGGTCAATTTCGTGATGATCAGAAGAAAATAAGTGATATGATTCCATCACGCTAATATTCTGCTTCAGAATTTCTCAAACTTTTTCCAAATAGGGACCATTTTGATAAATTACAATGTTCTGCAGATCAAATTGCTTTCATGACAACGAAAGTACAACTAAATAATTTAAAGATTGATCACATATACCAGTAGGGTATACCAAATATGCACAGTCAAACTTCAGGAGTGAATCCTGTCCGTGTAGGGGGCAAGTCATGGTTTCGGAGCTACAAGCATTACCCGCCTGTCGCTGGGCGGAGAATTAACGAATGCGACAAAATCATATGCTCTCCAGCACTGGTTTCCAGATAATGACTAGGGAACAATGAGTGATACATCACTGAAAAGAATATGGACCACAAATTACAATGAAGCCAAATTTGTGACCATTCCGCTGAGCTGTTAAAAAACAAAACAAAAAACTCAAAAATCATGAACAAAAATTTATTTGTTTATTTCGATATCGTAAAGTGCCAACACTGCTATCAATGGCATAGCGACAAAAGCACAACCACGAATGCAATGACAGAAGAACATTAGACATCATCAAAAATATTAAAAAGCATCTCGCAAAGGCTATAACTATTTATAGTAACTTTGCTGCCTCACCAGCACCTCACAAACAGTTCCTATGTTTATGTTCAAGTTCCATTAAGTAATGCCTTACAGTAATATTTAAAATGTCCCTGAATACAATCTTCAATGCGTCGCCGCTGTATAGACATCGGATTCGTAGACTAAAGTCTTTAAATGTCACCGCAGATGGTAGTCCAGGGGAATCGAATCTGGTGAGCGTGGAGGTCAAGAAACTGGTTGTCCACACTCAATCCATCGAGCATGAAACACTGCATTTATATACTGGCACACTGTAACACTGAAATGAGGAGACACATTTGAAATGTAACAATGAACGCAATGCTAAGGGCAAGTTATCCACTGCATCCAGAATGTAGCTTTCCAGAAATTGTAGATGTAGTTTTTTTTCCCCATAAGTCTCTGTGGGAGTATATATGGGTTCAATAAAGTGTCACCGATAATTCCGCAATACACTGAGTGCAATGGGATTGTCTGCTAGAATGGCGTCTCCTGGGATTAACCACATAAGAATTATCATCCGTCCAGACGTCTACATTATGACAATTGAAAATGCCTTCTCATGTTAACTTCGCCTCATCTGTGACCACCATGCAAGATGGAAAGGGGGATTAACAATACACTGCTGGAAGTACCACTGGCAAAAGCGTACTCGTACCGGATGATTAGCTCCTGGAAACGCCTGGACTCGCCGGTGGTATATGGATACAAGTTTGCTTGATAACAGATGTACCATATCTGCAGCTGGTTTACACATAGCTGCCGACCTAGTATTCTTGTGCTACACGCAGGATTTTCTAGCACAGCATCTAGAATTCATATTATTTACACTGATGTATCAATCATGGTTCCCTGCTCGTTATCAGGGAACCAATGTTGAAGAGAATGTGACTTTCTTTAGTTTCATACTGGTATTAATAGAAGAAAATAATGCATGTCAGATTTATAATAATTGAAGACTGAAGAATGTTTTGTGAGAATACATTTATATAACTTATTAGCATTTCTTTTTACCCTCAATAAATTGCATAACTTACTATTTAGGTTTGAAATTTTCATCTATAATATGTGATATGCAATTCATTTGTTTTTTTTTCCTGTCATTTTTGAACTAGTGTTCAATCTGAGTGGACCATGGGGGCATACCTCGAGAACTACTTGTGATTCACTAACTTCAGATTGAAAAACGCTGTTTTACATCGTTTTTGTTTAATTCTGTAAAGTACAGATTTAAAGTTTTGTTTCTGACTCCTATGAATCATCAAATCATTATCATGCATATTCTCGTAGGAGGAACATCAAATTATCATCGTAGGAGGATTATTTGCTACAAATTAAGAAACTCCTATTCGCTATCGTTTTCTTCTAATCTCCTCTCTCCGACGTAATATATATAATATTATCTAAAAATAGTTAAATTGCAATCAATTTCTTCCTCCCTCTTTTCTACTTTCGTTGAAACCATGTTTTAACTTTTGCTTTTACAAAGTTTGTTAAATCTGTTCTCGTGAAAGCACCAATTTTCAATTTTAGTTCATGAATATGAAACTGATAGTTAAAGAGAATAGAGGAAAATAAGAACATTTTACCATTTATAAAAATGCCCTAAGTTTAAAATATTTTCGGTTTATCAAATAAGGGATCCGATTTTACCTCTAGATATGCGGTAGAATGAACTTGATCCAAGAACGTTTGTGGAACGATGATTGTTATTCTTCTGTACCAGGTAATCCACATATTTGTGGAACATTTTTGAAAATCACAACAAATAAAATATGCAATTTATCATAGTACTTCTTAACTGACAATAACTCTCCAAGATTTTAGGTGAAGTGCCTAGCGTATTATTGCCGTGATTTGAGTAACAGAGAATAGAATCTAATATGAAATTCAGTAAGCCTGAGAAGTAATTTGTATTTTGTGTTTCACGAAACTTGCATTATGATTTACAAATAGAGCAGAATTTTAGAAGGCATCATATCTTCAATAGTATATATATATATATATATATATATATATATATATATATATATATATATATATATATATATATATATATATATATATCAGGAAAATAAAAAAATGATAAAAAGATTGATATCATGGTCAATAATTAGTTTCTGGATCAGGAGCCACCAAATTTTTGAACGGTCCCTAAATCAAGCTTTCTATTTTCTACGGAATAAGCCCATCATACTGAATTAACTGATAGTCTGGGTTTGGCTACACTATATGCAGTTTTCCAGATGTAAAGCTTACAAAACCATTTGTTAAAAAATATTGGATCTTTTGATCCAATTGAATCAGGGGCCATAAAATTTTTGAAGGGCCCCTAAATCGAGTTTTCGTGTTTTCTACGGAATAAGCACATCATACTGAGTTAGCATAGTTTGGGTTTGGCTACACTATATATAGTTCAACAAATATAATGCCTGCAAGAAAATTGTTGAATGAAATATATTGGATCTTTTGATCCAAAAAGAAGTTCTGCTTAGCATTTGTATGTACTAAGGAGGACTGTACATACTTGTATGTAGTTATGTATTTTATGAACTATGAAAAAATTTGAGAAACTAATATACATATTAAAGTGGTTAGTAGCTGAGTTTGACTGTTGCTGAGTGCAGTTACTAGTTTGAGGATTATACAGTAGGGTGGAGCGAAAATATAAACTTTCCGAGTATCGAATTCTAATAGGGTTCAAAAGTTGTATAATTGCGTGTTAATCAATTTTAAAAATAACGAAGAAAACTACACTTTGGACCTTCAGTTTGCGCAAATGGCCTAAATTTTACAAAATATTAGAAAACACCTAAATTTACCTTTACGCAAAAAATATACATATTACTTTTTTGTTTCTATAGTGTCTAAGTAGTTTATTTTAGTTGCGTGAGGTCATGTTTGTTAATTCGTTAACGTGAGTGATTTTATACATTTTATTTTCATAATGATTTTGCAGCTCTTTGTCCGTTTCTCAACCCTTTCTTCTTCATGAAATGGCCCAGAACTCACCACGAGCAGTGGCGGATTAACGCATAGGGACAGTAGACACGTGCCTAGGACGCCAGCGCTGAAGGGGCACCCAAGAAAAAACATATTTAAAAAATCAGTTCTCGAGAAATCGGTCTTTGTTTACAAAAATCACTTAATAGGCATATTTTATAATTTTAGAATAAAACACTAATCTAATGTTGCACTTGCACTTTATTTTTTAAAAGCTCTGTACAGTTTTGTTAGCAATAAACCACCAATTTTATTTGCTGAAGCGTTCACCAGTATACGCACATAGTATTCACTTCCTTTCTGTTCTCTAGCATATTAAGAAGCTAAACAGAGGGCGCTGTCGACTTGAAAAATGAAATGAAATCTTTGAGTTTTACGTCCCACGGTTATGCCAGTTAGGCTAAAGGAGACGGTGATGATGAGTAATGAATGAAAATGGTGTAATGAAGACAGTGGGAGGAAACGGGAGAACCCCGAGAAAACCCACGCACACGGTGTTTGTCCACCACAAAGTTTACTTGGCGGGAGCAGGGTTTGAACCCGAGACCCCTAGCACCAGAGGTGAACGCTCTACCACTGAGCCACCGCGGCCCCCGCTGTCGACTTGAATTGTTAAGGTAATCCATTCCGGCACTCCAGTGCAATATTTGTTTCGAGTACACCCGGATAACAAAGAGAGACAATGTCATCCAGTTCTATGTTTACGTTGTTATTATGCACACGTTGTGTCTATAATTGAATCAGTATCAGTGGTTTAAGAAAGAAATTATCAGATGTAGAAAGACGCAAGTTAAACAGAGAGAAGGAGGAAACCGAAAGAGAGCAGCTGAAGAAAATTCCCAAACAGTAAGACGGGGTTACTTTCCACATCAGGGGTAACTTTGCACAAAATATGAAAAGAGTTGCACTGCCCTCTGTCAGTAAAACAAAAAAATGTAAAGAGAAAGTTTCAACTGCAACTGTAAGATATATCTAACTGTATTTTGGCAATAATATTGCCGGTCAAGTAAGTTCTAACTACTCGGGGGGTTTATTGTCGTAGTGGTATGGAAAGCAGTCACTTGTAAAGGCCGACAAACTTTGAAAGATATTACCTACAAGAATTTCCGTCAAAGCTAAGTCATTTCTGTGGAATACTACTGTGTATAATGGAACTTTGAAGCAATAGCTGAAATTCAAGTGTAAAACATTTTAAAGTCTTACAAAAATAATCTGGGAGAAGGCGGTTTCAGCCTCTAATCGGGTTACTTTGCACCGGTCCAAAGTAACCCCTTAGATAGGAAATTACTACTGCTGGTACCTCCTGCCTTCTAATTTTAGGTAAATTTCCGATTTAGGTAGATGTCAGAATGGATTTCTTGTTGGAAAATAAATTACAAACAGTGACGGATCCAGAAAATGATTCAGAAGGGGCTTCACTGAACCCCCAGCTATGGGGTAACTTTGTACCAACGTTTATATTTCAATAACTATGGCCATACTGAATATTTACTAATGCACCTGCACGAATGTTTTCCTTGTATCTTGCTCTTATATATTTAAAATACAGTGTTCTAAATCATTACGTTTGTAAGTTACATGCGATTTTCTTCAAAAAATATTCCTTATATCTGGTGCAAAGTAGCCCTTCTTACGGAACTCGAAACGTTTTTTGGTGGCAGTGAAAGTGATAAGGCAACACACACGTCTGGACATGATACAATTAGAGATGGTATCCAACAAGAATCCAACATGAACATCAATGATAGTGACACAGATAAGGTTAATGCTTGTAGTTCTGCAGTAACTCCAGTGACTTTAAAAAATCCCGAAAGTTCGACTGAGACGGCCGCTAAAAAACAACAGTTTGGACTCACAGGAAAAAGTTACAAACGAAATAGTGATCACAGATTTCAGAGTAGGATACCGATACCAATGCTGCAGCTCACTCTACTACAGAAAGAAAGGTAAGAAAAATACTGATAATCTGATCTATCTATGACTTGTTCGTGCAATACACCTGTACATCAAAATTTTGCAAATTTATTCGTATATCTTCGCATCTTCCATATTTAGATTCAGTTATCCGGTATCTTCTAGACCCTATTATAATAAATAACAATAAAACTATTCATAGTAGGATATAAGTAAGGTCAAACAAACTCTAATTCAGTCTCTACCGGCAGGCACTGTGCCAAAGGTGGGCACAGATGAGCGACCACCCACCTGGTAGATGCCCTTGCCCACCCATCCGCCATTCTAACAGAATTAGAATAATGTATGCAGTATTCTATATTTCAAAATAAATAATTTTGAAGAATTAAGGATGTTAGTCCTTTGGCAGAATACATACCCTGTTTTGCGCATTCCCTAAATCTTGTAGGAACTTGTGCCATTGAGTCTTGCCGTGACGCTATTTCGATATTTCTGTTTACTGCAGAACTTATATAACTTCTCCGCTTCAGACAGAAGATGGCAATTCTACTAAAACATCTGAAGTCAGGATCAACTGTTCTGAAAAGGTTGTCAGCAACTCGTTGATCAGCAAGGGCAGATGCGTGTAAAGCACTTCCGCAAGCTACAGTGAAATTTGTGTAGCTCTGGAGCAAATTGCAAAGTGACAACAATGAAAAACCACAAACTCGTAGTGATGCTGATGATTACTGGCGAAAACTACAACAGTTCAGTCGGCATTAATGTGTACTATCTCGGCAAAGATCATGAAGCGATTCGATGCAGCCAATAAAATACTACAAGCAACAGTTATTGATGTGAGTGAAGCAACAGAAGTAATTGTAGGATTAGAAGCATATTTGCAAATTGTTCGTGTGGAGTTCGATGCAGATCTGGATAGTGCAGACTATGAAATCATTCGAGAAAAAGCGAATGCATTGCTTCTCCATTACTGAGATGACTTAAATGGCAGTTTTTGGAATGAATGTATTCATTTCAAAACTCACCTTAAAGCATGTGGTGTAGCCATCAAAACTACATCTGAAATGTTGAAGTACATTCGGACAGACAAACTCAAAACCAATTTTCCCAATGTAGATATTTGCCTAAAAATATTTGTATCTGCGCCAACTTCGAACTGTTTAGGGGAAATATCTTTTTCCTGTTAAAACGCGTTAAGGATCATATACGCTCCAAAGTGCACGACAAAAAACTTTCAGCTGTTAGTAGAATGTGTATTGAAAGCAAACTGTTAAGAAAGACAGATTTTGAACCAGTTTTTAGTTTATTTATAGACACTAAATCCAGAAAGAAGTTCTACTCTGTAACAAATATCGTACTATTTCCAGTAACTGTTGATGTTTAAAGATAAAAGGATAGTGTTACCGTCTAAATTATGATATGTAAAGATATAGCCTATAACCACTGTAAAATGTAAGCGTCATAAATGTTTGTTTTATATAATGAGGTGAGCGGAGTTTTTGTATACTGGTATGTATATATTTTAAACATGAATTGTGCTGGTGTTTTATGAGGAGTGCGTAGTTGCATGTTGGGGAGGGGTGCCTTACACCAGAGTGCCTAGCGGCGCCAGAAACCTTAATCCACCCCTGACCACGAGGAGATGGCTACAATTTGAGTTCCACTTACACCCTACCAAACTATCCTACCAATTAGGGTGTGCTAAATTATGCTGATTAAATCAAGGATTTAGCCTTCGAATCATACTTTTTAAAAATAAAATTTTGGAATTTTGAGTCTTGAGAGCAAAGTTGCTCTAATGTAGGCATTTCTGTTTCCCTGCTCGCACACTTTTCCTGTAGACTGTTACAAGTTTGACACATCTTTCATCTTCCTGAGTATGGTATGGAAAATTCAAGAAGTCAAACTCGTGACCATATTTGTCATACATAAGTGATAAGATAGCTTCTGTCTTCAAGCTTTCGAGCACTGGAGGAGGCAACAGATTACATTTCCCCCAATCTATTTGCTCACTGCAGTCCGTGGCATTAAAAGTTATTGAAGATGTTATAAAAGTTCAAACAGATTTCTCCTTCGGATCTTGATTTCTTATTTCTAGCACTCTCCTGTAACCCAACTCTCGTACGTGTTGTCTAATTCACTGTCATAGGCAAAAATATTTTCTCTGGGTGACAGAAGAACGCGTTTCTCTCAATCACATGATCGATGATTCTTTTAATGTTGTTTGGCAAATGTCTTGTTGTTTGAACTACCTTTAAAATATGTTTAGATCCATATTTCACTGACTGATATATCTTTTTGTGGAGCCAGACAGGGGCATATATATATATCTTTATAATGTAATTTACAAGCACTACAAGTTCCTTAGTAGGATTTGTTTGAGAAACGTACAATCGCAAGACCACGTTTGCACATGTCAGCCATTGGGAGTGACTAAGAGGTCCAGGATCTCTTATAGCCACTTCTGGAGCACACTGTCCTGTCTGAATTGCTCTGTTAGACTTTTGTGGCACCTTCAATAAATTTTGAACTCACCGACAACAGTGAGCTGATAGATTGGAGAAAATGTAAGCTGCCTCCCCCTCAAGTACTCGAAAGCTCGACAACAGAAACTTATGTATGACATCTTACTACTTATGTATGACAAATCTGGTCATGAGTTTGACTTCATAAATTTTCCATGCCATACTCAGGATGTTAAAAGATGTGTCAAAATTGTCACAGAGTCTGCAGGAGAAGTGTTCTGAAAAGCAAAAAAGATGGCTACATTAGAATAACGTTGCTCTCAAGACTCTCAATGCCAAAATTTAATTTTAAAAAAAATCTGAATTTAAGACAACGTCGTTGACTCAATCATCATAATTTAGCACACCCTAATTTTTAGGATGGTTGTATAGGATGTGGGTGGAACGTGAATTGTAACGACCTCCTCGCGGTGAGTTCTGGGCCATTTAATGAGAAAATAATGTTGAGAAATGGGCGAAGAGCTGTAAAATCATTACGAAAATAAAATTTATAAAATCAATCATATTAACGAATTATTAACAAAATGACCTCAAACAACTTAAATAAATTACTTAAACGCTATAGAAATAAAGAAGTAACTTGTATATTTTTTTGCGTAAAGGTAAATTTTGGTGCCCGTGCGTCTGGTGAATCTTCTTTTTCAAACGTTAGGCTGTTTGCGCCATCTGCAGATCCAAAGTGTGATTTTATTCGTTATTTTTCCATTGATTAGCACATACTCGAAAATTTGATTTTTTTTGCTCCACCCTATTATACAGTCCACTCACCGACTGTAAATTTAGAGTTGAAAGAACAGTTAACAGTTCAGAATTTTACACAGAACAATCTATAACATTTCCTGTTACTGTTTGAAACATTAAAAGAATACGTTAATAATGTGGTTCTGTCGATGACTGACAAACGACTGCTAGAAAATCTGTATGGATGCACTGTTTTCCTCTCTTCTACAATTTTAATAATCATAGAAACGATATCCTGCCTCATTATTTTTACCATTAAAATCTTTAAGATAATGGAAGATAGATGCGCTAGTACTAAGCTCTTACCAAAAAAGAAAAAAAGCGCACAATCCATGGCAATAAAGCACTCCCACTCTTAAAATTCTAAGATATCAAGTTACTAGAAAATGATAGTGACTGTGGCTTTTGTTATGTAAAATTTATTTTTGTTATACGTTTATCCCCTAATAAAACAGTTCATGCTACTGTGTATTTGACAATCTTAAAACCCTACGAAACCACCAATAAAAGATATCAGATAACTGGTGATAAAAAGCCCGATTGTACAGTTCATCAGTTATTTCTTTTGTAACAACATAAGTAGGAAATTCTTTTGTAATCGGTCTATAGCTCCGATTTAGCATCTTCTTGCTTCCAACTGTTTATCAACAAACAATTGTGTGCCACACGATGTGAGCCACATAGTGATGCCAAATACAAGGAGCTAATGTGACTCAGTGAAATTAATTTAACCTTGCTGTGAAAGAGGTAACTGAACAAAGAACGTGACTGTGTACAAAAATAACTAAAGTATGCACCTTTTTTAATGGATGTATTCCATTATAAAAAATATAAAATAACATGATATTTCCTTACTTTTGTTTGCTGAAAAGGGTGTTTTTATTGCGA
The DNA here is from genome assembly GCF_964235325.1 of Thermobia domestica. Classification (NCBI taxonomy): domain Eukaryota; kingdom Metazoa; phylum Arthropoda; class Insecta; order Zygentoma; family Lepismatidae; genus Thermobia; species Thermobia domestica. The sequence goes on along the minus strand of NC_137462.1, from coordinate 215,091,147 downwards.
CTGGACTAAAGTCTCAATGGGTATTTTCATTATATGAATAGGAAAAACATTAACAAAAATCAAGGATGACAGGATCAAGGAATTGAATCAAATTTCCCCATGTATCACAAAACAGATTAGTAATGCTACTCAATATACAACTTCTCGAAATATAACACATGAATTTTACATGGAAATTTTGCAATAAATTTCATCTAAAACTCTAGGAATCAGCGGTCCCTTTGGAAATTCATAATATGATAACATATCCTTATTTGCGCTCAGAAAAGATAAGAAAGAACATTAATCTCAAAAATCAGTTTCTCTGCCCACGTATAAGTGCTACATAGTGTATAACAGTTTTTCTTTAGATTCAACTCAAGACTTCTTTGCCATATCTTAATGTCAAGAACACTAAAAGGGAGCAAAGGCATTGTAGACCGGGTACGCCACGATTACCAAGGAAGAAAAATAACAGCTTTTCACGAGATAAAAGACGTGTTTCCCGCAAAGGAGACATTAGAGAGAGACAAACATTGAGATAAAGGATTTTAATAGCTTCCTACACGCCTGCTCTTTTCTTACAACTATACCATTACCGGAATACTCACATTGAGCTATTGGTGTTTCTACTAATGTAAAAACGACATCACAACCCAAACACTAGCAACAACACGTGGAATACTTTTATCTTCATTACTGGATAGTATTACAAGTATTATTATTATTATTATTATTATTATTATTATTATTATTATTATTATTATTATTATAAGACAATATGCATTCTCTCAATCTAAAGTTTAACAAAAGAATACAGTCACGTTCTCACAAAGGCATCTTCTCAGACGAAATATAATGTAGAAAAAAATGGTGGTGGGTGAATCTACTAAGCACGTGTCATTTGCGTCAACCTGGCTGGAGAATCTCGTAAACTGAAAATGCTGTGATTTTCTATTATTACTATTCTTTTTAGTTTTACCTAAGTCAATCTGGGAGAAATAAGTCAAGCATTAGAAGAAACATGAGGTTGAATCTGGAGTCACTCTGACATGAAATCAGTACGGTATCACTCGAAATACTTGAATATTTCATTTTCAATCATCATATAGACATATTTTTGCATTGCTTTAAAACTATTTATATCAACTTTAAACCTTTATGCATGATTTAAATACAATTTTCAATATGGTATATTTTTATTTAGGAAGTGTTTGCAAAAGAGGGTTCTTAGTCTTTATAGTTTGAAATTTCAAAACAAAAAATGAAATCTTTAAGTTTTATGTCTCACGATTATGCTGGCTAGGCTAAAGGAGACAGTGAGAAATGAAGGAAATGAGGAAATGAAGAAAGTGGGAGGAAACAAGAGAATCCCGAGAAAACCCACGCACACCGTATTTATCCAGCGCGACCTGAAATCGAAACAAGGGCTCCATGCGCCAGAGAAGAACGCTCTACCACTGAACAACCACGGCTCTTTGGAATTTCAGTGTAAGTATGACTAAAAATAATAAATGTACAATCCACTTATTCTTCAAAAACTAAGTTTCACTAAATATAACTACACACTTACGAATAACAATGAATATTGTATAATTTGAGAAAAACCAAACGAGTTGACGATGGGATTATCATTATAAAGAAACGATATGTTTCTGGTCTCCTTGTTTTGTATGATCACAACCATATCATCCACGTGGACTCATCTTACATTTATAACACGAGAAAGCAACTTCCTCAATTTATGGATATATGTCCACATTTTGGATCTTTTGGGCGAAGCAGATTTCGGACACCTGTCGACTTTTAGGATTGCATATATGCAACCACCTTTCTAACCAAATGCCTTCCCTTCCAGAATCGTTCAGTATTGGAAAAACTCATTTCCTCCCTTCTGCTATGTATATTTTCCCTGCTTTTCCTGGGTAGTAGTCTGGGTAAGAGGTAAAGTCACCTATCCAACTACCTACATCCAACGAGCTTCCCTTCAGCAGATCTATATCAACTGAGGTGGAAGCCCGCTCATATATAGGAACGACCTCCACCCACAAAACGAAACGGTTGAGTCTAACACCATATTTTAAACCCAGCTTTGCGGGAGCAACATTTCACCGATAAAACAGTTGCCTAATTGTCTCTGGGATCTGCACTCATCTTCTGCCCCGTAAATTGCAAAAAGAGTTGGTCGGCTTTTTGTGCAAAATCCAGCTGTGTTTTGTCACCATCAAGCTCTGCAGCTGCCGAGCGGATATTTCCAGTGAATGTCTCTATGTGTGCGTACATGGTACTTCTCATCTTTTTTGTTTTTAAAACTCTTCCCTACTTTTTATTCCCTTTTTGGAACATGAATTCCCAACGCACAATTTATGGAATGAAGTGAATAGGTACTATGAGAGAGGTACGTATTCCCCTATATACAAGTAGTGATGTATGTTCTCATTTTTTTATGTTACTAACACTTTTTTTTTATTACAGAGGCCAGTATTTTTTCATGGTTTGTTAGGAAAATAGGGTATTCCTTTGTGGGAGCTTTCCCTAAACATTAAAACCGAATAAGTTTTCGAATCAAATAATGTATATTGGACATATATCTACATTGGTTCATGGCAGTTAACTAATGTGATATTCATTCTCTTTTTGAAGAAACGAAGTGAAAACATTTCAAACATTTCGTTTCGAACATGTAAATAATGTTTAAAAGTGTATCCGATTATAATAAGATTTCACAACAAAACAGAATATGTAAAAGAATTAATTGGAGAATTTATTAAACCAATACTGCCGTACACAGATTAACCGAAAACGCCTTGAGAGTCCGCAACCAACATTTTTTCACGGTCGTCTGGGATTGCATACACAACAGGCTATCTGCGTCCATTCATCCTGGACATAAACGACCATGTTATCTTTACCAATGACAGTTAGCAATAGTTCGAAAAATGCGAACAGAAACAAGATTGTAGTACAAATCAGTATTACAGAAGTACTGGCGTCGATAGGTTTAAACTATTGGGGAACATGCTACATTTCATATGTTCAAATTATTTTTTAACACAACACTATACTCTGATTTGGTGTTATTTGATGGAAGAAATATAATTTTTAGGTGTTCTTGACTTAATGCAGAAATGTTCCTCCATAGGAAAAAAATTCGACTATTTCAATCAATCGTTTTGACTTAGTTCATCAATTCTTCAAGTCCGATAAGTAATGGAGGCAAATCCCGTTTATTGGGATCCACAAGAGACTCAGAAATGACATTTCGCTTTCCAGATGTTAGAGTTTCTTGTAATTACCAACGCCTTATCACAAGATGGTCGCTAGCTAACTAACTCTTACTTTTGCAGCTTTCTACTTGAACCATTAGTTTCAGTTGATGACTCATCTAAGTTGCTACTAGGTTGCTGATACTTACTCATTACAAGTGGCTTACGTATACAACAAATTAATTAAGAAAAATAACAATACAATGGGTTGTTTTCATCGTAACGTAGATTTTGTTTAAAGAAGGGTATGCCTCTTGCAAAAGCTTCGAGCTTCTAGGTTAAATCTAACCTCATATCCGGAATTATATGAATCAGGCTAAGTATGATTTTAACATCATTGTTCACCAGTGTTATAAACACTTTCTTTGTCTTCATAAACAATGATTAAGATGTGATGGTTCAAACAGGTAATAAGTAACTAGGCAATATGGATCATTTATTTTGTATATAATATTTGTAAAGCAAGAAGATGACGAAATATTTATTGACAATGTCAGTTGAAGCGCGAATCTTGAAAAGTAATTTCACTAAACGTTAGAGGAACGGCATCCCTGTCAGCGTCTAAGGTGCATGCAACGTGAAAAATACAGGTTTATATATTCTCACTGGGGACTGAACCCTGGTCTCCACATCAAAAACAAAACTGCTCACCATTTAGCCAATAAGTTGCTTTCACAATGTTTAGCAATATACATTTTTATAGCTACTCTTAAATTTAGATTTCGAAACGAAATTGTTTAAGTTTTAGAAATCTGAATTCATAAATTCATTAATTTCCAATTAAGTGAATAAAAGAAACTATTGAAATGTAAACTTTTAAACTCGTTGAAATCTTTGTTTCTTTTGTTCATTTTACGTAACGAATGTGCATTCTAAAATTAAACATGCATTTTTATTTTCAGTTTTATCCTTATAGTTTGAATATCTTAATTATTTTAAAACGCCCTTACATGTTATTTCGTATTTATATTATCTTGTATTATATTCTACATTACGTCTTGTATGATAGTACGGCAGGAAATGACGGTCTAGTCTTTTAATAGATTAGCTAGGTTGAGGCTTTTAACCTAATAGAGTACTGTTAGAGTGACAAGTTCTGTGGTTCAGAAGAGAACGTAGAAAATTTAGAAGGTCAGGTGATGAGAATACTGAAATAGGATTACACATACAACGGTCACTTAGCAAAATCTGTGTCATTAGTTAGAATCAAATTTGTTTTGTGTTATAAGGATTCTCTATGCAATTTCGTGTTCTTTAATAAAGTATTATGTTTGTGAGATTGCTAATTTTATAAAATGAAAACCTAAAAGCATCCATTATAAGTTTTATAAGATTTAAATATAAATTTATGCACTAGTTCAGGTCTTGAAAAGGAATGACTACAAGGAAACAACTTGAATTTGTTTCTCTTTTAGCTATAGTGTAGCAGAAAATGGAATAAGAACGGTAAACTTATCATTGCTTACTCAGAGCTCAAACGTCCCAGATAATATCCCTTCAGGTTTATTTTCCTCCGCTCATACTTTTTCTACCGATTTTATTGGAAAATTTTATCAAGTCGCGAAACACATTCTTATCCATGAACACAACAGATGGATATCCACATTATTGGGTTATTATTATAACGATTATTAACATTTTTTTAAATACCGTAAGTCAGTGGATGAGATGGCTAACTCTCGTAGTCAGAAATCGATTACTGATTCCTATATTCATCGATTCATTTTCCGTAACTTGTAGAAACCCTTGTGTGGCCGTACAGACCTACTTATTCCTTTTTAGTAATATTGTTTTTCCATGTAGACCATTAAAAATGAAATAAAATCATATATATAGATGCTCTACAAAACATTCTAAAATTACTTCATTATTTCACATAGACACGATGTATAATGCGCTTCTCTGGAAAAGTTTAGAATATCATGAATAAGGCAATTAAATAATAGTGTTAAACTATACGAGATCGTATATAAGTACAATCTAAAAGTGTATAGTTTTAAGAAGAAAAATGTTCGGTCTGTAAAACAACAATTAATGAGACGGCGGAGTTTTCAGTATTTTTGGTAGAAAACAATGCTCACTTTTGCATTGTTTCTTATAATCTCTAACAATCTCTTTCAGCATTATGTTGTACTTTCCTGAAATATTATAGCATGTCTGTTATCAGTTTATTTACATCCAATGTTTTTTCTAGACATGTTTTTTTGCGAAAACTGTTCCCCGGAGGAGACCAAATAATATATCTATAGTATAATAAAAAGCAGAATAGTACCAGCAGTGTGCCCCCCGGAATACTTAGTGTGCCTTCTCAGAATTTTTTTCTGAAAAAAAAAACTGTTTACATCTACTCTTTGTACGTACAAAGACCCCACGTTGCCTCAGTATCAAAAAATGTGATTCTAAAGTACAAGTATTTTGGTATAATAATAATAAAACCCAATTTTCTATATCCACTCTAATATATGTATGGTGAATTGGTAGCCAATTCAAAATAACATCAACAATAATACCACAGATGTGTGTTGGTTGGACTCACTCTCTCTTGCTTATGCCAGCATTAGGTAGTTGCTAATATCTGCTATATAAGATACTTAATATCAAAATGTTCCACAGTTCTTGTGAAGTGTATAAATCAGTCCATTGTTAATGACTCTACATTATGCGATTATTCATCCGCCTTACCAGTTTCCGCTAAGGTAAGTTTTTCGTTCTATCTCACTTGAGAAATAAAACTGAAATTTTACTGAAGTATATTATAGGCTTACCATTTAACCCGTGTGCAATCTCATCCAAGTGTGGTTTTATAACGTAATTTTAAATTTCACGTATAAATACATGCCCATTGGCCAAAAAATTCCCAACGTTTGAATGTAGGAGGTTGATGTTAGCACAATATTTCATAATTTGAAGAGAAATTAATTTAGTCAATTAATACTGGGTTCTAATTGATAAATTAACTTGGACAAATCGAAACATTATAGTACAGAAAACATGATTTTGAGTATAGCTCTAGAACATCCGCGGAGAATAGGTTACAGATATGGAAATCCTTATACCAACTTTTCTCATTAATTTTGATTGGCCAAGAAAATCGTCAGAAAAACACAACCTCTTTAATTTATCACGAATTTCTAACTGCCTGCGACAAAAATAAATTACATTAATGGTAGAATTTTTAATCAATTATGTTAGTGTAGTTATAAAATATTAATAAAGTGCCTATATCAGTTTTCGAGAATATAATTCAATAAAACTAATTGATACCAATAAACACGTCTTTTTCATATTTTTCAAGGGAAACTATAAAATTGTACTAAAGGGTTGTTGATGAAGTATGTTAATTATATGTAAAACGTGAATAAGCTTTTCTTATTTACAAGGCAGGGTACCTCGGTGTAACACGCCGATTTTGATAAGATTGCACAGACATACAGATCATCAAAAAAGAAGCGACACGTATTTTTTATATCGGCCAACAAGCGTATTGAAAGGGTCAAATAGGGACATAAAAATGGGGTCAAAATGAGATTTTATGCAATATAGCGAGAACGAGAAGAGATATCGGAAAAGGTTAAATGTACGAAATACTACCCATAGTTGACGCAAGCCATTGAGGTAGAACTTACCCATGTGAAGAAAGCAGAACATCCGGAAATGGACCAATCACGTTTACAACATATTCATAATGTGCTACAGAAATGAGTGAAGAGGGTGGCAAGGAGCAGGAAGAAAGAAAACACGAAAATGTAAAATACGTGTTTTTGCTTTGAGTTCATACGTCACCCGTTTGCGAAAGGGACGCAGATTCATCTCAGTGCACGAAGATTCATCTCTACACGCAAGAAGGATGCAAACGCCGTCCGTATAGGCAGCCAGCAAGACAGTACTGCACAGCGGGTTGCATATAAGATCAAAACCTCAAGTTGAGTGGTAGAAACGACTAATAGATGAAGGAATACGAGGTCAGATGACGTAGCACATTATGACAGGTGCAGGTACTGTAAGGAAAGAAAGAGAAAGTTGACGTTGTACACAAAATCAGTTTTAAGAGTGAGAGTATTGGACGCGGCGTATGCAATACGAGCTGGTTTGAGTATACAAAGTTGCCAAACGCGAGGTGTAGAGCCAGCAAAGTGTATGTGCATTTGTGTCTTTCACAGGTACTATCCTCAACAAGACAAGCAAGGCGACGTTTAACTGCTTGTGAGACCTAGTGGTGAACATTGGACAGTGTGGTAGCTGGAGTGGTATTTGATTGTTGTGTAACTGGTGGTGTGTGCTTGTGCGTATTTGTGCGTGTGTAACAAAATTCAGGTGAGGTGTAAGTGGGCTTGTGACGTTTGTGGTCGCAAGATGGTCTATGTGAATCCCCTGAATGTGGTGGATATGCTAGTGGAGGCATATCAGGCAACACAATATGTCCGGACACCACGAACGGTAACGGAAATGGAGCTCAAGGACTATATTTTTAACATCCTAGAAAGTTTCAAGACGAATGGGCACGTGTATGTTGAGATTGAAGAAGACCTATTATGCAGCAATAGATCAGACATCCCAAGTATGGCAAGTGAAGATGAGATGGATGAGTGGGATGGCCCAACGACCTCCAACGTACATACAACTGGAGTCAAGAGCAGAGATATTGTGGACATGGGATACAAGCGGAAGGCAGTATCGTTTTGGAAACGAGGGAAGAAGAGAAAGATGTCCTGGAAATCTGTACAGAAACACTTCAAGCGTGTCAAATGCAGAACAGATCTATATAGATGGGAGAAACAGATCACAGAAGGTGGAACCAAACGTGGAAAGCTAAACGTGATAGACCGAACTGTGTATGAAAAATTTGCGACAGCAAAACAGCGGCATTTAATTGTCCATGACACAGACTTGCAACGTTGGGCGTTAGAAGCAAACCAAACAACAGCCGTTGCTAATTTCAAAGCTTCGAAGAAATGGTTATGGCGCTTTAAAACACGTCACGGTATCGTCTCACGCAAAGTTACAAAATTTTTTAACACATAGCATTACAGCGAAGGCCACACAAGTGCACGAAAGCGCTAAAACCTTCGTCCAAAATGTACAATCACTCATTACTGCTCATAGCGAGGATAACGTATATAACACAGATCAGAGTGGCTTTGCTTTAGAATTTCACTCTGGACGCTCTCTGGCTTTGCGAGGCGAGAAGCATATTACAGCAACAATGCAATCTCTACCTGCCATCACACATAGCTACACAATACAGCCTGTTATATCTGCCAGTGGAAGATTGCTGTCGCCCATGCTCATAGTCTTGAAAGAACTTCGTGGTACGTTTGGGCCACGGATTCAGCAAACAATGTTCCGCCCACAAAACTTATATATTTGTGCATCATCATCTGGGAAAGTGACAAAACAGATCGTTAAGACGTGGTTCCAATCAGTGTTCCTTCCACAAGTCAATGAGCAAACGGTACTGTTAGTCGACTCGTGGACGGGTTATGATCGATCCGACTTGGCAACAATAATGCCACAGGACAAGCAGTGCAACATTATGACGATACCTACACACACAACTGGGTTAATACAACCTCTGGATGTGTATGGTTTCAGAATTTGGAAGAACTTCGTACGCAAAGTATCTGATGCGGTACGCCTTCAGCAACTCAACATCAATCTATACAGCAGAGACAATATACTGAAACTTCAATCCCTTGTGCATAATCAACTTTCATCTCCACGGTACATACATCTATTCCAATACGCATGGTTTTGTTCTGGATACCTTTCATCACGACCAGATTATTTTCCAAATCCAGTGGAGTTTTGTTTTCATCAGTTGACGTCATTGGTCTGCGAAGAAGCAGAGTGCCAGAACCCATCCATCATCAAGTGTTCGTGGTGCAAATACTGTTTTTGTTTGGACGATTTCTTCCTGAAATATCATTTTTGTGCTACTTATCAGGAGTGAGCGTCTTGTTTTCAGCATACACCTCTGCTGACTTTTATGTTGTACGTACATATGTACGCGTATTTTCATGATATAATGTAGATACTCATGCGTAGAACTGATATTGCTGTTGCTCTTTATCTTACATGTGGACCACCTGCTATTACATTCTACTGTGCAATGCATTTTGTGTGTGTGTGTGTGTGTGTGTGTGTGTTACTATAGAGCGTCCCACCCATAGATTGCAGTACAGGAGTAAATGGCAATGCTTTTCCTTATGCCCATTGTTGCCAAACTTAGCCTGAATTTTAGAAATAGTTTCTTTTACTAGGTATGAATAAATTATTGTAGAACATTGTATTCTCTATCAAATAATCTGTTTTTCTCACATCAAGAAGAATTTTCAAGTATTGAAATAGATTGAAAGAGTGAAATCTTGCTAATGTCAAATTCTAACGTCGCGTTAAATATATCACGTCATAAGTTCGGAACTCTAAGAGATACAACGATGAAACTTATACAGCTATTAATACCATATTTGGTGCCAATGTTGGAAAAGTTTGCATTCAAAAAAACTTTTTGAATTTTAAAATAAAAAATAAAATGTAAGAGAAAGTGCTTATACTATTCCAATGCAATATCTAAAAAGTTGACTAGTGAGAAACTTTTTTATTTTTCAGGTTAGATGGGGGTGCAAAGCGAGAAAAATATTGAGAAAAGATTGAAATTATTTTTAAAACAATTCGCAGGTCAATATCTTTCTTTATTTAGGTTTTATGACTTTTAGTGTTAAGCATCAATTTTCCAAAGCGCGCGCATCTGACCAGAAGAAAAGCAGTGATAAATCTTGCCGATGATATTTTTCTTATAATGTTTGTTTTAAAGTTACTGATGTAGAGTATTGTGCTGTAACGATGAGTGTTTACTGTTGACGGTTTGCGAGCACGAATCTACTGCTTAACGGAAGCATATTCGCAAAATCGAATCCTGGACCTCACCTACGATAAACATTGCGTCAACTCCGCACACACACACACACACACACATATATATATATATATATATATATATATATATATATATATATATATATATATAACCAATATCTACAATATCTATTAATAATAAGTCTCCTCATTCCTGGTGATAAAACGTTATTAGTTTTGTAATTGATTCATTTATAGTAGTCCTTAATGCTGTTTCAGATGCTGACAATTTTGACAATTAAAGTTGGTTTCGTTTGCAATTCCACTTCTCTTATTTACTTTGAATACACATATGAAAATGACAAAAGCGTTCATAACAAATAACTTTATGAGCTCACAAAGCAGAATGAAAGGCCTCTTTATTCTCTCTCCCCCCCCCCATGCTTCTTTAGGAAGCAGGGTTTGATAATTCTGTTTGGTTTTATTTCCTCGCCCAACGATTTGTATCTTGTTGGCTGTCACTATACGTGATTTAAAGTCACAACTTGCGCGTTTGTTTAAAACGGACATAATGGGGTTTCTTTTCATTCTTCTTCTGTTTCCAGACTGATAGAGGTGTCAGAAGTGAGTATAGAAACTAGGGAGGTTCAGTTCCTATTCACCATTGCATTTGTCATAAGCATCATCATCATCATATTTTATTGGCAGGCCACTTGCTGCAACTCAGAAGCTTCCACGATCCACGGTCTTCGGTTAACCTCTTCGTCTTCACGTATGATTTTTCTATTTTGATATCGTCCAATAATTGTAGTCTCTTTTCGTCCCCTCCCTCTTTTTCCTGCCACCATACCCTCTAGCACGTCCTTTATGATGGAGTCTTAAAACATCAGAAGTGGGGAGTAGCCGCCTTCACAATATACTTTATGATGTAACTTGTTTGACAAACGGAATTGGATTAGCGGATATTTTGCTTACACAGACGAATGAGCGTTCCCGTACGTCACATTTTCTCGTCACTTATCACTATCACCCTACTCCAGTTTTCACTCTTATCCAAATTCAGTAGCAGTATCTTACCGATTGCTATTCCTTAGTTTGCCGCACAATCGGTACAGGGAATTTGTGTGTGGAACTGTTTAGCTTGCCATTTATTTCAATCATATGTTTTCTATTCGTTTCATATGTTCTCTCGATTTCGTATTGCTTCCATCAAAATTTTATTGCAACAATTTATAAACCATCATTAAAAAAAAAAAAACTTCTAACACACAATTGTTAGACTGTTATTTCGTACCCTCCAATTCGCCGTTCTAAATGAATTTGCGCGATTGGAATGACAAAAGAGTTGAAAATATATGAATTTAAGAAGGATTTATTTACAGACTCATCACTCTGTCTTTCTTGTTCTTTCTTAGAAAGAAAACATACGGCGGAAGAAATGTGGCAACAGCGCGCTCCATTTACTCTGTACTGCAATCTAAGAGTGGGACCGTTGCTCCCATTGCACAATATATGCAACCCACTGTGCAGTATTGTCTCACTGGCTGCCTATACGAACGGCGTTTGCATCCTTCATGCTTGTAGAGATGAATCTTCGTGCAGTGAGATAAATTTGCGTCTCTTTCGCATATGGATAACGTATGCACCCAAAGCAAAAACCCGTATTTTACATTTTCGTGTTTTCTTTCTTCCTGTTCCTTGCCACCCTCTTCACTCATTTCTGTAGCACATTATGAATATGTTGTACAGTCAGCGACAGTAGAAACTGGAGGTTGGATACATAAGAAATGATAGCTTTTTCCAGTAGCAGAATAGTTTCACTCGATGTCTGATAGTTGGACAACCAACATGACAGCAAATACGTGCCCGAAAACATAACATGCCAGGATATTCCTCCATTTGGAGGAAAAAGTATTACTATCTGAGAGCATCACTTAGAGAAACAACCACGAGATAAATCTGCAGAAAATCCATTCACTTTAAGATCAAAGAGATAGGAATTAATGCAAAGGAAACGAAAAGAATAATACGCATCATGCAGAGACCGAAAAAGTATGGAAAGCTAAACAAAATGAGAAAAGAAGAAAAGAGGGAAAGGAAAGAGCAAAAGACATGGGAATAAATTAAATTTTAACACTTAAGGATAAACAGTGTCCGTCTTTCCCCCTGACCCCATCGTGGGTTTTCTCCCTTCATAGGATAAATCTCTTTCAGTATCAAACGCGAACATCATTTATAGTGTTGAAAAAAAAATAACTCAGTCTAGGCCGAGACTCGAACCCTACACCCTTAGAATGACAGTCTCACGCGGTATCCACTTACCTACACAGGCTCTATCTATAAACCACCTATTACCCGCGCTGTTATCAAACGTGTTAAATCAGCCATTGTCGGTGAATCACCCCAGTTCCATTTGAAGTTTAAATTTTATTTACCTCACTTAGCCATCTATGGGTAGCAGTCCCCTTGCTTTCATAAAAAAACATTTGTTCTGTAGATTAAAATCAAGAATGAATTAATCTGTACTCTTGGGAGCTTACTGGTGCACCAACATATCTATCTATCTATATCTATATGTCTATCTATCTATCTATCTATCTACATATATATATATATATATATATATATATATATATATATATATATATATATATATATATATATGTGTGTGTGTGTGTGTATGTGTGTGTGTGTCGAATTGATTTTGGATTAAAAGAGCGACTTCGTAAATTTACGGAACGCGTGTTAACACGACAGTAAGGACATCTCGTAACGTTGTTAGGTAACACACGCAGTGTAAATAAAGTTTCAAAACCAGAAATCGGAAGATATGCCGTGGGTAAGTCGGTAAGACGTCTGCTTGCTGAGTGCAGAAATTCGGGTTCAAATCTTGGCTGTTACGTTTGTTTTTTTTTTGTGTGTGTGTTCCGTTGAAAATACATTTCTATATTTTTGCGTTTGAAATTGCTTTCTTTCATTTTTTGTAGATTATCTTAAATTAGTGAAGGCCAAGTAAGGTCAGATTACATATATGTCTGCTTTATCTGTGTGTACAGTCCAAAGATGGAGTGAGTCAATTGGGTCAAGATTTGTGAGTAGGTCAGTGGATCGTGGGTCAACAGGACGTGACTAACTGTGACACACCACCCCCCGTGACCTCTCTGACTCACACTGACCCTACGTTTTAAATTTTAAGGTCTCCCTCTTTATTCGGCCTCCCTCCTTATTATTAAATTCAATGTATAGATAATTATTGAGTTGAGTTGATTTTGAGTTTAGCGCCCTTTTCAGCAGCGAGGCTATATGAGACGGGACCTACTGATTAACATAGAAACCGAAAAACGTGAGCTCCCGTTGGGAATCAAACCAGGGTCTTCCACGCCACAGGTATATAATAGTGTCTTATATAGCAGTTAATATTCTTGCTATAAAGTATCAAATAACTAAACATTTGATGTAAATAAATGAGAAACCTAAAATATTGCAGATTACTGCAATTGCGATTTAGTTCAATTTAAGCATTATACATCCATATGATTGTTAAAGTTGCTTTATAAAGATGCAGATTATGAATTACAGTAATTTTTTCAATGAAATGAAATTAAATTAAGTTTGACGTCCCATGCTTATGTCGGTGATGATGAGAAGTGAACGAAAATTGTGCAACGATGTAGGTAGGAGGAAACAGGAGAATCCTGAAGAAACAAACGCACACGGTGTTTCTTCACCACAAATCTGACTTTGTGCAAGCTGGGATCGAACCAAGGACCCCATGCACCAGAGGTGAACGTTCTACCACTAAGCCACTTTGGCCCTATGAAAAATACAACCATATTTATTCTCTCTCTCTCTCTCTCTCCATTTTTATATAGGTATCAGAAGCATGAATAATTTTCATTTTGGGGGGTGCGGTGGCTCAGTGGTAGAGCGTTCACCTCCGGTGCTTCGGGTCCCTAATTCGATCCCAGCTCGCGCCGTTTGGACTTTGTGGTGGACAAACGCCGTGCTGGTGGGTTTTCTCGGGGTTCTCCCGTTTCCTCCTACTTTCTTCATTCCACCATTTCACTCCTTTCTCATTATCACGGTCTCCTTTAGCCTAACCGGCATAACCATGGGACGTTAAACATAAAGATTTCATTTTATTTCAATTTTTGCTTTGAACGTATGGTTTCAAGTTGGTATTAAACTCAGAACTCTGATCTTAATGAGTTGAGTTGATTTGGAGTTTAACGTCTCTTTCAACAGCAAGACCATATATGACGTGGACATATTGATTAACGTAAAACCCGAACCATGTAAACTCCCGCCGTGTGGTGGTGATTGTGATTTTGAGTTTAACTGCCCGGTCAGCAGCGTGGCTATAGGAGACGTGGACCTACTGATTAACATGGAATACGAAACACATGAGCTCCCACCAGGAATCGAACCCGGGTCTCCCACGATAAAGTCGTGCGTACGCTAACTCCCACCGGGAATTGAAATCTGTTCTCATTGTAAGAATGTTAACGTTCCTTATTTTACCGGTTTTTGTATAACTTCATGGACCAAATTTCACAGAAGTAAATCCCCACGGTAAGCAGGTTTGCATATCCAGACTCCTAAGTATGAAAACATTTACGCTCACTTCAACCTCAAACAATTCATGAATTGAAAAATAAAGGATAATATTCCAGATAAAGTATATGGTTTGAAAAATACCATATAGGAGAGGGACATATCAGTCCTTTCTGCTCATGGAGTTATTAAAACAGGATCATCGGGCAGTGGTCTTTACCATTGAAAGATATTGCTTCTAAAATATTTCCAAGTAACTTCCAATTTTCCATCTATGGGTAGCCGTCCCCTTGCTTTCATAAAAAACATTTGTTCTGTAGATTAAAATCAAGAATGAATTAATCTGTACTCTTGGGTGCTCACTGGTGCACCAACATATCTATCTATCTATCTATCTATATGTCTATCTATCTATCTATCTATCTATCTATCTATCTATCTATCTATCTATATATATATATATATATATATATATATATATATATATATATATATATATATATGTGTGTGTGTGTGTGTGTGTGTGTGTGTGTATGTGTGTGTGTGTCGAATTGATTTTGGATTAAAAGAGCGACTTCGTAAATTTACGGAACGCGTGTTAACACGACAGTAAGGACATCTCGTAACGTTGTTAGGTAACACACGCAGTGTAAATAAAGTTTCAAAACCAGAAATCGGAAGATATGCCGTGGGTAAGTCGGTAAGACGTCTGCTTGCTGAGTGCAGAAATTCGGGTTCAAATCTTGGCTGTTACGTTTTTTTTTTTGTGTGTGTGTGTGTGTTCCGTTGAAAATACATTTCTATATTTTTGCGTTTGAAATTGCTTTCTTTCATTTTTTGTAGATTATCTTAAATTAGTGAAGGCCAAGTAAGGTCAGATTACATATATGTCTGCTTTATCTGTGTGTACAGTCCAGAGATGGAGTGAGTCAATTGGGTCAAGATTTGTGAGTAGGTCAGTGGATCGTGGGTCAACAGGACGTGACTAACTGTGACACACCACCCCCGTGACCTCTCTGACTCACACTGACCCTACGTTTTAAATTTTAAGGTCTCCCTCTTTATTCGGCCTCCCTCCTTATTATTAAATTCAATGTATAGATAATTATTAAGTTGAGTTGATTTAGAGTTTAGCGCCCTTTTCAGCAGCGAGGCTATATGAGACGGGACCTACAGATTAACATGTAATCCGAAACACAGGAGCTCCCGTTGGAATCAAACCAGGGTCTCCCACGCCACAGTATATAATTGTGTTTTATATAGCAGTTAATATTCTTGCTATAAAGTATAAAGTTAAAGAAAACTTGTAGCTTCACGAAAGGCATTTGTTGGTCCTTCAAGGTCAACACAATAACAAAAATGAAAAACTAATACTAGGTGTGCCTTTACAAGTGACTACTATGATAACAACAGAATGCTGCCTACGTTTAACATATTATGCCTCCGGGGGTTAGTAAAACGCTTAACTGTGTGAAAATCGCTGCACACAACAGGTCTTAGGAACACTCGCAAATACGTAAAATTGAAAGAACAGAAAATAGTGCATTTTTGAAATGAGCATACAATTCACACTTCACGCAAAGTTCCAATATGGGAAATCAGTCAATATCTTCAGTTGGAATTACTGAAAAAGACAGAAACTGGCTATTTAAAATTCCAAGTGTAAACCTGCGCTTGGAGCGATTCTATTAGCTATATCACAACGCATTTTCGTGAGTTGCCTCTGTGGTCAAGCGTGCTTAATAGCGCTGTTAAAGTTCTAGAACCGGAGGGCGGCGGTTCGAGCCTAAGTACAGTATTTTTTTTTTCAAAATAGGGATGGCTTTTTAAAAGTATATATAAAGTTGTATTTTGAAGTGATTGTAAAACAAATTCAGATGAACTTTCACATTTCCAAGCTCACTCGTATTTATTCGCCATGTCCCAAATTTCACAGAAATAAATCCCTACGTTAAGCGGGTTTACATATCCAGACTCCTAACAAGGAAGGGTCACGCAGTGGCTCCGCTGAGATCCGAACGAGACAAATGTGTTTTCATTTGATATATTATAACTAGATAGATCCCAAAGTTACACGTGCCACCGAGCGGAATATCGTGAGTTACAATATATTTTGTAATGTAAGAACTACAAAGCTGGCAGAATATTTTGACCGAATCATTTGTTCGGAAACGGTTGGGTAAATGTAAAACTCGGATAATATGTATCCCGTCATTTTCAAGAACACACTTTTTCGGATAAAAAAGTTTGCCCAGGATCCTCGCAGGGTCCCACATGGGGTCCAACTCAAAATTTTCAAGTGACAAGAGGCATTAAGTAGCACATCGTTTGAAAGCTGTTGCAAAATGAAAGAAGATGCAGCAAGTCTCGACTCTCTACGACAACCCTGTGCAAAATGGCGGAGGGTCAAAATGTAAACAGAAACTTAATTGAAAAGTCAATGGTCACCCCTATAAATCGGAAACGGTGAAAAATGTGAAAATAGGAAAGGAAGTGTGGCATTATTTTCAAAGTACAACAATTTAAGGTAAAACGTCTTGTCCCAGGGTCCCCACATGGTCCCAGGTGGGGTCCAACTAAAACGTTTCAAATGGCAAGAGGGGTTAAGTAGCTCATCGTTTGCAAGATCTTCTTAAATGAAAGTAGATGAAGCAAGTCTCTACTCTCTACGACAACTCTGTCCAAAATTGCGGCGGGTCAAAAAGTAATCAAAAGCTTATTTGATAAACTATGGCCACCTCGAATCCAAGATGGCCGGTTAAAACTTATGTCGTTCATAACAGTACAAATTTAAATCTCTATTTTTCTCTATTATATATTTAGAAACAATAGGAAGATTAAAGAACAATTGAATTTCGATTCACCTCAACTATAATTTCATTCGGTAACAACACATATATGTTTTGTTTGGTTCCCTCGCCATCATTTACTTTAATATAACGAATATGCGATGAACACACAACTCTGACTTCCTCTAATTTTGTCATACGTAGTTCATGCATAAAGGACTTGCTGCACCAGTAGGTGGGTGGCTCTATTGTAATTCGTAACTGCGCATTCGTGGCGGTTACATTTGTATGTCATTCGTTGGTTTGATCACAATACTCCAAGCAATACCAAATATACAAAAAAAAAAAAATCATTTGCAAGATTGGCGAGTAGTACCAAACCATGTGTAAGTCATTTCAGTATTTCGAGTTGCGCCAAACTTTGTTGGTTTAATTACGGTATTCCAAGAAATAACATATTTATATACAAACTCATTTTTCACGCTGGCAGCCATATTGGATTACCTCCAACACCAGTGGTTTGAGCTGGACATGCGTTCGATACATACTATGGCATTTTGAACTCAAGACGTTTCGTTTTTTGAACATTTCGCATCTTTTCGTCATCCACTGATCAACATTCATGCCAAATTTGGTTTTCCTAGCTTCAGCAGTTTGGTATGCCTATCCTTTCGATATAGGTTTTAAGCTGTCTCTTGGATTCAAGGTGGCCATAGATTTTCAATTAAGCTTTTGCTTATATTTTTACCCGCCGCAATTTTGGACAGGATTGTCGGAGAAAGTCGAGACGTGCTCCATCTTCTTTCACTTAACAAGAGCTTTCAAACGATGTCCTACCTCTCTTGCCATTTGAAACTTTTTAGTTGGACTCCACCTGGGACCATGTGGGGACCCTGGAACAAGACATTTTCACGTTGTGCTTTGAAAATAATGCCACGCTTTCTTTCCTGTTTCCACATTTGTTTTACCGTTTCCGATTTATAGGGGTAGTCATGGACTTTCCAATTAAGATTTTGTTTACACTTTGACCCATCGCCCTTTTGCACACGGTTGTTGTAGAGAGTCGAGACTTGCTGCATTTTCTTTCATTTTACAACAGATTTCAAATGATATGCCACTTAACCCCCCTTGCCATTTGAAAATTTTGAGTTGGACCCCATCTGGGACCCCGCGGGGGACCCTGGGGCATTTTTTTCTTACCACAAAAAGTTTCTCGTTGAAAATGGTGGGATAAGTGTTGGCAGAGTTTTTCACTTACTCAACCATTTCCGAACAAATGACGGTTCAAACTATTCTGCATGGTAATTTTTTGTAGTTCTTACATTACAAAATATGTTGTAACTCACGATATTCCGCCCGGTGGCACGTATAACTTTGGGATCCATCTAGTTATAACATATAAAATGCAAACACAATGGTCTCGTTCCGATCTCAGCGGAGCTACTGCGTGACCCTTCCTTGTAAGTGTGAAAACATTTACGTTCACTCCAACCTCAATCATTTCATGAATTCAACCTGATTTACATATGTTATTAGGACGTAAAATTGAATGTGATTTATTCTACAAACACTTTTATACATTGCAAGAGCTGTGACGTCTAAATATTCACTGAGAACTCATAGTCGTATCGCAATAAACAAAAGCGAGTATGGAACAGTAAACTGCTTTCACAAAGGTTAAAAGAAAGCCTCCAAAAGCATGCAAAATGGTCGAGTGGTTTAGGTCGATACTCTATCAATCGTATGTTTGTGTTTTAAAACCCGATAATAAGTTTCTCTAAGTGTCTTCCTATTTTCATTTGGAGGCGGAAAACATTTCTTTGAATAACTCATTGGAAACTTCTTTTGTTTCAAATTCGGCTAAGACGGAACAATATATCAATTGCAAATCTAAAATCCATAGCTGAAAACAAAATATAAAGTATGTTTTCCCATTATTATCCTCCGATTTGTAACGAGACCCGGGTTCGATTCCCGGAGGGAGTTCATGTGGTTCGGATTCCACCTTAATCAGTAGGTCCACGTCTCATATAGCCTCGCTGCTGAACGGGACGTAAAACTCAAAATCAATCAATCAATCTCCAAGAGAGAGAAATAAAAAAAGTTTTTTTTGGTAAATTCTAGTTCAAAGTTCGAAGCACTTGCTTTTGCACGTGATTTTTTGTTTCTTTTTTCAGGGAACAGAAAAGTTCTGGCGCCTAAGAAATTATACCATATATTGCAAATTTGCAAGTGGATGTATTTACATTGCAATTTGTGGTAATAAAGATATTATGATTAGAAAACAATATTGTAATAAGTAAGTTTAATTTCTTCATCCATCGCCAGTCTTAGGGGCCCCTTATACCTCGCCGCCCCCCGAATATCGATATCGAAAATTTCGAATGATATATTCATGTCCATATATTCGCGATATCGAATGTTGATATATGATTATATGAATGTTGATATATGAATGAGTATATATATATATCGACGATAGCGATTTATCGACATATCACAGGCCCAGGTCCGAGAAGTGATGCTTGAAATATACTGGAATCAACAATCAAATTCTAAATAAGTTCCCCATTTCCCTATTCAATGTTGAGGGGGAAGAGTGTGAACCCGAATAGAAATTTTAAGAAAAACAAATGTTAAGATAAAAGTAGGTTTTCCGTCTCCCCTTGAATATAAAAATTAACAGAAAACTATTACTGCAATTTACCTTTTACTTCTGTTTCTGATTGTTATCAGATCACAAATCAGCGACAGTACACATACTTTACATAGTATACCAATACCAATACACTCTATAACTTTTCACAACCAAGCAAGCCGGAAGATGAATTTCCTGTAATATTAAAGTGGAATATTCTACAAAATAGTCATAATTCATTGGCCATATTTCTATCAGTACTTTGGTACGGACTAAGAGCTACAAGACTAACAGAACTAGAAATTAAAGATTTCATTCCTTTTTTCTCTCAGACTAAAAGACACCTGCATTTTCCTAAGATTTTCATTTTCTTAATATAAGTCCCCTATCCTGGGCTAATTCTGGCTACCGCGGTTTCGAGGTAATCGGTAAACGAAAGAGCAAAGTTTGTCGACTCTCAACTCTCGACAGTTTGTAAGAAGATATTTCACAGTTCATGTTGTTATTTCTTCGTTACAAAAACACTTCTAGTTGACTCTATTCATGGTGAATTACTGAACTTATAAACATTGACAATTATTGAAAAATGAATAATTATTTTTAAACATAAAAGGCATTACAGTTCACTAGAATGCAGTAGTAGAATGCAGAAGTGAAAGAAAATATTGTTTATTTGTTGAGATGCGCAAACTGAATGTGAATAATAAGTGTTTCCCATTCTCTTGTCCAGAGGTGGATCTACGATGGACTTCTGGGGGCTTGGTGGTTGGTAATACTCCTATTTAGAGCTACTTTTAAGAGCTCCAAACTCTGGAATGGGTTTTATTTCTATATAAAAACACAAATATTCCCTTTCTGGGAGGCTATCGCCATGATCGCCCACTGGATCCGCCCCCGCTCTTGTGTAGCAGACTTTGAAGATATTTAGCTCCTGCGATGGTGATTAAGGATTGTAACATCTGGATAATTTTTATACTGATATCGGATAGAAACTTATCCGGATTTGCAATATCCGGTTGACGGACAATAAAACGGATGACTGATAATATCCGGATAGCGAATGACGGATAATATAGAGGTAACGGATACTATCCGCATGATGGATAACGGATGACGGATAAGATCCGGATAACGGATGTTATCCGGATGTCGGATAATATCCGGATAATGGATTTATCCGGATAATTTATAAAATTAAGATAATGGATAATATCTGGATAATAGAACATTCGGATAACTGATTACATCCGGATGACGAATAAAGGATAGTATCCGGATAAAGTATGTGGTTTGAAAAAGACAATATAGGAGAGAGACTTATCAATGCTTTCTCCTCATGGAGTTATTAAAAGACGATCATCGGGCAGTGGTCTTTACCATTGAAAGATATTGCTTCTTAAAATGTTTCCTAGTAACTTCCAATTTTCTTGTTCTTGTTGAGCGCGGTGGCTAATGGTAGACCGCTTACTTTGGCGCGTGGGGTCCTTATTGTTTCGATCCCCGGCCAAATAAGTTTGCGGTGGACAAGATCGTATCCGTAGCTTCGCTCAGGGTACTCCCGCTTCTTGCCACTTTTCACTCCATCAATTCTTCTATTATCATTGACTTGCTTTAATCATTCGACACGGCAGCTCAGTGGTAGAGCGCTTCCTCTTTTGCGTGGGGTCCTATTGTTTTGATCACCACCCAAGGAAATTTGTAGTGGACAATATCATATCCGTGGTTTTTCTCAGGGTACTCCTACTTCTTCCCACTTTTCATTCCACAAATTCCTCTATTATTATTGAAAGGCTTTAATAATTGCGCGCGGTGGCTCAGTGGTATAGCGCTTCCTCTGGTGGACCAATTAACATTGAGGTGGATGAGATCGTATCCGTGGGTTTTCTCAGGGTACTCCCGATTCTTCCTACTCTTCATTCCACCAATTCCTGTATTATCATTAACTTGTTTTAATCATTGGGAGCGGTGGCTCAGTGGTAGAGCGCTTCCTCTGGTGCGTGGGGTCCTTATTGTTTCGATCTCCAGTCAAGTAAGTTTGTTGTGGACAAGATCGTCTTCGTGGTTTTTCTCAGGGTACTCCCGCTTCTTCACACTTTCCATTCCACCAACTTCTCTATTAGCATTGACGCTTTAATCGTTGGGCGCGATAGCGCAGTGGTAGAGCTCTATCTCTGGTGCATGGGGTCCTTATTGTTTCGATTCCCGGCCTAGTAAGTTTGTGGTGGACAAGGTCGTATTCGTGGGTCTTCCCAGGTACTTTCGCTTCCCCCCACATTTCATTCAACCAATTCTTCTATCATCATTGACTTGCTTTAATCATTGGAGAGGTCTTGGTCCCTTGAGCATTGCGGTGATGTCAGAAATCAGATTCGATCCCAAGCATTTGGGTTGTGATGTAAACCTTTGCTGTGGTTCAGTCTCAGTATTTTATTACGCGAGATAAAGCCATCCATACAGCTATAAATGTTGTTCTATCTTGCGCAATCAGGTATTGATATTGAGCCAATGCGGAACCTCATTTTTTTCGCTTTGAGGCCAGAAACCGATTTCGGACATTGCGCTGTCCTCAAACGACTAGGATCTTTCCAATGTTACCATCCGCGTCCAACGACCCCATGTTTAAAAGGGAAATAGAAAGGACTCGTGTCTAAAACTTCCGGACCCAGTTTCTTGAGGTTCAAGTTTAGGGATCGATTTCTGATATCACCATTGTGCTCAACAGATCAAAACCTTTGAAATGTCGCCAACGCCGTCCAATAACTTCATCTTTAATAGGTGAATAGAAGTGACCTTAGCCCATAACGTCAGGACCCCATTCCTTGAGCTTCGTGGCCTGAGCCTGATTTCTGACATTACTACTGCACTCAGGGGCAGTGGTTAGGGATGGGCACGAGTGAGTTCGAGTGTTTTTTTTTAAACTTGATTCGACTCGAAACAGACATCTTTTAGCTCGACTCGAGAACTCGACTCGAAAAATTTCTTCTGACTCCACTCGAAACTGGACTCGAATTTGGATCGAGTTTCGAGTCGAGTCGAGCCAAATCTTGTGTGTAGTTTCAAGTTCCTTTTTCACTTATTCTGCATAAACAATATAATTATTATCAATGTTGCTACTTCCACTACAGCTTATTATTATTATTATTATTATTATTATTATTATTATTATTATTATTATTATTATTATTATTAAATTCTGTAATTAAGCTTGAAAGATAGGCGGTTTCCATCTGAATACTAAAAACTAGTTAACTGCCGATTTCGGTAGTCGTGAAATCTAGGACACAAGGACATCGTTCACGAGGTTCTGGGTTTGAGTTCCGGAGGATCAAGTATTCGTGCTTGGGCCAAAATTTGTTAAAAGTTATAGCGTGCCAGGAAAACATGTTTAAAACTGTTCTGCCTGGGTCTACGGTTTTCAACGACTTGTGCGGCTTGGCTCACAGCTTATTTAATATCGAACCGAACCGAGAACCGAACCGGATGTGCACGAGTCGAGACACAATTTGTAAAATTCGAGTCGAATCGAGACTGCTCGTAAAAATCTTGATTCGACTCGAATGTCTCAAAACTCTTCACATATTTTTAACAATAGTTTTGAAGAAACTAATCACCCAGAAACAGTTATATATATACAGGTGCGGATCCAAGGGGAGCTACAGCCCTCTTGACACTCAGGTATACACTGGATAAAATAGGCTTCAATCCTGCTTTACACTGGATAAAGCGGCAAACAGTGATTTAGTCGCTCCCTTGATCATATCCTGGATCCGTGGCTTTAAGGGTTCATAGCTGTAAAACTATGGGACCTATCGTTAGGGATGCGCACGAGACGAGTCGAGACAGAATTTTCCTGACAAATTTCGAGTCGAGACACAGCTCTTGCAATAGAAAAGAATACATTTTTCGAGTCGAGACATCACTTTTACAGCACATTTTCGAGACGAGAAAGCCTCAAATCTTGTCTCGTGCGCATCCCTACCTATCGTAGTCGGGTTAAGACTTCACTTAGAAACTAATATGTGCGCTATCCAAAAATAGAATGTTTCAGAATCTAGAGTACACATGCGACAATTTTTAGAGAGGAACTTTGGCTATGTGCATATAATTTGAAGTACTCACCAAATACCTGTATAAAAATTGTTGCAGAAGTATGTTAGAATTCTAAAATATGGATATTTGGACAGCGCACGTACTAGTTCCTAAATAAGGTCTTGACCGTACTACGGTAGGTCGCCTAGTTTTGGAGCTATGGACCTTTAAAGTTCATTTCTTCATGTTTTTGGCAGCCTATAACTCCGAAATTAAACATTTGTGGGCCCAGGTTTGTTATTACCTTTTGTCTTATCTTGGTGTCAGGAACAGTATTTCTTCCAGATATGTTTTTGGGGCACTGCCCCCCTCCCGGAGCTCTGAGAGTGCCCCCGGAGGAGACCAAAATATTACGTCTATAATACAATAATAAATAGAATAGTACCAGCAGTGCCCCTTCCCCCACCCTGAACATTTTTTCTGAAAGAACAACTGGTCAGGAATCTCCTTGCATTTTTTAAATGGAGTATCGCATCGCAGTTTGCAGTGCAAATGGGAATGCAATGCAGCGCAAACATGGAAATGCAACATTGCATTTACATGTTTGCACTGCAAATTGAAAAATGTATTGCAAATTGCGATACATCTTTGTGTCTTAAATTACTACATAAGCTAAAATAAGGAGCAAGTTAAAAATATATTACTATTATTTCAAGAAACTTCCCCCGACTTGAAGGGTCAGTTATTGCAAGAAAAAATGCCTCGACTTTGAATTACAATAGTTTTCCACTTTTGTATTTCCTTCCCTTTGTCAGTTTATTGTTACTGGGTCATTCTCCAGATCTTCTCAGGTTTCGGGTGATTATCCTTGTTTCTGAGCGTGTAATAATAAAAAAAAAATGTTCCTTGAAGAAAAGGCGCATTGGCAGCAGATTGGACCTAGCCGATATATGGTATATATAGCATGATTGTGGGTTGGTTAGTAAAACGCAGAAGTGCGTACAGTAGATCAATAAAACAGTAACGGTATTCTTCAATGCCAAAAATACAGTATAGGAAATTACTCATCTTTATCTCTCTTTTCTTTTTGCTTTCCATTTGAAGTACTGATATACCTGATACCCATTTACGTTCCTTGTTAAAAACAACATATGTTTTAGCAAGATTTCTTCTTGGGAGACGCCGCGAACCTCAAAAAACATCCCGAACAAATGGACTCTCTCTTTCTGTGTGTGTTTGAACCAATGAGTTGTTTTTCCTAAACCTAATTGTTGAATTTGCCGCTGTGGTAAAACTATTTCGCTCAATTTGACAAATAATATAATAAAATATAATACTTATCCAGCAATGAGCGTGGATTGCAAGGAAAAGCAGTGAACTCTAAAGTACCCCTGTAGCAGGGGCGGATCCAGAACGGACTTCTGGGGGGGGCGTGGATTGTAATACTGCTACTTAGCTAGTTTTAAGAGCTCCAAATTTTGGGATGGGTTTTATTTATATATAAAATAAGAAAGCTTCCTCTTCCGTGGGAGGGGGGCGATTGCCCCGATCGCTCCCTGGATCCGTGTCTGTCCTATAGCCTCTCCTCGAAATTAAATGCATTGATCTATTATTTCCAATTCGAAGTCATTTTCGCTTCCATGTTAATGGTGACGGAGTTCTTGTTCTTTGTATCTCTGTACTCAAGAAAATAATAATAATAATAATAATAATAATAATAATAATAATAATAATAATAAATCATCTGAATAATAACAATATTTTTAACCCCCCTTCTTTAAACTTTCTGTGTATTTCTCTGAATCTGGATATGTTGTTTTATAGTGTATAATACAAAAAGGCTTCAAACAGCAATCAGGCAAAAATTATTTTTGTAAAAGACACAAACGCCTTATCAGTGGCTCTGCAAATAAGTACTAAACAACTGACGTTGTTTCTGCTTGCCTTTAAACATAATGTTACGGTTTACAAGGCACAGACAAAAGTAGAGAGCAACGTGAAATTTCGCCTAAGGGCACCTTCGTTGCTAAACTGAAGACTAGCACTCTGTCAACATATTGCATAGCTATCAATAAGTCACACTCAAAGGTTCTTTCCAAACGTTTTGGTATAACAGGTTAATCAAACTACGCTGTTGTAGGTAAGGGATGAGACTCTGAATGACCGATAAGTGTTGGAGTTCAGAGCCGTAGCTAGAAATTTCGTTGCCCGGGGCGAAGTAGAATTCGGCGTCCCCCGACACTCACCTTACCAAACTTTGACTTTTTCTTTCTGTGCTTTTATTTTTAACATATAAGAGAAACACCTTTTTGTTGTTATGCTACGCTGTTTTTTCTTTTTTATCAAGCCGCTTAGACAGACCATTGCAACAGCCAAA
Source organism: Thermobia domestica (assembly GCF_964235325.1). Taxonomy (NCBI): domain Eukaryota; kingdom Metazoa; phylum Arthropoda; class Insecta; order Zygentoma; family Lepismatidae; genus Thermobia; species Thermobia domestica. The sequence goes on along the minus strand of NC_137462.1, from coordinate 215,064,660 downwards.
AGCGATCGTTATGTATTCTTTAACAAATAAGAGCCACTCTCAAGAGGCTTATTTTAGACCTGCTGCTAAACTTGCCAAACTACCTTGTATACAAATCCATTTGGAGAATAATTATGAAAAAAGCATGGAGTCGATTCTCCTACGTCAGGACGACCATGTTAGACATTGAGTTGCTGGACGCGAGTGGTAGCGTTGGAAAGGCCCGGGTCCCCTGAGTGCAGTAGTAATGTCAGAAGTCTGGCCCAGGCCACGCAACTCAAGGAATGGGGTCCTGACGTTATGGATTCGGGTCCCTTCTATTCACCTATTAAAGAAGAAGTTGTTGGACGGCGTTGGCGGCATTTAAAAGGTTTTGATCCGTTGAGCACAATTGTGATGTCAGAAGTCGATCCCTAAACTTGAACGTCAAGAAACTGGGTTCGGAAGTTTTAGACACGGGCTCTTTCTATTCCCCTTTTAAACATGGGGTTGTTGGACGCGGATGGTAACATTGGAAAGATCCTAGTCGTTTGAAAACAGCGTAATGTCCGAAGTCAGTTCCTGGCCTCAAAGCGCCAAAAATGAGGTTCCGCATTGGCTCAATATCAATACCTGGTTGCGCAAGATAGAACAACATTTATAGCTGTATGGATGGCTTTATCTCGCGTAATAAAATACTGAGACTGAACCACAGCAAAGGTTTACATCACAACCTAAATGCTTGGGACCGATTCTGATTTCTTACATCACCGCAATCCTCAAGGGACCAAGACCTCTCCAATGTTTAAAGCAAGTCAATGATGATAGAAGAATTGGTTGAATGAAAAGTGGCAAAAAGCGGGAGTACCCTGAGAAAACCTACGGATACGATCTTGTCCAACGCAAACTTACTTGCCCGGGGATCGAAACAATAAAGACCACACGCACCAGCGTAAGCGGTTTACCATTGAGCCCCACAACAAGAACAAGAAAATTGGAAGTTACTTGGAAATATTTTAGAAGCAATATCTTTCAATGGTAAAGACCACTGCCCGATGATCCTGTTTTAATAACTCCATGAGCAGAAAGGACTGATATGTCCCTCTCCTATATGGTATTTTTCAAACCATATACTTTATCGGGAATATTATCCTTTATTCTTCAATTCATGAATTGTTTGAGGTTGAAGTGAGCGTAAATGTTTTCATACTTAGGAGTCTGGATATGCAAACCTGCTTACCGTGGGGATTTACTTCTGTGAAATTTGGTCCATGAAGTTATACAAAACCCGGTAAAATAAGGAACGTTAACATTCTTACAATGAGAACAGATTTCAATTCCCGGTGGGAGTTAGCGTACGCTTTATCCTGGGAGACCCGGGTTCGATTCCTGGTGGGAGCTCATGTGTTTCGTATTCCATGTTAATCAGTAGGTCCACGTCTCCTATAGCCACGCTGCTGACCGGGCAGTTAAACTCAAAATCACAATCACCACCACACGGCGGGAGTTTACATGGTTCGGGTTTTACGTTAATCAATATGTCCACGTCATATATGGTCTTGCTGTTGAAAGAGACGTTAAACTCCAAATCAACTCAACTCATTAAGATCAGAGTTCTGAGTTTAATACCAACTTGAAACCATACGTTCAAAGCAAAAATTGAAATAAAATGAAATCTTTATGTTTAACGTCCCATGGTTATGCCGGTTAGGCTAAAGGAGACGGTGATAATGAGAAAGGAGTGAAATGGTGGAATGAAGAAAGTAGGAGGAAACGGGAGAACCCCGAGAAAACCCACCAGCACGGCGTTTGTCCACCACAAAGTCCAAACGGCGCGAGCTGGGATCGAATTAGGGACCCGAAGCACCGGAGGTGAACGCTCTACCACTAAGCCACCGCACCCCCCAAAATGAAAATTATTCATGCTTCTGATAACTATATAAACATGGAGAGGGAGAGAGAGAGAATAAATATGGTTGTATTTTTCATAGGGCCAAAGTGGCTTAGTGGTAGAACGTTCACCTCTGGTGCATGGGGTCCTTGGTTCGATCCCAGCTTGCACAAAGTCAGATTTGTGGTGAAGAAACACCGTGTGCGTTCGTTTCTTCAGGATTCTCCTGTTTCCTCCTACCTACATCGTTGCACAATTTTCGTTCACTTCTCATCATCACCGTCTCCTTTACCTAGCCGACATAAGCATGGGACGTCAAACTTAATTTAATTTCATTTCATTAAAAAAATTACTGTAATTCATAATCTGCATCTTTATAAAGCAACTTTAACAATCATATGGATGTATAATGCTTAAATTGAACTAAATCGCAATTGCAGTAATCTGCAATATTTTAGGTTTCTCATTTATTTACATCAAATGTTTAGTTATTTGATACTTTATAGCAAGAATATTAACTGCTATATAAGACACTATTATATACCTGTGGCGTGGAAGACCCTGGTTTGATTCCCAACGGGAGCTCACGTTTTTCGGTTTCTATGTTAATCAGTAGGTCCCGTCTCATATAGCCTCGCTGCTGAAAAGGGCGCTAAACTCAAAATCAACTCAACTCAATAATTATCTATACATTGAATTTAATAATAAGGAGGGAGGCCGAATAAAGAGGGAGACCTTAAAATTTAAAACGTAGGGTCAGTGTGAGTCAGAGAGGTCACGGGGGTGGTGTGTCACAGTTAGTCACGTCCTGTTGACCCACGATCCACTGACCTACTCACAAATCTTGACCCAATTGACTCACTCCATCTCTGGACTGTACACACAGATAAAGCAGACATATATGTAATCTGACCTTACTTGGCCTTCACTAATTTAAGATAATCTACAAAAAATGAAAGAAAGCAATTTCAAACGCAAAAATATAGAAATGTATTTTCAACGGAACACACACACACACACAAAAAAAAACGTAACAGCCAAGATTTGAACCCGAATTTCTGCACTCAGCAAGCAGACGTCTTACCGACTTACCCACGGCATATCTTCCGATTTCTGGTTTTGAAACTTTATTTACACTGCGTGTGTTACCTAACAACATTACGAGATGTTCTTACTGTCGTGTTAATACGCGTTCCGTAAATTTACGAAGTCGCTCTTTTAATCCAAAATCAATTCGACACACACACACATACACACACACACACACACATATATATATATATATATATATATATATATATATATATATGTAGATAGATAGACATATAGATATAGATAGATAGATATGTTGGTGCACCAGTAAGCTCCCAAGAGTACAGATTAATTCATTCTTGATTTTAATCTACAGAACAAATGTTTTTTATGAAAGCAAGGGGACTGCTACCCATAGATGGCTAAGTGAGGTAAATAAAATTTAAACTTCAAATGGAACTGGGGTGGCTCACCGACAATGGCTGATTTAACACTTTTGATAACAGCGCGGGTAATAGGTGGTTTATAGATAGAGCCTGTGTAGGTAAGTGGATACCGCGTGAGACTGTCATTCTAAGGGTGTGGGGTTCGAGTCTCGGCCTAGACTGAGTTATTTTTTTCAACACTATAAATGATGTTCACGTTTCATACTGAAAGAGATTTATCCTATGAAGGGAGAAAACCCACGATGGGGTCAGGGGGAAAGACGGACACTGTTTATCCTTAAGTGTTAAAATTTAATTTATTCCCATGTCTTTTGCTCTTTCCTTTCCCTCTTTCCTTCTTTTCTCATTTTGTTTAGCTTTCCATACTTTTTCGGTCTCTGCATGATGCGTATTATTGTTTTCGTTTCCTTTGCATTAATTCCTATTTCTTTGATCTTAAAGTAAATGGAATTTCTGTAGATTTATCTCGTGGTTGTTTCTCTAAGTGATGCTCTCAGATAGTAATACTTTTTCCTCCAAATGGAGGAATATCCTGGCATGTTATGTTTTCGGGCATGTATTTGCTGTCATGTTGGTTGTCCAACTATCAGACATCGAGTGAAACTTTTCTGCTACTGGAAAAAGCTATCATTTCTTATGTATCCAACCTCCATTTTCTAAAGTCGCTGACTGTACATGTTATTGGTCCATTTCCGGATGTTCTGCTTTCTTCACATAGGTAAGTTCTACCTCAATGGCTTGCGTCAACTATGGGTAGTATTTCGTACATTTAACCTTTCCCGATATCTCTTCTCGTTCTCGCTATATTGCATAAAATCTCATTTTGACCCCATTTTTATGCCCCCATTTGACCCTTTCAATACACTTGTTGGCCGATATAAAAAAATACGTGTCGCTTCTTTTTTGATGATCTGTATGTCTGTGCAATCTTATCAAAATCGGCGTGTTACACCGAGGTACCCTGCCTTGTTAGAATACAGGAAGGAAGTACATGCTACCACTTGGTTGATCATACATTTTTTAATTCTAAAATTTGATCTTGACTGGTGTAGTCTTGGTGTATATGTTTGTACAGTCGAGTGAATGAGTGGTAATAATGGATCATGGTAGAATACTCTGATTTTTCGCGATAACCTTGTTTCTATACTCCTTTCGTAGATTGAAAGATTCTTTTAAAAAAAGGCAAAACGTGACGACGAAGGAAACGGTAAGAAAAGGGAGAAAATGTGAAAATACAAAAAAGGAGAAACTGCTAAAAGAGACATTTGTTCTGGCAAAAATGGTTGACAGAAATAGTTTCAGAAGCACCGTTAGGGGACACCAAACGTCCTGGGAGAGCTTATACTTGGAATTTCAATGCATGGCCTCAGCTTCGCCGTTATTGGACATTTAGATTTCCTTTCGTTTTTTCTCCATGTGAAGATAGTCCTGTGTTAAGTGTTGCTAAATAAAAATTTATATTTAAAACTGAGATTATTTTTAAATTAATGAATGGGTTTTCAATATAATTATCATATGATATTCATTTACCTTTCCATTTTTTCTAATGAAATCGTTTTCGATTAACGTTATGATTAGGTATACCGGTATTACTTAATTTAATGTTATCACATACTATGCTAATTTATTTTGCGATGTAAGGGCAGTACTGTAGAATATGAAATCATTTTCTGTATGTTGAATTTAATTGTACAATGTGTAGTGAATTACAAAATTATCATTAATGTGAATAAAATTCTTAGCAAAATTAAAATTTCACTCTTGTATGAGAGAAATTTGACAATTCTATCTTTTGAATATAACATAAAGACAAAATATGATTGCTACTTAAATCAATTTAAAACATGTGGATTATAGTTAAATAAATGATTTGCTCTAAGCAGGAGTTGCTGAACTGATGTTGAAGTTTAAAATGAATTCCTTTTAATAATTAGGCAAACGTTTCTTAACATAATACAGTATAGTTAACTAAAGAATCTAAATTTTTAATTTTAACGTACACGAATGCACATATAAGAGAATATATTAAGCTTTATTTTTAATTGAAAAAGAAGTTCTAGATATTCCTTCTGTAATACATATACATTAAATATCACAACAGAAAGTTATTAGTTGCTCTTATGTCTTTGTAACAGGTAAGTAGCTTGATTTCCAATTCTATATTTTGATATTTTACATTTTCATTCTGTCATGGTTAGTGATGACGTTACTTCGTTTTTGTGACCAAAAAATTCAGGAAATGAAACTTTTTGAAATGTTACGTAAGGTACTAGCCAAGAATTCATCGTAACAGAAACTAATTTTTAAGATGATTTGCCGTTTAAATAAAATCGATATTCTCTTTACAAATATATATCTATGAAGTTTTGACAGTCATCATCTACAAACAGTTTGATTGTTTTGTTTCATATTCTACATTTTATTCCTTGTCCTACAATTAATGAAAGCTATAAAAAGCATGATAAATGTGGAACAATAGTTTACCATTCTTATCCCAGATACTAAAAAATCCTAAATGAAGCATACATATAGTGGTCAAAGTTTGGTTTGCTTCTCACTTTTATTTTGTCTTTAAAATATTTCATCTTCTGACCTTCCTTTACTCCTTTCTTTTAAACTAAACACAAATAAATTTAATTCATTTCAAATGGCAATATCAAATGAAAGTAAACAAAAGTGGCAATCTTTAAAGAGAAAATGATCTTCTGCGGGAGCTACATTCTGAGGAAGATCTAATTGATGGATTAAAGAGCATTACATGTAATGAACAAATCCATACCGTACTTACGTTAAGACAAGGACAATAACTGACAGAGAATATATGGAAACTTCTTAGTATTAAGACTCATCAGAACACACTATATCACTTATGTAGTCTTTCGTAAATAATACAAATACAGTGAAACATAATTTTGAAAGAATGCCACTTCCTACTTCTATAATACTCGTATAATGATATACGTTAACAATTGATTTTCAAATTCTTATTATAGTCCAGAAACCGTGACGCCCGTGTTGTAATGTAGTAATATGCTTCAAAATTTCTCCAATAACGGAAACAGTTTTAACCTCATTCCGTGGAATCTTGTTTGTAAAAAGATTCCTATTTTTGAAATTTATAGTATTTGTTATCATCTCTTTATTACTTAGAGTTTCTTTTAAGTAATGAGGAAAGTGTTGATGAGCTTTGATATGTAGGAAAAATACTTTATTATTACTATCATTATTATTATGAGAATAGGAGCTAAATTTGAATGTGTTATTAAAGAAGATTCAAATTCATCTTACTGTAAGCAGCACTATTTTTGTAAGATCTATTAATAGTTATCAAACGGAACTATGATAAATTGTTATTTCTGTCGTAAGTATGATTCTGGAAACACTGATAATCAATTCGTAGTAAAATGTCTGCACAGATGTTTCTTGATGTAATTCTTTACAGTAGAAGCAATGTATTTAAGAACTCTCAAGTTCTTCGTATACATGAAAACAATTCTATCTGATGTTTCAGAGCTATAAAAATCAAGTATAAAGCTGTTCTACTAAATTTTCTGAGAATTCCACGCTATATTTATAAATTTTAGCGAATGACTTGAAGAGAACATAAAAAAAATACAAAAAAGAAAGCTATATATTACATAAAGTTCAGTTAAATGAACTTCTAACTACTTTCAGATCTTAATTCAGAGGCCTTACATCTAGAGGGCGTAATTCATGATAAAATTGTCAGCCACTTTAATATTTCCACTTGGTGTAAATGAGAGATCTTCCAAATAAAACTTCGTGAATATTATCTGACCGTCTTTCTAAAATTATGATATTCTTTGTTGCTATTAAGTATTTACATAGAAGAAAATGATGAGAAGTATAATGAAGGTCCTTAACTAAAGAAGGAAGCGACGTTTACCATCCTTCGTATTTAAGATTTTGTTCAACAAAATTAATTTCGAAACGTTTTCGGCATCAAATAAAATTCCATACATTCTTCTTGTAACAATTGCCAACATGCAATACCTTCCACTCGCTCTTCAAAATGCGAGCTTGAATAAAAGTATTGTTTCGTAAAACGTTTAATTTTCCTACAAATATTCTTCTCGTAACAATTGATCACAGTAAAGCGATATCTTCCACTCGCTCTTCAAGATGTGACCTTGACTAAAATATTGTTTCGTAAAACATATTTAATTTTCCTAGAAATATTCTTCTTGTAACAGTTGATTTCAGTAAAAGCAATACTCTCCAATCACTCTTCAGGATGTGACCTTAACTAAAAGTATTGCTTCGTAAAACATTTAATTTTCCTACAAATATTCATGTTACTATTTAATTTAATGACGTACTTGTCCCCGCTAATATTTTAATAACGCCCTTTTAATCGTGAACCGCCCTAATGAGCAGTTTTGCACATACCGGTACATAAGAGATTTAAACGAATTGCAACTTATTATGTAATTTATCTAGAATAAAAATATATACGTATTATCACCTTATCTATTAGGAGAACGTGTTTACTATTTTTCACTGAGATAAGGTATGCTATTTTTCACAAATGACTAACACTGTCATTGTATAGTAAAGATGTTTTATAAAGATTAACTTAGTGTAGTGAGTACGCTGCTTAATGGTAAAAAGTTTACTTCTAGTGCGACGGCTCCTTTGTTCGATTCTAGGTCATGCACCAGGTTTGAGGCGGACAGCATCGTGTCATTGGGTTCTTCAGTTTTCTTTTACATTGTCACTTCAACAATTCTTTTACAATATTTCATTTCCATTAATTACCCGTCTGATTTTGTTACGGGGCATAATAATTGAAAGTTAAACTGAAAGATGTCGTATCGTTTTCATTAATTTAATATATTTTATCAAAGGAAAAATATGGTAGTACGTATCTCTCTCTCTCTCTGTTGGAAATAGATACTCAAAAAGCGGTAACAGAAGTACTGGAAATGGAACATAATTAGAGTACTTCCAGCAAATAAAGGATAAATTAGTCAGCATTTTAACGGTTGACAAAATAGCTATTAAAATTGTATAAATTATTGTAGATTGAAATATCATTTAGTTAACATAATTATGAATCACAAGGAGATCCCATATATTCTCACTTAGAAGATGGCAACAATGAATCCTGAGTATTGGTGGTTTTGTAGAGGAGTTAAGGGACTCACCAGCTTCTTTGGTCAAGGCAACTAACCCTAACGTTAGTACACAGAGAGCAAACAATAACAGAAACACGAAAAAGAAGTGTGGTGTGGTATGGATGTTTGTATGCGTGTGTGTGTGTGTTGCTGAGTTAGTTGTTTGAGCCATCTCTGTTAGTCTGAGGCTCTATTTGGACGCAGTATTTGTTATCTAATCTGCTTTGGGAGTTCCGGGGGCGCCGTGACCAGAAAACAAACAAGCGACGGCAGTGATGCGATTTCACTAGACTAGAATAATGTACACCGGAAATCCGTCCAGTAACATGATCAACTTAAATACGATATAGTCTTCCATTAATCATGGCAACTTCCTCCACAAAACTGAAATGTAAGCAACACTGGAATCTTATTTATTACAACTAGAGAGAGAGAGAGAGAGCATGTCAGAGAAACACAAGGGCACAGATTTTTGGTCTCGTGTGGGAGATAGGATATTTCACACAGTAATGCCTATGAAAAGATGCATATTGAGAGAAGAAAAGAGACAAACTTCAAGTTACGTCATGCACACAAATTCAACATTTCAATCTATTACACTAAGTCATTTCTCAAGAATTATAAACTTTTACTTTGCTGGAGTAATATTACACAGGGAACAGTTTTATGTATTGATAAATAGATTTTAGTAGGGGTAGTGCAACATCAAATTTTTTATTGTTTACACATATAATATTTGTTTTGCTGCGGGAGGTGAATGAACAAAATGTTTAAAAACGCGAGAAAAGGTGTAAAGAAACTACTGTAGTATGGATATGAATGTTGAAAGGAGAAAATCACTAGTGATTGGAATGAAGTGGTTCGTAACTATTAAAGTACATAATATATGGAAAGAAACCAGAACAGATAGTTTTCGTTATTCAAATTTATTATCAATGATTGATGATAAATAAAACCAAGGATATATCGACGAAAGAACAGTTACAAAACAAGAAAAGAATATCTTATAGGCCTATGAATAAAGAGTCAAAATCGCTTCAACAAGTCTCTTGCATGGAGCATCATAATCCATGATGCAGATAGATAGTCATAATGCAAAAATGCGATGAAAAACGAATGAAAGCTCTCGAAATGAAGCAAAATTTACAAAATTGGTTGGTTAAATCAAGAAAAAGTTAGTATATATTAATAAAAGTAGGAAGGATAAGAAAATTATCGAAGATAAATACAAGAGAAAAAGGCATTGTTTGGAAAAGGAAAGGAAATTGTATTCTGTGAAACGGGCAAGATAAGATTATGGAAGGAAAAGACAAAAATTTGAGTGAAGATAATATTAAAGGAAGCATTCTTATGTTAAGTTAAAGAGGTTGGCAATTGCATTGAAGTTTCACAGTTTGAGCATCAAATGACTTGGCAAGAATGAATTATTATTATTATTATTATTATTATTATTATTATTATTATTATTATTATTATTATTATTATTATGATTATAATAATAACAGTAGTAGTTTACGTGTTTATCTTATTAGCATAATTGAAGATTCGTTGTAGAAATTAATGTAAGTTCCACCTTGCAACTGTTTCACTAATTTTATTTTTTAATATGTTTATGCCTTAGTTAGATTTTCATACTTCGTTATATGCTAGGTTATATTTCTAAGCAATAATTTTTTCTATTTTATGACGCTTGGGTACAATTTACTATCTTTTGTAACTACTCTTACAGTAACTTTGTTTTTGGAACTTATACAGCGAGTCTTCAATTAACTTAGATCTCTAACTATATCCAGATAGTTGTAGGCTGGAAATCTGATGGTGCAATTTTTGACGTATAATTCTGGGACATTCGCATAAAGCAATAGCGAATAATTAACTGAGTAAATAATTCACGCGGTGACGTTTTGTCAATTGCAAGTAAATAAATTTATAAATTTTTGAGACAGTATAATACAGAGGAAGTGTTTAGAATGTAATCAATTTACAAAGGTATATTCAGAAGAAAATAGCTACTCGTATAGAAATAAAGTAAGCTCCTATATTAATTTCCTCCGTACGAATATCAGCATTATGTTTTGAGACTGTGTGAGAAACAAGGTTAGAGTCAGAAAGGCAAGCGGACTCATGTTTCCAATGAAGAGAAGAATATCGGTTACGTAAGAACTGTATGATCTAAGGTAAAATTTATATTACTTCCACATTGTACAAAAGTCCTTACGTTATATAAGAAAATGGCATACAGATTTGAATTTAGCACACTACACTAAAAAATTTTTAACTATATTATGCATAGGTGACAGAAGTCTTATATAACAACTTTGTTCGTCAGTCTGTCTGTCACCAGATATTAGGACAAAAACGGTAAGACATATCGAGATGCGGTTTCCTGGAATCGATTCAGCGTTCCAAGAACAGATTTCATCTCCTCCATTAACCCTCCTATATTTAAATATGAAGTGGTTTAAATTAGCCATTTCCGGTTCCAACGTTTATCGTCATGGAACGAAAACGGTAACAAATAGGGAGAAGTGATTTTCTGCAAATGATTCAGTGTCTCAAGGCATCATAACATGACTACTCACAAGACTCTTACCAAAGCAAGAAGTTGTTCACATGTACTATTACTTATGGTTTTAATACTGATTTACGTATTGCAAGAACCATAAAAATATAATATCAAAAGTTGCTTCTTGCAAATGCAAATGAAATGAAATCTTTGAGTTTTACGTCCCACGGTTATGCCGGTTAGGCAAAAGGAAACGGTGATTATGAGAAATGAATGAAATGGTGGAATGATGAAGGTGGGAAGAAACGATAGAACCCCGAGAAAACCCACGAGCACGGTGTTTGTCCACCACAAAATTCACTTGGGGCGGGCTGGGATCGGACCAGGGACCTTAGGCACAAGAGGTGAACACTTTACCACTGAGCCACCGCGGCCCTAAGCTGCTGCTTGCAATCGATTCACCGTCCACAGAGTAGATTCCACCTCCTCCGTTCAAGCTGTTTTCAAACCGAAAATGGTTCAAATTAACAAACAACATTTATCGCTACAAAACACAAAATTGTAATAGATAGTGACAAATGGTTTTTGGAAATGACTCAGGTCTCAAGAAAACATATCACAACCCGCTACGCTCTACCAAAACCAGAAATGGTTAAAATTTACTACACCATTCGGTTTCAATAGTGAATTCCTTAGATCAAAAATAAGACTTTTTTTTTTTGTAATCGATTCAGCTTCTGAAAGTTCCATCTTTTCCGTTAGCCCCCTATTCAAATCTGATGTGGTCTAGATTAACAATTTTTCGGTTTAAACTGTTATCACAAAAGAGCAGAAACGGTCATAGATAACGACAAACTGTTTTTCTCGGTAAATACAGCGTCGGAAGAGTACATACATCACAACCTTCAACACTATATCAAAACCCGAAGTGATTGAATTGACTAGTTCTTCTGGTTTCAATACTGATTTTCATAGAGCAAAAACTATGAGATTTCAAGAAGTTGTTCTTTCTTTTTTTCAGTCGATTCAGTATTCAAAAAATAGGCTCTGTCTCCTCCCTTATCCTTCTATTCATATTGGAAATAGTTGAAATTAACCATTTTCGGTTTCAGCATTTATCGCTATTGAACAGAAACGGTAATACAAAGCAACAGATGTTTCTTGCAATCGATACAGCGTCTTAAGAATATATTCTATCTTTGATCTTCTTACTCTGTTGCAACTAGCTGTTACACATGTACTACAGTATTTCAAGTACGAGTATTGAATTCGCATAATTTGGAAGTCTACCGTAATTTCACACTGTGAAACTAAACTTTCATAAATTACTATTTCATCTAAATAATCAATACTGGTTGCTACAATGGGGCCACGGTGGCTCAGTGGTAAAGGATCCTTGGTTCAATCACGGTTCTCGTCAAGTGAGCTTTGTGGTGGACAAACACCGTGTGCGTGGGTTTCTCGGAGTTCTCCCGTTTCCTTCCACTTTCTTCATTCCACCATTTCATTCATTTCTCATCATCACTGTCTCCTTTAGCCTAGCCGGCATAACGGTGAGACGTAAATCTTAAAGATTTCATTTTTTCTGGTTGCTATAACCATACGTTACAAATGGGTGAAACTTTGAACAAATCCTAAAACGAAGATTGATGAGAACTTTAGAAAGGTAGAATAGTTTTCACTTTTTAGTGAATAACTACGAAAATTCAAGACAGAATTATTATCATACATTGCTTTTCAGAAAAAGGTCAATAAAATGAGACTACGTTTGATATTCACGGATAAATATTCCAAACACTCCTAATTGGGTTATATATATGTATGAAACTCGTAAGAAAAAAAATAAACTTAACATATTAACGAGGAACCAAAGAAAGAGCTACTGTAGCGCATACCTCTTGGCTGTTTATATTTATTCTTCTCTCCTTTCTCTTTCCACCTCTATCTCCCAGTTTCTAACACACAATAATTTAAACTAAAAGTATTCACACACATACGTGTGAGCGCAATGACTACGAGATCGTACGCTGATGCGAAGCTATATTTTTCTTTCCTTTGGGCTAGCACGCTAGTGAATTATCTTCCTCTTCTGCAACAGACTAATGCTCCTATCGTGGAAAACTCATCTCTAGCAGTGGAGGATGGAAAAAAGAAAACTCTTCATAGAAGGGACCTAGCTGATTCTTCATTCACTCTCTTTCTTTCTATCTCCCACATACACTCGAACTCATATATATAATTTATTTGCTTCAGTGATAGCAATGCGATGGGTGTGGGTATGAAATCCCCTCAGATATTCTAGCCTCGTCTGTTCTTACCCGAGTTCCATCAATCGCATCTTGGCTGAAATGGATGATACAGCGTCCTGGTACCTGCCAGACGCACATGTTTGAAAGGCTCGCATTGTTCGAACTCCAGATATATGGTCACACACACACACACACATTATATATATATATATATATCGTATGATCCCACTTTTCTTCGTATATGCATACGAATGACAAAAGAGTTTAAATTTGACACTTTTTTATATATAAAAATGACTGAAGAATTACCCTGTCTTGTTTGAATAGTCAACCATGATAAAGAAAATCTTATAGTTTAAAATGCAATTTTCTCCTTTATTTTACTTAGTTTTCAAAGTCTAGGAAGGAGAAAAATGACTGTATAAAGTTCTTTTTACGTGGAAAATGATTTTTAGGGAATACACTTTTTACAAAAATGAACAATTGCACAATGAGAAGGAAAATGATACCATGAAGAACAAAAGTAATAATAACACGAAGAATAGAAAAATAGTGCTATGGACAGTAAAAATGGAGCACAGTAGATAGTAGGAACACTGAGTAATGGCATTCATGGAAATTATAGTAGAATGGAAACAAAAGTTAGAAAATGATATTTTTTAATGATTTATTCGTATGATTGTTTGAAAAAAATTAAGTTACTTACGAAATAAATGCCTTGCGTATGTATCCTTTCCACTAAATCAAAGAAAGGAACGAACAACTATTTTAGCAATAATGATTCTCTTTCAGTGAAAAGATAAAAACTTATAGGCAAATATTAACAAACATTCTTTTGCAATTAAATGACGTACATTGGACTAAATTGAGAAAAAGAAAACATAAGGTTTAGAAGCTGCAATAGCCAATTTAAGAGGTATTTAATCATATTGATAAATTTTTATGTCTGTATTTAAAATGGTTTTGGAGGAATTTATGCAACACGTCCTCAGTTTGCTGTAATTCAGTCTTGGAATGCAAATATAGTACACTCCTGGTCATCCGAGGTAATCGGGAAGAAAGGTACCACAGATAACGAAAATCTCGGATAATATGGAGACCTAAATAAGATGTCCATATCTCGGAATCTGTTAAGGTTAAAGACATGGAATTATGTACTTGGTTTTCACATTTAAAATGATTAGATACCGGTATGTGTTTCTCTAACCGGTAAGCTCTAAATCATAAGCTTAACTACCACAACATAATTCCATTTACAATGTACAACAGTTCATCAATGAATGTACACTAGAGGTGCACAGGGTTGTAAATGAGCGCGCTCATATGAGCTACTCATTTTTTGTGAATTTTATTATGAGCTAGCTAGTTTGAAAAAAGGTGAGCGTGAGTTGAGTTGGTTTTATGAACAGGTATTATAAATAAGCTCGTCTGCTATGAGGGATTAAATCTCGTGCACATGTGATATAGAGATATTTCCTTGTAGTCTCTTCTGAAGCAATATCAGTTAACGATAGAAAAATAAAAGGAGCCAAAGCAATCCGAGTTAACTGATCTCAATAAAACGTGAGAGTCTAAATGAGTCAGTAAGACAGTAACTATCACCAAAGCATGGATTCCCACCATCGATGCTGGATATGTGAATTTTAATATAGATGACTAGTGCTCATATGTTCTAGCAAGGTACGCCTGTTTCTAATCATTTTATCATTATTTTATTGATTACTAAAACGTTATTCATTTGCGCTTTTAACCGCTTCTTTCAATTTGCAATAATACTAGGATTTTTTTTCATTTTCAAAAATAACATGGCAAAATAGCTGCAATTAACTTTGTTTGATTATTTAATTTGTACTACGTTCTTCGTCAGCAGCAAGTCTGTTCAAGACAAAAGCAACAGTTTAAAGTGGGAACTGACCCGCTGTAGGTGCAATGTGTTCGACGCTTTTCCAGCGAAAATGTGGAACTTTGAGTATGAAAAGCACGCACTTTAACCCCTAAAGCAGGCAGGGGGCAAGTTCCATATTGTGGTTAGCTAGTGAACTTTACTTTTGAAGTCAGAAGAATAAAGATTCTAATTTCGGATCAAACATTAATTGTGTAATGGAAATGGAAAAGGCTGAAAGTGCCACAAAGTAAAATTTCCAGTATTCAATAAAAACTTCCTAAAACTGTACTTTATCCTTTAAGGTGCTGCTCCTTGCGAGTGCTCTAGAAACTAGTAGGAATTTTTCTGGCACTTTGGACCTTCTCTAGGTTATTGGCGATGTCGTTTACAACACATTCCATGCAAAAAATCGATTTTTTATTTTTTGGCACTTTCAGCCTTTTCCATTTCCACTACACAATTGCAGTCGATTTAAGAGGTTAGCTGAGAACCATGAAGCATGGAAGCTTCTCAATTGTAGCAAGTAACCTGCCAATAATGGCAGAATACCTATGATGATGATGATAAATAATAGGTGATATTTTACTATAGGTAATAGGTATAGATTGACAATAGTTATAAGTAATGTATTTAGACAATATATGCAATACGAGCTGTATGCACAATTACTTTATTATTATTACTCACTTTATAGAACACATCCAAAAACTACAAATAATAAGCAAGTTGTAGAAACAAATAAAGAAGTCGTAAATATACTTACAATCATCTGCATGACTGTTTATCTTCTCACCTGACAACAAATATTTCCTTGATGACATAAATCTAAAATACCCTCCAGTGTTGTAGACAATAGCTCTGTTGTCAGATAATACAAATTCCCTGTTTGTATCCTCCTCCCTCCTTTCCCCCATTTCGCTATGTGTAGCTCCATTTTCCTCTCACCATTGCTCACTAAGATTTGACACTTGCATTTACCCACAAAAGCAACTCCACAATGGAAAAGGACAAAGACACATTACCATGTGCCTCTCAGGGAGTAGGGTGGTGGACGAGTGAGCGAAAGTAGGGGTGTTAAGAAGAAGAAGCGGAGACACATTTTATCTTCCGGAAGTAGGCCAGTCCCGAACAACAATGGACATATTCAACAATTGACGTCCAAAGAGAAAAAGGGGAGAGAGTCTCTTTCAATATCCATCTTGTAGGTGGCAATGCATACCATGAATGATTGTATTTAATGGTCTCCAGAGTTTCATTTATCACAAAAGACAATAATAATTGGTTTAGTTTTGTTGAATTCACACAACTGATGTTCGCCTTCACACCAAAACAGAAAAAGACAACAAAAAACAAAATGTCGTTCATTTTACCCACTGTTCACCCCTCTTTCCTTTCCAATCAACACAATGTTTTTCCTCAACTTCTCCCTTTATAACGCGAACGTAAATACATCCACACAGCAACAGAGAGAGACCTAAGGCATTCGTAATATCCCATTGTTGAGACTAATTTATTTACAATCAGAGTACTAATCAATTTATTGAAAACATTTTTTATATATACAATAAAGGAATTAAACCATAGTATAGGAAAAATGAAACGAAATCTTTGAGTTTTACGTCCCACGGTTATGCCGGTTAGGCTAAAGGAGACAGTGATGATGAGTAATGAATGAAATGATGGAATGAAGAAAGTGGGAGGAAACGGGAGAACCCCGAGAAAACCCACGCACACGGTGTTTGTCCACCACAAAGTTCACTTGGCGGGGGCTGGGATCGAACCCGGGACCCCAAGCACCAGAGGTGAACCATAGTATAGGATTCATCACTATACCATACGGAATTTTCATGACAAAATAGATATGAGATGAGACAAATTCTTCCAACAGAAGCGGATACATTTTCACAGACAAAACGTCGCTTTCACGACTCTTTTGAGACGAAAGAGCCTGAACTCTTGTCCCAAAGGCAACCCAAATACTATAAAGTGGTAAGAAAGTATGACGAAAGGAAAATGAGAGAATAACAGAAGCAAACTACAACGGTAGAATGTTATTCGGGTAATTACTACAAAAGATAGTTGTTAGCTTAAGACCGTAGAGCACGAAAGCTGTCAGTCATGACAATAGTATTATACAGTGCAGGGGCAATTGTAAATATAGCGAAGTCAATGGGATTTGAATGAAGCAATTATATGATTGGTGACTATGGAGAGGTTATGGGCTATACAAACGAGTACTACCGGGTGTTTTGTCTCAAAGTGTGGCCGAACAGGAGTATGACGTCATACTTCTAAGATGACCACTAACGCCGACATCGATCTATTTTTCGCACTATACAGGCTAAAGTTCTCAAGCGATCTTCATGGGAGATGGCTCATTTTATTCCTTCTGGCTGCTGTATGTGCCTTTTGAATATATATTTGCCAAATAAATAGTTTCAGTACTTCAAAAATTAAGAAAACTATCAAAACTGAGGTAAAACTGAGTCACGTTTTCGGACTTCAATAAGCATATCGACTAAACTAGCAATTGGGCTTTAATAAGTGTCTCATTTTTCCCCATGACTATTATTTATACATATTGCATAGATATTTGTCAAATAGATAATTTTACTTATTTACAAATTTAATATAAATTCGGCACAATTTAGTCTTTTTGAAAGATAAGTAGTCAAATATCAACAACGAAAATAGTGTGAGGTATAAAATGTTAACAAATCATTATGCTGATAAATACATCAAATTAAACAAGAGTTTCTGATTATGGGGTAATTTAGTTTCGTATTGTAGTAGACCACTTCCTTATTACCATTAAAAGAAGATAAGCTTCCAAATTAAACAAAAATGAAAATTAGTAAATATGTTGGGTTGTAAAAGCAAAACCAATAGTGAAATACTCCAAATACACAAACAAACCCTTTTTATTATTACACAATTGTTTAGAAAGGAAAATAATAATAGAATTTCGACTTATAAGTCATTATCTGGGTCCGATAGTTGCATTTGATCGTCATTTTTAGTGTTGTCACGATGCTCTTTCTCGACTCTACATTTGCACAATTCTGTATATTTAAGATATTGAGTACGGCATTGCAATTGATACAATTAACGAGACATCGGTTTTTGATACAGCCAAACGTACGCACAGAATTGTGCAAATGTGGAGTCGAGAAAGAGCATCGTGACAACACTAAAAATGACGATCAAATGCAACTATCGGACCCAGATAATGACTTATAAGTCGAAATTCTATTATTATTTTCCTTTCTAAACAATTGTGTAATAATAAAAAGGGTTTGTTTGTGTATTTGGAGTATTTCACTATTGGTTTTGCTTTTACAACCCAACATATTTACTAATTTTCATTTTTGTTTAATTTGGATGCTTATCTTTTTTTAATGGTAATAAGAAAGTGGTCTACTACAATACGAAACTAAATTACCCCATAATCAGAAACTCTTGTTTAATTTGATGTATTTATCAGCATAATGATTTGTTAACATTTTATACCTCACACTATTTTCATTGTTGATATTTGACTACTTATCTTTGAAAAAGACTAAATTGTGCCGACTTTATATTAAATTTGTAAATAAATAAAATTATCTATTTGACAAATATCTATGCAATATGTATGAATAATAGCCATGGGGGGAAATGAGACACTTATTAAAGCCCCAAAACGAAAGGAATGGAAGACTATTGTAATATACTATATTTACTAAGCCTATCGAGGTCTACCACCACGCCAGGATTGGTAAAGATAACATGAGTTTCATCCAATATGTAGGGTGTATATCATTGTTGCGATTGAATTTTAAAGGAAAATCACATAAAAGACGAAAATAATTTGTTCAGAAAATTAGAATCAAATTCTTCTAAATTTACAATGACAATTTTTGTATTGTGTGTCATAATTTAATATTATTTTGGTACTTACATTGCACATCCAGACGGACTTCCACTACTCGCACCTTCTGCGCGTAGGAGTCATGAAAAGCGACGCACTTTAAATGCTTTCCGTGTTTATCCTTACTGAATGAAAGTTCCAGCACAGACGTTGCTACCCATGTCTTCGGTCTATCTAATTCCGAGGTGTTTGTTTGGTTGCTTCCAACAACTATCTCATCGTCATCTGAAAGCAGAAGTTCAAGTTTAGATTTTACAATTTAAGTTGCATTATAATAAGGACAAATACTGAATTTTTGGCTAAAAAGTAATAATTACAAAGTTGAGTTGCTTTTGAGTTTAACGTCTCTTTCAGCAGCAAGGGTATATGAGATGGGACCTACTGATTAACGTGGTATCCGAACCACATGAGCTCCAGCCGGGAATCAAACCTGAGTCTCCCACACCAAAGGCGCGTACGCTGACCACTTAGCCACGAAGGAGCTCTAATAATTACATAGTGAAAGTAATAGGTCGAACGTTACATTATGTAAGATAAAACCCTGAAATTAGAGTAATAGTTGCCTACTCAAATGCGCATGCATTCTCTGTATTTTTCTACATGGAATGCGTAATATATTAACACTAGCATGTCCGGTACACGTCATTTGAAGGTAAGAAAATTTAAAATATATAAATTTGCTCTCTTTGTTTTCTTTATGATTTTTAATATTTGTTCCCTTACCTTTCTGTTAATGGTACTTTTGTACTTTTGTCCTATTAAAGAACTCATCTTTAAAGGTAAATAACCGTCATTTGAGGGTTATTTACCTTTACTAGCCGATGCAGCAGCCAGATAAGTACTGAATGCAATTCCGTACTTATGTAAAATTGATGCAATCCCAGCAAGAAAGCAAGTAATGGAGCATGTACACACTCATTGTCAACGTCTTGCGAATAAAATCAGAAAAATCAGAAAAATAAACACACTGCTGAACAAGACTGCACTTATTTAATATAAAAACACATTTTATATCTTTATATTATATCCATAAATTAAAACACATTTTATTTTTATTTAATATAAAAACACATATCTTTACTTCATATTAAGGAAAGATATCAAAGAAATGTGTTTTTATATTAAATAAGTGCAGTCTTGTTCAGCAGTGTGTTTATTTTCCTGGAGCATGTAGTTATGAAGATTATAAAACTTCTAGAAAAAGCATTACCTTACGACGAATGAGTTTCATTCGTCAGCAAAACTTGCTGATAACCTGAAGAATCTAAAAAGTAGCATTGATGGAACTATTAAGAAGCACATACAAGAAAATCCTTCTCACTCAGAAATATTAGTGATCACCACCACACAATTCGAATCTCCAAAACCAGTGATTACACCTTACTTCATATTAAGGAAAGATATCAAAGAACGTCCTTATCCTCACTATTACTTACAATTATCTGAAAACTGATGAAAGTTTCCGGAAGAAACAAGAGAGAATTATTTTTCACAACACGAAATCTGGTGTTGATCAAATGACCAGAAAATCCACTGTTGGAGCTAGTATCAGAAGGCTGTATGTTGTAACGGAGCCACCCCAATGCAAGGACTTTTAAATGTTCTTTTACACACAACAATTAAAAATGAAAGAAATGTCTTAATAAAATCGTAACTGACAAGCTTGCAACGTTTTTCTTTCTTTCTGGACTAACCTTTTTAAATTTCAAAAACACTAGATTTTTCTGCTGTAAGAGCGGGTTACACTAAGTTCTATTACATACTTGACACTAAAATGGTATATGCGCACATGATTTTGAAATTATCCACGTGGTCCAAGTTATTACGAAGAACCTTCATTCTCAAAGTTGCATAGGAGTTAGATATGTCCAAAGGACAAAAACAGCAGCAAAATGTGTATATAACCAACATAAGACAATGCCAGATTCGGATACGCAACAAGAACATAACCAAGAAAATGTGGTAAAGTGTAAATTGTTGGTTTGTGAACGTTAGGTTAGTGAGGAAATATTGTTTTGAAAAATGTGCCAAAGCAACATTTGCCTGAAAATTCGTTTCTCAAGGTCCAAAACAATATGTGAAACTATTTGAAGATTAAAATATTATTTGCAATAAAGTTCAACAACACAAAAAACAATTTGTAGATTACTATCTAAATACAAAATAGTTTATGTCCTTGTGTAAGAACCAATGAGGGCAAATAAAGATATTTGATGAAGAAAGTAAATGTTAATGAAAATGCAGGAACCCGTCAGTTGACGACCGCTGGACGACCAGTTGAGTATACTTTTATCACAATGATACAGAAGTTGAGACAAGTAATTATGTGGAAACCAACAAACTAAGACAACTGAAATTTATGTATGAAGAAGTTTCAACTAAATTATTTGATATACCTATTAGTAATATTGTGTGAAAGTTGAACTTATAGGTACATCTAAGAAATATGATGTTCATAAAATACTATATAAATCTCGAAATGAACTACTGTACTTATTCAAAATTCAAAATTAAGTTATTAATTAGACTTATTTAACCCATTATTGGCGGAGAACCACTATTAGTTTCTGTAAGTCTCTGAGATAAGGATAACATTGTGATATTTGCTTGAGATAACTCTCATATATTCAAGTCGGGAAACCTAGTCATTCTGTCCAAGTAGCATCATTTCTGGACTAAAGAGGTTTTATGTGAAGAAGAATCATCATTCAACAAAACGAATCCAGAATCGACAGCATTCGAAAACTGCGTCATGTACTGTTTTACGAACTCACTTCTGTATATCCAAGTGGTTAGAGAACCAACGTTAAAGATGATCATGATTATCTCGATTGCAGAAAAGTATTAATACCATAGTTATCCATGTCTTTGAAGTTTAGGGAATGATGTCTTTAGTTATCTCCAGATGAGTACAAGTCAGTAATCGGTTTGTAGATAAATCTATGAATCATCAGGGAATTTAAGACGCAACCACTGAACTATGGTCCGATCTCGATGATGATCACTTCCTATGCAGTTTTTTTTACTAGGATCAATGGCAGACAGATTGTAAGCTAAATAATTCACCCTATAATCCAGGCTACTTTTGTGAAACCTAATAAGTTCCTGTGTGAATAAGTCTTTTCCGCTTATGAAGACCTCACAGCGGGACAGACTGAGTACCTCAATAGACAAAAATGCACCTTCCTTTCTGAGGCGATCTGACTCCCCAAATCAAAATGAAATACGTATATCAAGTTCGAGATGCCGGAAAGAAGGTAGT
The DNA here is from genome assembly GCF_964235325.1 of Thermobia domestica. Taxonomy (NCBI): domain Eukaryota; kingdom Metazoa; phylum Arthropoda; class Insecta; order Zygentoma; family Lepismatidae; genus Thermobia; species Thermobia domestica. Next base: position 215,042,383 of record NC_137462.1, on the reverse strand, counting down.
TAGTGGGAAATATATCGAGAAAGGATTTCATATTGTAACGCATGGAGAGTGAATCGCTCATTGTGCAACAAGTGAGTAGTCATTCTCGTCCAACGTGAGAACATCTGCCTGTTGATAATTGCTGGATGCTCAGGACAAGTTTCCGGTGCATTTCACGGAGTTTTGTAACGATCTGCATTGACTTTTTCACCTCAACTGAGAAAGACACAATAGATCACTACTAATATACACCACAATACTAGCAACAGCACATTTTGTGGCTGTAAAGATGATTTAGGAAATTATCCTGGACATTGATCACATTCAGCCATTATGCTGACCATTTATGATTGTCATAAAAAATCAATTTTTTATCTGAAGTGACAAACCGATGCAGAAATCTTTTTCGATTATTTTTTACACTCAGGAAACTACACACTACCAGACAGCGATTTTTGTTAGCCGGTGTCAGCTCATGTGGCACCGTTGAGTTCACTCTTCCATCTTACCTATTCCATGGAGCCGACGTACGACAATGGTATGGTGTATGGACCCTTATCGATGACGGCACAGACACTTATCGATTATCCGTCTTCATGGTGCTCCTGACGAGCTTATCCTAACTTGATGTTGGTCGATGTGAACGGGGCTGATTTTGCCATGTTTGTCACCGGCACGAAATTTGGTAAATCAACGGTGAATGATGCCATTCATGACCCAAACGGACTGTTAATGTTTTTGTGGTTTATTGTGCAGAATATCCCAGTTTGAATTCGTAACGAAAATTCACTCACCATAATGTATTCTTCATGGTGCATTTTCATACGACCCTGACTAACAAAGTGCGGTTCTACGACTGTCTGGGTGCCCCACCCTATTTGGTGGACGTTTACAGAGTTTGAACATTATACACGTGATCAAGTCCATCTCAGTATGTGTTGCTGGGGTGAGTTTCTAACCAGACCTCAAAACGGATATTGCATCAATATAATACATTCCCTTAATCTCACGTATCAATAAAGTTTAAGATTTTCTATATATGTTTAGCAAAGATAATTATGAACATTTTCTATATATGCCTAGCAGAAATAACTATTTGTCCTTTTATTTGATAACATACATTAAAATGTTTCTATATTAGCCATCTGTATAACTGAGCAAAGCCATAAACGAAAGAAATCACGGATTCACATGATATGCCGCAGTTACTTATCACAGATTCCTTTGCGTGAGCTCTGGTAATAGATCAGATAGATAGACCAGCATGTTTAGAAACCTTGACTGAAAAATGTGACAGACTGACCTTTTCCTGCCGAGAAACTTTTCATTTTACTATATAATTTAGATATTTTAGCTGAGAAAGTTTACCTAAAATCGACGGAAATAGAAGAAGAATCATGTACACGTGTGGACTTCTTTTTCATATCTTCAGTGGCGTGGATAACCACAACAAATATAAAAAGACAGCACATACTTTCATAAATCACGGAAATATTATCCGTTTCAATGCTTGTTCGGCTTTCTAGCAAATAATTTAAAATTTCTACTGATTACATGAACAGACGTAATATAATATTTAGAAGTATATCCCAATAACGCCGAAGATTTTGCACTGCTTTTTTTTAGATTACAATCGTAAGAAAATCACCTGTCGAGCAAGCTAAGAAGTTTCTATGCAATATTATAGTTTTCTGTCATTTGAGTACTCAAAACAGTGATTTGGAAAAGCGATTAACACAGTTCTTAACGCTGTTGAGAACAAATGCCTTCATTTTTTATCCAATTGATTTATATTTTTTGTTTTCTTTGAAATTAACGGATTTTTAATTACGTGATTTTACTGTTTCTTTTTCCTTTAGGTCTAGTTAAATATCCTTAACTTTTGAAAACCAATTTGTATTATACACATATGTAATTTTACTTAAATGAAATGAAATTAATAAATATTGAAATCGTACACCAGAAAATTTAATTTTCAGGAATGACGGGACATTTAAATAGGCTGAAGAAAAAACTGAGATAAGCAAACCATTAAAATTCCAATTCATTTGATAGAAAACAGAAAAAATCCCCATATAATTCAATGGGCTAAAAGCGAACTAGGCGCAGGGATTCAACAACGTCAAGTTACAAGGTTAATTTAAAGTTAGTTTCATTTTCATTGCATATTTGAAGCGTTGTCTAGAATTAAAGTAAAATATGTTTACTCATACCTTTCCCAAAACTCTTTTCTCTCTTTCTCTTTCTATTCTGAACCAAGCAAAAAGCTTTTGGCAATTATTTTTCAGAGACAATTCAATATTCTGTGGATATTTTAAATGAGAATTTTCATGCTTAAACATGGAACACGTATAAATTTCAAAAACACATTTTCACACATTAGCAGTGTGGGTAAAACATTATGTAGCTTACACCACCATTTTTTTAATTTCATTTTTTCTGTCGCTTCACATATACTGCCTGTGTAACAACCCAATCAGTTAAACTTTGTGTTTGCTGCTCATTTAAAGCAAACAAATTCTCATTCACAATTTTCATGCAACAGTTGATTTCCTCTTCAAAATGATTCCCAGAAAACATGTATATTGTAGCTTCAAGCTCTTATACAAAAGCGACCACGAAAACTTAACTACGTTGTCGGTAATTGAGATTCAAACAATCCGAAAGTGAAGTGGGAAACCAAAGTACGATTCTCTTCCAATCTGGTGGCAAATTTTTATTTATCTACGTTGGTGTACGATAGTAATGCTCAAAATGCATTTTTGATAATTTTAGATAATCATAAACTGTAAACATTTTATGTTATAAATGTATTAATTGTTCGCTTAGTTTACATTCAATATTACAACGAATGCTTAAAAAGAAGTAATTTTAGGATAACAGAAAAAAAGCATCCGGTTAATTATATTGAGTATATTAATTGTCTTGAACATAATTCAACAAACACCATTCTTCAACATTCAAATAGCACGCAGATAATTCTAATATCGCAAGGCAAAAAAAGTAACTGCATAATTCATCACTATGAGACTTACCTATGTTTCGATATTTTAATAAGTTATATTTCATTTATATTTACCTGAAGTTTCTAGGAGAAATATCAATTTTAGAGAGACGTCTAACACACAAGGAACATTATTTCATACTAATAAAAGCTGTGTAGGTGTACTCGTTAAAGAGTTTGCCTATCAATCGGGAACAATTATTATTATTCCTTTCTAGAAATTCGCGAATAGTGTGTCAAATGATTGAACGACCGGAATGTGGTGCTGACATCATTTCCCCCTAAGTACTAGGTAATCAAAGTGTGGATTTTTACATTTACTGTGCCATGCACAACATTGGCATATCCCGAGTTACACTTTTAGTAGTTGATACGAAATATTAGAGATGCATTAAAAATATCCCATAAATAACACCCAATTCGAAAAAAATCCACCACACAATGTGGAGATTATCCTGATTTTAGTTTAATGGTCCCACCACACCACGCACTTTCGAAGACAGACGGATCGTAGTGTCTGTGGCAGGCATGCTACTAGTAGTTACAGGATAATTGGATAACATGAGGAATGTAATTGCGTCTTAAAATTGCTTTGCAAGACCACGGTCTGTGTCTGCAATATTAGAACGACGCCAGCGAGCGCCTGTTATGCAATCAAGTGACTTCGAGCACGACTTGCCTCTGCGGTGCATCGACGACTATCTGGACAGAAAAAATGGTTTGGCTGCCTAACTGACGGGACAGGGAATTATCAGTGTAAGCAGAGCCACCGTAACCCCATGTGAAAGTACGATCACTAAATAATGGAATGCTCATTTCCGGCGAACGGTCAACGTAGAAATTTTCTGTTCGTCTGGTATCGGGGTCGATTTCCATAGGGTTAATTGCATCGGATGCAAACCCTAGAAATGGTTTGAAATCCAATTTAAGCAGTACTTCTCGTCTTATTTGAACTTAGTGGTGAAAAAAAAATAACAATTCAATCAACCAACTGAATAATTTAGTGATGAAGGTAAGTCAACGTTCCCTTGTTTCTCTCGTAAGATTACTCGTAAAATCTGTCCGATTAGAATATCTTTAATTGGCATTTAAAGTTGTTTCTATTTTGGCAAACTGATACCCATGCATATTATAATGGTAGACATGAAAGTGATATGAGAAAATCCAGCCTTAGATTCACACTCGCTACGAGAAGCCATAATCAGAGGAGTACGACTAGTGTGTTGTGCATTCTTGATCAATCCTGTTATCTTACTTTAGCTGTACATTTTCTGTTATCCATTTTCCAGCAGGGTACCCCACATCCCCATACATATAGGAAAATCAGTGTGCTGTACTTGGAATGCTTTCTATCTTGACCTACTGAATTTTCAAACTGAAGTCCTATAAAGTACGTATTGGATCTGGAGTGAGGGAACCTGATCACAGCCGTGCTCTAAACAATGACCATTGCAAATTTTGAAATGATCTGCAAAAACCGAGGAACCAAACCTCAAACAAACATTACCGGTTTCCTGCCCGACCAGCTAGAGGGTGTAGTCAGAAAATTGTTCTAGCGGGGCGTGATATTTTCAGAACGCTGAGAATTTTACATATTAAAAGTAAGAAAGCCTACTTTCAGAATATGAAAGCACTAAAAACTCATCATACTAATTATAAACATACACATTATTATTATAACAACTCTTTCAGTACGCTTTCTTATTGAATAGTCTTGACAATGCTTGAAGTTACAATAACAAATTGTAGGATACGCATATCAACAAGCTATCCATAAGGACAGAAAGTGTTTACGGAAGTCCATTATTTGACTTCTCATTTATATTTAAAATAAAATAATGTGCGGATCTGTCTATCTATCTGTCATCAGGTCTTTGGATATAATAGAGTCCAATAACGTCATGAAATTTTGTGGACAGAAAAATCTTTACAACATCTAATCGACTACGAAGCTGTTTTCTTTTATATTTTAGGCTCTAAGGCAGATTCGTAGGAGTCAGAAGTTATGCAGCCTGTTCCCGGTTGTTTCGGTAAGCATCCAACATTATCTCTTTGTTCTTCGGGCTTACATAACAGAGGATAAATACCCAGACAATAAAATGTTTGTTCGTGGGGACATTATTTAAGAACATTGTTCGTGCTCTCTTTTTATCCAAGATTTGAATTGAAATCGGGCAACGACAGGTTCTTACAGCTAGTATTGATGTAAACGGTTAAAAAAATTAAAAACTAGAACAAAAAATAAGATCAAGCACACACACTGATATGAGATAGTATAACATAATTAATCCGCAATTGTATACATTTAGTTAGAGAAATGAGGGTAACAAAGTGGATATTTGATTTCAGCTACTTTAATTGAAGCAAGCATAAACAAGCTTTTACCATTTAACTCGATCGGCATTAATATGTTTATCTGTTTTTTCTGCCTGTTCTACGATAACCCTCGTATAACTTATCCGATTTCAATGATACTCGGTATGTACGAATTAATCAAATACTTGGACATGACTATATTGTTTGGGGTTGTAATTCATGAAGAAAAGGGGGATCAGGGGGGGGGGCAAAATCAACCCTAAGTTGCAAGTTAAAATTTATGCATACAAATAGTTTTGTAGGATAATCTGCCTGAAGATTATTCAAGTTCGACAAAATATAGTGCACAGTTTTTAGAGCTCGGGTTACAATTTTCGAAAAGAAATATATTAACTATCCTCTCTTCAATTTTAGAAATGTGTTCCAAATATAATTTAATTTTTAAGAATAGTTTAATTACATGGCGAATAACAACACTATCCATGGCTTTGGATTGGATATTGTAACAAAAGAAACGCTGACCAAAGCTTCAACTCATACTATATTTAAATTATAACGTATAACAGTTTCGCATATCTAACATATCCTTCATCAGACTTCGGATATCAGAGAGTGTCTGATGAAGGATATGTTAGATATCCGAAAATCTTATACATTATAGTTTAAATATAGTATGTGTTGAAGCTTTGGCTAGCGTTTCTTTTGTTACAATATGGCGAATGTTTTTCTTTCAGGCTTCCGAATCAAAGAATCTTTGGATGGACCTAAGATCACTGAATCATTCCTCGCTCCTCCGGATTTTTTTTTAAAGTTCCACGACAACTTTCTTAAAAATCGATTTTTATAGAATATTATAAACAATTACTTTGAAATTTTCCCACACTCTTCAGTGCTTGGGGTTAAAAGCAGTCAGAGATGAGAGGTGAATATACCCCTGATAGGGTAAATATCCCCTCCGATTAAAAATTATATATATATATATATTTCACAATGACTTTCGGAAAAATGTAGATCGTGATGCATTATAACTCTTTTTTTTTCTAGTCCTCACAACCATCTTGTTTTTTTTGGATTTCAAATAATCGACAACCCTTGCCCTGTATGAAAAATATATTTCAAGATTATGTATGTATAGTTATTCTAATTTGACATATTATGTTTAATAATAGTCTCACGCGATTCCCAACGTTTGGAGTTGAAGTCGGCCAAAGATAAGGAATCACTTTATGTCTATTTCTCTCAATACACTAGATGTTCCGCAATAGCTTTCGTAATATAAAATCAATCGATTTTTGTAAAATATTATGTAAATTTTTTGCTGAGGATTCCCAATTTTCTTTACTGATGAAACCGAAATTGGTTACTAATGAAGGAGTTAATTCCTCCCTCGATCAAAAATAAAATGTTTTCCTAAAAGTTTCATAAAAATATTTCAATTTTTGTAAAACATAATGTGTTTTTTTCGTTGAGATTAGAAATTTAGTCGTATATATCATGGTTAAAATTGATGAGAGAAGATAGGGAGGATTGCTCACTCAACAAGTCATAGTATCGCTAATGATTTTAGAGTATTGACGTTGTTTGGTAATTATTTTCTTACATATTCTATTATAATCAGTCTTCATTTACTATAAATATGAAACATATTTAAAATGAATCCTATTTGGAGGGAGGCAGAAGTTTTAGAGTCTGATCACCCACCCCCATGGTTACGTCCCTGGATTAGCTGTTTGTGAAGCCTCTAGTGTTAGTTACATACTTTCTACCAGGATTCTACTTTCTCATGCTATGAGGCTCATTACTGAAGTTCATTGTCAGCTTCTTTCTGAAAGACAACAATGTGCAGTCATTTATGGAGATACGTCTACCCTCCTCTCACTAAAAAAATGTTGTTCCTCAGGAATTGTTCCCGGATCCTTACTTTCCCTCTTTCCGATTATCTTCAAACTACCGCGTTGCTACAAAATACCGCGTATTCTCCTGTTTGCTGACGATTGAAAACTCTTTAGAGAAATTTCTTCACAATAGCATTCCATTACCTTCCAAAATGATATGTCACTGCTTGCTTTTTGGTATAACTTGATATTTGAATTTAAATCCGAAGAAGTGCATTTCTCTTACAATCTCTCAAGAAAATATTGTAAGACTGTGCACTATTTTTCAAAATGTATATTATATATATATATATATATATATATATATATATATATATATATATATATATATATATATATTGCAAATTGCAGCAGTAGTATCATATATATATATCCTCATGAAAAATTGTACGCTAGTATTTATTAGTCAACATGGTACGTATAGAATTGTAAAGCATAAGAATTATTACTATCACTAGAATTATCAATAAAAATAATACGAATAACTTCAACATTAATATTAGAATTCCTAAAAGCAATATCATTAATTAAACTTAATAATAACAGTATATCGATAACACATGCAGGAACGTATCAATTTAATGGGAACACCTGGAGCTAGAAACACGTCAGATGTCTGGAATGGTAATGACCAGGCGGCAACAATAGCGACAGATTCTTGGTGGTGGTGTACTAGGGCAAACTCCATACTACGTGAGGACCAACAGAACAGCGGTGTGCAGTGAACGGTGATAGTATAAAATTGGCGATCTCTGATTTCCGACAAGGGCAAATTAATAATGCTGACACTTGCCGATCACGCCACTTTCCATTCTCATGCTGCCGTTTTAGGGGACCATGTGCATTCAATGCTCACCAAGTTACTTCCTGTCAATGACGCCATATAACAGCATGACAATGTGACCGTTCAAATGTTTTTGCGGAGTAGTATGATGAACATGAAAATGAAGCTGAACACTTCCGCTGGTCCATCCAATCCCCGGACCAGAGCATCAGTAAACATCTGCGGGCGGTTCGGTTTCATCTCAATCCTCTCTCTCGGAAATGATTGATGCTCTGCATACAGAATGATGCAATATTTCACTTACTGACATTTCCGACTTCTATTATTTCACCCCATGTCATATCCGAATTGTTTTGAGGGAGAAAAGTTGTTCAGTGTAATATTAATGTTAAGTTTTATTTTTTAAAGTGTTTCCATTAAATTAATCAGCATATCTCTATTGCAAGAAAATATTACATGTTCCTAACTACTTTGCAAATTGCAGCAGTAGTATCTTTGGTTCTGGTGGATAGTAATTCCTACTTAGATCTGATAACACTATGACTGAATTTAAAGAAAATAAACATTCTATAAACTGTGCTCTATGAATGTGTGTGTGTGTCGAATTGGCTGATATAGTGTACATTTACATCTTTTTCGATGGGAATGCCTTTTCTGCTGTTTAGTGTGTCGTTGAAGCTTAAACAGCAGGCGAATTCCAAATCATAAAACGTTAATAACTACTTTCAATTCTTTGTGTTTATGTGGTACGCTTCTTAGTGATCACGTTACATTTAAACGAGGTACTCCGGAATATGGAAAGGAACGAGTACGCATTCATAAAATAGTTCGATTAACGAGCACGAATATACGTCGTCTTCATAGTGTGGCAGAAACATGTGTACGACGAACAATAACTGAGAAACAATTGTATTTATTAGATCTCCAGTGTATGTGTCCAAAATATACCTCCCGGTGACAGTGTTATACACCTGGAACTTTGCCAATGATTAAATGTCCACTGTAATGTGCTGCCATACATTACTTACTGACATAGTCATTTTCACCAGAAATAGCAAAGATAACAGTTGTAACAAGTGTCAGAGAGCAAACCAACACGATATAATAGAAACAATATCTCAAATGCATTTCTATATATTTAAAAAATATGATGTGGTAGGATCGACAGTGTGCTACTAAGTCCTGTTATTTTGGCAGCAAGCATGACCAGAAATGATTATCTACACTTTCTGCAACAAACTTTGATTGAGCTAATCGAAAATTTCCCCTTCCCTTAGCTACTCGTATGGATATGTATTTCCAATTAGGATCTGGCATCGAACCATTGTATCAGGTATTTGAAGAATTGTGTTGAAACATTATCTAAGGCACTGGATTGCACATTTTCTATCCATTGACTGGTCTTGACAATCCCCCGACTAAACACTTGAATACTTTTGTTTGTTTATTGCAGCGAGATTATATGAGAATATGGATCTACAGCTTACGGTGAAATTCAAATCATTATAGTGCGTTTAATGATCTCCCACCGGGAATTGAACCTAATACCACGTGCTGCAAAGCCGCGCGCTCTAGCCCCTTGACTAGCAGGGAAGGTTCCATATATTTCATTGTGGCTAGGTTAAGAGTGGTATGTAAACCTACATGTGTATGCCCATGATGAACTACTCGAACGCATTTTCGACGCTGCGTAAAAGAACATTCCGATCCTTTGCATTGATATTGTTTATCTTGGTGATGACATTGAGTGTGACGTTATTATATTTAAAAGTAAACCGAAGTTCAACCTCAAATATTGCAAACAAGAGCATTTAAAAATCAATTGAAATGAGTGGCATACTTCGCTCATTTCAATTAGCCCTCTAATAGAGCTATTGTAACACGACACAGGAGTTAAAAAGAAATAATCTTTAAATCCTATCTGGTGCGGGAATATCCTTCAGTTCTTGAAACAAGCGTTACAATCATCCATGCTTATGTTCTCATATATTTACCTTTACTGACTCACCTATAAACCATTTCAACCGCGCTGGTGGATTACCATACCGACTCACACACTTCACTGCCGCGCGGTCACCTTCCTTTGCTGTCACATTGTGCCCCGCTTCAACCAGCGACGTATTGTACTCTATTCGGGGGTCTTGGGGTTTTACTGCAATTAGAAAACAGAAAACAACACGTTATTAAACACACATATAATCAAACAAGGAAAATTATTTGCTTTTATACAGAGTATAAATAACATTAACCTGTTAAGTCCCTAATCCTTCACAAGGATAAATAAAAGCATAGATTCATCTATGTATATAATGCAATTGTAATGCATATAATATAATGTAATAACGTGTATATAATATAATAAGCAAACTATTGATTTAATTACTGTTTAATTATAATGGAACGTATATAAGTCCTCAATTAAGCCACTTAATTTTAATGTTTTAAAATAATATTTAATTATTGTAATTTATTTAATATAATATTATTTTAATGTGTAAGCTATATGATGTACAGCATTAATAATGTAATATGCAAACCAATGATTTGTTTGTTTTTTAATTATCATGCAACATATGTAAGTCCTTAATTGAACTACTTAATACTTTTCACTTATCGACTTGTCCTAATGAACTGGTATATTTTATTAAAATTGCAAAGTAAGATTATCCTAAAGAGAAAGGACCGAGGTCTCAAGCTTCTCGTATATGAAACAAGGGAATAACAAAAAAGAATAGAAAATCTATAATAGGAAATCTATATGAGTGTGGCCTTTCTTTTAACATTACTTGACACAAATTTAGACAAAATGTTTAAGATGGGTCTACATAGTGAAGACAAAATTCGTAAACAATAAAGAAGATTCGTTTTCGTTTTGCAGTGAAATGGTTTAATGTAGAAATCTTAAACAAAATTAATAGAACATTAGTGATTTGAGAAAAATACTTGGTATGGGATAACCTCAGTTTTCTGAAGGGTTATTATTACTAACCCAATAGCAATAATCATTATAATTTCTTTAGAAAGTAGAAAGTTTAGTATCTAGAAATTGATTCCAAATAAACTAATACATATTTTCAAGACATTTATATAGCTATGAAATTTTCGGGTCTGAAATATGATATTTAAGTGACGTCATAATATACGTCTGGATATTTCTGGATTGGGAGGCAAGCTTTTGAAGTACTTGTCCTTCACTGTAGTGTAGACCCTATAGCCTAGTTCACAAATTGCATATCTTTGTTTTTGTGTTATTAAAGAAAAGTAATGTAGTAGAGACAGCTGAAGAGCCTTACATACCTCCTATATATTTAAAGATAAAAATAAAATCAATAATTTTATTGTTTTTCATAGTTTTAAAATAATGAAGAATATTATCTAATGACGATAAATATGTACGGATTTAAAAGAATTCTTGTTGAAATATGACATTTCTAAAATGAACTACTCAATTTCAAATATCGCAAAACATATTTTTCTTTACAGATTTCTATTATTCGCTACTTCCTATATTTTTTAAACATATAAACTGGTCATGTGCGGCACACCGATTCGACATAGGCTATCAAGTACTAGCGGGTAGTCGTCTTGTACTTGAATTTTTAACCCTCAATGTCATGTTTTAACTAAAGAAATTGAGAGTGAAAAAGTACATAATTTTATTGACCAATTATCATTTTCGTCTCATATGCTTCTCGAGCAACATTCAAATACGTGTGTATACACATAATTAAACAACAACTTATGCAATATTTAATATATTTATTTATTTATTCATCAAGCAGTAGCCCAACTATAGAGTATATGGGTTACAACAAATACAGTATTTACAATATTTTTGTAAAACAGTTCCAGGCCATATTAGTTTTATTATGTTCGACACAAACTTTGTTACAGGAAGAACAAAGACTTCAAATGATATCTTTCTGGTAATAGATGCATGACTTTTGTCAGCAAGCAAAGTTACACGCAGTTTAATGCCAGTATAAGATACATGGAATCAAATTTACTTCGTTTTTTTTTTAAGGAATAATATATTAATAATACTGAATCTCTGTACTACTGTAAGAATATTAAATTATCTAACAGAATTTTCTATGTTCCACAATAGAAAGAAATTACAGTTAAGTTTTTAGTTTTCTATTTTTCACAAGAGAAAAAAATTCAATTATTTTGTTCATACTATCATATATAATCTTAATTTAGAATACGAAACTTGTGTATAGAGGTAACTGGTATATGATTTTCGACTTAAATTATACTTTGTTTCTTAAGACCACATAAATTTGTGCACGATAACGTATGTAATGTCCATGCTTTTGGTTTCTCCGTTCTCTAATTGTCTTCTTTTGCCAATTCCTTCATCATTCATTCATGTAATATTATTCTTCCGTAATCTAGAGCAATGGTTCCCAACTTGTATGTCGCACTTTCTCATTGAGTGTGTAGCGAAATTTTAAAATTTTTAAAAAATCATTAAACATTTATAATTAAATTAAAATCAGTTTGAGACAAACTATACTAGTCAATGCTTCCAGCGGCAAAAAACAATGCTCAGTACAACACAGGGAATCACTTTTTATAGAAACTTTTAGACTTACGCTACAAAATGAAACAAATCTGTCACAATGTCGTATGCGTTCATTGAAGTGTCATCCGTAAAAAAAAAAAAAAAAAAAGGAACCATTAACCTAGATAACACAACCTGGCACATTAAACTGAATCTGTGTTATTTACATATTTTAAATCGAACTCAAGTATAAAAAGGAAAACTAGATATTACGTAAGTCTTCCAAGCAGTTGAATATGGAAATTATTTCCCCAGTACGTATCTTCAAATAAGAAAAAAAAGCTAGATATCCCCAGGAGATGGTCCCAAGTATAAATTCGTTTCTATAACTACCTCAAGGAAAAGAAACTGTCACATCTCACACTTTGTAATCAAGGTAATTATCTATGTCCATAATGTAAGCAATGAAAACGTAGCGATACTTGTCATTAATGTTGTATCTTAGTTAAAATCACTGTAGAATGATGATCTTTGAATATATAGTATATAGTAATTAATCTTTGGGACATTCGATGAAGTTATCAAGTATTTTATTTAATACTATTTCTTACATATTATTTACAAAACAATACTATATGTATAAACACACACGTTTAATTAAGATTTTTCTAAATTATTGTCGCTAGAGACGCAACAAAAATATTTCAGATTTTGATCTGTCCAAACCTTCTGGCACACGTAAGGGACAAGAAATTATAAACAATTGAGCATCGCAACTGTCACTCCCTCTACTGCACGAACTACGAAACTGCCAGAACCATACAGAAGAGTTTTTCTCCCTTCTGTTTCTCTCTCTCTCTCTCTCTCTCTCTCTCTCTCTCTCTCTCCCTCTGCCTCTGCCTCTGGTAGAAACGAGGTTATGCTACGTGACAGCTTCGGGAAAACCACAGAACAACACCCAAAACTAAATCAAGAGCAGAATATGAGGATAGAAAGAGAAGCATGTTTCCCCTCAAAGACCGGCAAACATTGCCTTTATGTCACTCACAGTACTGTAAGAGAGCAGCTAGTTTAAATTCCTCAAAATGAGTATATAGCTATTAAATAGCTTAATTAGGAATATAGTTATTTACGCATTTTCTGGTTGAAATTAAAATGTTACTAATGTAACTAAATACTAATCGTTACTATATTAATTTACAATTCTAGCTTTTTTACTTTAATATTTTTCGATCGACCTTTAAAGAAATTTTTATAACAGCTAAAGAGTACGGTAAAAGTTAGTGAAAATAAGGATTTTTGGTTTGAAAAGTTAACTGTTACCAATGACACTGTCAGTTGAAATTTGGGAAGACTCAGAAGAGAAGTACTGAGTAATGTTATTTAAATTACGGCTTGAAGCCAAGACAGGAGGCATGAAACGAAGGTTATACTTAGATTACTGAGACAAAAGAGAGATAAGGTCTGGAAATTGAAATATAAAATGTTTAGGTGCTGAAAGTATATTCTTTGTTGTTTTGGATTTCGTTGTATCTAATATTTTATTTGAGCGTAGATTATTTTTTAAAGCGAAATGTATCTGTTAGACGACAAGTAACCACTAGGACCCTTTTACTGAAACCCAATTTATTTTGTTCGCTTTGACAGTTTTAAGTGCTTTTACTAATGGTCGCATAATCTCCAGGGCAACGTTCAATGCAGGTATCTTTCCAAATACACACGTATTAGCCAATCTTAAAATTTTGCCCAGAGGATTTAAAAATCCTTGGTGTTTAAAAGATACCTTTACGCTCGCTAAACAGCCACAGTTGAAAATCGATCTCGAAGAAAGAATAATTAAGTTAAAGTGAGGGAAGAAATGGGTAGTTTGTATGCTTCATTAAATATTAAACAATAATTTTATGAAAAGATTATAAAAATTACATAAGAGAAAGAAACATATACTAGCATCTCTTTGCCGCAGACGACTGCAGCTCTCACAAATGGAAAGTTTATAATTTGCTTTAAGCCACAGACACAAAATCATACAGTAAAAGTAATAAATACATAAAGAATCACTTTAAACTTATCAGAATTAACCAACGTTTGATTATATGTCTTTGTCCATAAAGAAAAATTAAAAATATTTGTGTCTTCCACATATAAATACCTTTAATTTATTTATTATTGAAGTTCGAAATAATACGTTAAATCTATTATTATTATTATTATTATTATTATTATTATTATTATTATTATTATTATTATTATTATTATTATATCTACATTTTGGCAGGCTCGGGGACTGAGTTTAAAGTTTAGGCTTGGAAATGTTTCTTTCATGTTTATCGATCTTGAGCGACCTTCAGCTCCGAATATTTTCTTGTATTCTTCAAATTATCAATAAGTTGTGTTCTTCTTCCTATTCCTCGCTTTCCTTCCACCTTTCCTACTATGTTAGTACGAAAAGACAATTTTCTCGCAAGATGTGTCCAATCCAATTATTTTCCTACGAAGGATGCTTCCTAAAAGCTTCCTCTTCTCTTATATCCGTTTTAAAACCTTCGTTTTTACTCTTTCTGTTAGTTTTATCTTCTCCAGCTCCGTGCAACTCCATGCTTCGATGCTCCCTAAATATTTCCTCTATAATCTCCGTAATGCCCAAGTCTCTAAACCATACAGTCCAATATTCCATATATAACACTTGACCAAATTAAGCCTGCCAGTTAAGAGTAATTTTTTTGCTGATTGTTTCTTTGGCTATGGTAATTCTTGACCTGATCTCTTTGATGCAGTAAGCCTCTTTCGTCAAAATACTTCTCAGATACTTGAAATTATCGACCTCTTCAAGTTCTCTTTGTTCTACTCTGACCCGTAAGGGCTCGTTTCCACAGGATTTTAAATTTACTTTCGATTTCCGATCTATTGATTGGGATTGAAAAGACACCAAATATTCACATATGTTACACAGTGGAAGTAAATTCAATTAACTGTTTTAAACACTTGACGAAATACATATTGAACAAGTAAATTTTTGCATGGTTTCCTGTCCGCACAATTTCGACTACATTTCAAAGTAGACATTAAATAGGACTAATTAGATTTTATTAATATTTATATTAAGCATATTCAAACATTATTCTGTACTGTCACGGGATCTGTCTCATTTATTTTCTGTGAATCAGATTCTTAATTCATCGCTAGTACATCCATCAGTTCAACACTTAAGCTTCTACACACAGATTTGTTTCGTGGTTTAACGTCTCTGTTCAATATTAAGGTGACAGATCCTATATTTTATATAAGTCACCAATCACGATTATTTGCTACGTGGACCTGAAACCGAGTTTACAACAACAAAGACAAAAATATGTACTTTTATCATAGAGAAACTTAAAAATTGGAACAAAGTAAAAATAATTTTAGTTCACAACGTATGACCTACATATCAGATAGATTATAAACAAAACAACAAAAGAATATATACACCTCTTAAAACAAGAGAGTATATACCTTTTCTTTTAACAGAAATTCAGTAAAACTTATGAAGTTACTGATTTGTTTCTTACATTATAAGCTATTTTTGGTTGCTACTGTACTCCAAATTTCCCAATGTTAAAATATTAGAACTATTGTTCTTCATTCTAGTGCGGCATCTTACTTCCAATTTTGTAAAATGTGGTTCCTTTCTACCCACCTGTGGAGAAACTGAAAGGATGATATTGATAATATCCTATCTATGACACGCCTGTGTTTTGTAAATATCTTTATGTCGACACAGAATCTAAAGGATGTTCTAGATTTTGATGAATATGGTATTAATAATGGTATGGTGAACGCATCAGAAGTGGTATTGACTATATGGCGGGCTGTATACGAATAATACTAAATAATCAACATATTGTCACATTTATCATTATTATTATAATAGGTATTCTGCCATTATGTCATCATAGATTCCTTGCGGGAAACTGAGAAGTTTCCATGCATCACAGTTCTCGGCGTACATCTTCGTCCTGATGTAGCATTTTTTTTAAATGTCGATCCTTCAACCATAGTTTCCTTCTCTCTCCTGTTTTCTTCCACTGTACCTTGTATCACCTCTCTCAGGATATAATTCCATCTCAAATAATGTCCCGATATATTTTTATCTTCATACTTTTAATTATTATATCTAATATTGTACTTTTCTCTACTATTTCCCACACTCTCTGATTTTCCTTCTGAACCAAGTCTAGTGTTAAGTTCTTCTCGAGACCATTTTTCGAAAGCATATTTTCATTACTCTTGCGTAGCACCCATGTTTCTGCTCTATAAGTATAGTATTCCACAAGAAATACTTTCTGCATCGTGTTCAGGCACATAAAATAAACTAACAGTGAAACATGCTGTATATGCAAGGACTGGACGAAATGATTCCAATATTGTATTAATATATACACATATTACGAAGATCTTATTTATAACAAAAGAAATAAACAGATAAATCATTTAATTTTAAAGTTATAAATATTTTCTTAATACGTTTGATAAAATATTGCGTGTTTAAACAGTTGGTCTTCTTTGATACAATCAAAAAAGATCGTGCAATTTTTCTAATGTACAGCCATGTATTGTTCTTTTCATCTTTTTTTTCGTTTGTTGCAAGTACATCAAACTCAAGAGCTCAATACTTTGTCAAAAATCAATCTTGAAATAATGCATATTACTATTTTGGTTCTCACTTTAATATAATAGTAGATCCCACCCTTCTTAATTTCTCTTTTATAAGTGGGCGTATAACAGAAAAACCGTTCTATCGGGTCCATCCTCGATAGCTTTATAGAGACAACTGGAAACATTGTGGTCAATATATATGTCGATGCGTAAGTAAAGAGAAAGATATGTACCCACATTAAAACATAAATGCTTATAATAGTGTCATTACGAAGAACATATTATTACCAAATTTTTCACGTAATAAAGAAAAAATAATTTGAACGATTACGTCCTTTAGTATTGAGGAAGAAATATAAACCCATTCTGTTAATCTTTATTATGAAAATTACCTTAAAGAGTAGTCTTCGCTTCTGCTGATTAAGATTAACCACAAGTAGCAATTTTCACTATTACATCTTCCATTGAAGAGTACAGAAAATACAGTTTTTATTTCTATTATTCGTTGATACTTCACATTGATTCAGGTATTTTTGTACATTAAAATCTATCATTAAATGTCGTAAGGTATCTTTTTATTCAGTGTGAATTTGGAATTCAACAGAGAACTGTAGTTTACCCTGGCCAAACTCTGGAATCACACCTGTATGTTTTTATAGTTCTATCCAACTACATATTTCGTAGTTCTCACTTTGCGTCTATATTTCTATAGTATCTTGAATGATCTTATTAGCAGGGGTTTCTGAGTGTAGGAAGTAATTATGGGCCATCCTGCACTTAAATAAAGAGAAAATGATACAGTATCAAGAAAGAGAAATTTACTCATTTAATTAAATTGCTAGATACAACCTGAGAGAATAACTTATACTACATTCATTAATAAACAACAACAATAATAATTGGAAAGGAAGACAGGTATAATTTGCATTTAAAGATATCATCCCGATATTATATGTAGTGCCATGAAGCAGTAAATATCTTGAAAGTTGAGAGATACTTACGAGTGTATAGATCCCGTCCTTCTTAAGTTTGTAAGTAAGCGTACTACAGGACAACTGATACATCGGTTCCATTCTTCCAGAGTTGATCGGGTGGTTCAAGAGTTATTAACTCACGAACATGGTCACTTTTATTTTTATATTTATTGACTTTTGTATCTCCCCCTACCCCTACGTTGCTCCGTCAAAGTGAAATGGTAAAATCCATTCCAGGCACGAATGTCATCTATGTTGAAAATTTGATCGAAATTGGTCGTTTGGTTCAAGGGTTATTAAGTTTTATTTATTTTTGTTAGAATTCCTCCTCCTCCCCTTTGCCTAAGTTATACCGTCAAAGTGAATAGCTAAAAGGCCAGAACTGCATCTACGTCAAAAATTTGATCGAGATCGGTTGGGTGGTTCAAGAGATTAAGAGTCACAAACATAGTCACTTTTAATTTGGATCTGAAGTTTTTGTTCACACACACCGCTATATATATTAAAAGAAGTGCTTAAAATATTGTTGTAACTAAGCCGATTATTATATCCTGCAATCCCTCCCTCGTGAGTATACTGTATATGGTAACAAGTAATGCTAAACAACCTGACATTTATTATCTTTCTCCCCCTCCCTTCCTCCTTCCCTCTCTCTCTCGCTATATATAATATGCGCGTGTGTGCGTATGTGTACCTTTCCATTGCCATAGACTGCTTCAAATTCATACATGTTTGCTACGTTCCTTCCTCAAAGAAAAAATAATAATTGAAGTTTGATGGCCATTTCATGAACGTGAAGGAGTAATACTACCGCAGGCTTTATCGCTCTATTAACCTATTACACCTGTTTTCATGTCTTGTTAACATCCTATATTTCAGCCAGGGATTAGATTATTGTAGAATTGTGTGCTATCTTGTTCCCGCTTACAGTATTATGTTCAATTTAACTGTTTCTATTTTTCATAACATTCGTCTTTACAGTTAAATCAGTCTAGAATTGCAAGTGATCGTAACTTCAAGGAATACAAATTAGCAAAAGATCTGCAACTGAATTACTTATCAGCAATGCTAAAAGTGGATCTGTAAAGGTAGGGGGGCGGTAGGTAGCGGCATGACGACAAGCCATCCCCAGCCAATCTTTGCCCATTGTAACTTTTTGGGAACTGGGGAGACAACCATCGGCGCAAATCTGTCTTCAATATTGGGGGGGGGACGGGTAAGACCGTTTCCATATATATATATATATATATATAAGCGATGTTCAAAATATTTATGAAGTTGAAAAACAATGCTGTGGAGGATCAGGGGATCAGAATTGTCTTCAGTGGCGTATTTAGGGAGTTATCGGACAGCTCAAGCTCCTCCCGAAATAAATTTGTTTGTTTTTCGCATTCCACGCACAACAATAATACTTCTTACCATTGCTAAGAATGTCATTGAATTTCCATTTTCTTATGCTCTTTGTTCAGAAATAACACTGTATTTGTCAAATGTCATTCCTTGTAAGAACTGCGTCCTTTTGTTCTTTCTTTCGTCCTTTCTACTTTTCTGTTTCTTTTTCTTGACGTTACTTTCTTTCATTTCGCTTATCATACTTTATCGACCGTTGTCAGTTGTGATTCAAGTCGGCCGTCATCAGTAACACCAAAACTAAGAGGAGTTGATAAGCGAAACTGGTGTTCCACACCAACTTGCGCTGATATCAACATGACAAGATTTTGGTTATTATAACAAAGGAAAAATTATATCGTTTAGTTATTTTTAAAAGAAGGAAATGTTTGAATTAAAGAAAATCAAAACGGGGGAATAATTAGCCCGGGAAATTAGGAAGGCCAAGAGGATGCTGCATTTTTCTTGTGTAAATAGAATAAAGGGTTAGATTCACTCCTAAATTTTTTATCATATCATACAGGATTTATCGGTCTGCAATTCTTGGCATTATAACTTCAATTTATGCATAAATTAAAATATATTTAATTCTTAAACTGAGGTGGGCAATTGCCCACTTCCTTCCTTGTGTTGGACATAGCTCCTCGAAACAAAATACTAAATACGCCATTCGTTGTCTTCAACATTGGATGGTGGGCAGATTTGAGGCTTATTCTAGAGAAGGGAGATGAAACTCATAATACGGTAGATGAATATGATCTCTGAGGTGAACCTGTTGTAGAGTATATTATATATTAGGCGATGTAGATGAAGTAGTAGTACATATCAGTATTATATATCACTGCCGTGAACACATTCTGAAATCTGAATACATGCATATTTATAAATGGTATGTTTCTAATTAGGCATCCACAAAGATCAACGTTAAAATTGTTTTATAATGACTTCCCTAAAACTATGAAGAAAGAATATGAATTATGTATGACGCAACAATACCCGTATTTGAGCAAAATGATGATAATCTCAATAACATTACAGCTCACAGATGACGAGAAGAACCCTAAAACAGGGGCAGCGGGGAAAGATCAACGACACGGTCAAGTCCATTTTCGGTTTTTGAGGTGTGGTCTATACTTAGATGTCGTCTGCCATTCCGGGTAAAGTTATATGTGTGCTATTCCGTGGTGTCATTTGAAACCCCCGTGCGAAAAGTAGGCAAGCCCATACCTACGTCACACTACTTCTGCTAGGGTTCTTCTCGTCATCTGTGAGCTGTACAGGAATTGTTACAGAAAACTGACGCATGTCATATACTCTTTAGTTAACAGATGTAACATTAAGATTATAGAGAAAAATATTCCAGCAATTGAATTATTTTCTTTGCTTACGAAGCATCCTCTCCCAAAAGAAAAATTGGGGCACGCGGAAATACGTAGGAACAAACCATGGTTCGAACTAGCAGACAAGAGAAAACAGGGAAAATTACGTTTGCTGCAAAATCCGAATGAAATAGCTACACAAAATTTCATAGACATCAGGCGGGAAACTTCCAAAACTTTATCCAAAACGCGATTTTTTGATAGCTAAAATTTATTTATTTATTTATTTATTTATTGTCAACACAACAGGCTATAGCCCAATTACAGTGTTGTAAAATACGCAATTAAATGTTCGTAACTCTTGATAACATAACTTGAATTCACAACTCTTGATAACTCATGATAATGGCACTCCGAAATTTCTTAGGCGACATATCACATATAGCAAATTCATTGTTATTTGTACACATTCTATTATACAAAGCTGTTGTCCTCCAGATTGGTGATTTCATCATTATATTAGTTCTTGATTTTCTGCAGTAATAAAGACCAGTGTTTCTACGTACTTTTAATGTGGGGACATGAAAATTCAATAAAGAAACTAAATCAGGACAATCCAAAATATTTTGCGTTACTTTTTGAATGAATAATAAATCCATCATATGTCGCCTTTGTTCTAGTGTAGGAAGATTAAAGTTAGCAAGTATGGTTTTACAGCTGTCAAATGTAGGATAAATGTGAGTTTCTTTACATGTTAGAAATTAAAAAAAAAATTTGTTTGTATTCTTTCTAATTGCTTGCGATGTTTTATGTGAGTCAGATTCCAAATAGTAGAGGCATACTCCAACTTTGAGCGAACATATGCATTGTACAACTTCTGTAATGTTGAACAGTTCTTAAATTCTTTTCCCGTTCTAATTATGAATCCTAATAGTTTGAATGCTTCGCTTGTTATATTTACAATATGATTGTCAAACGTTAACTTAGAATCAAACGTAACACTAAGATCTTTAACTTAGTCATGCCTATTTACTATATATTTATTAATTTCATAATTAAAGTGACGAGGTGATTTGCTCCTAGTGAATGATAATACTTTGCACTTGCTTTCATTGACCCCAAGTTGATTCGAAGAGCGCCAGTTACCAATATGATCTAGACCTTGCTGCAGCTTTATGTTGTCGTCCACAGAATTGATTCTAGCATATATTTTTAGATCTTAAGGAACTTGAAGATAATAGTAAACATAAAAACACTCGGGACATGTATAAAGGGATCAACGAATTTAAGAAAGGCTATCAACCTCGTGCTTATATTAAAGAAAGCTGATTTAACAGTTCTCACTGATACAGATAGCATTTAAAATATATGGAAAGATTTCTTTAACGATTTGCTTAACAAGCAATTAAAAACTAATGTGGGGAGAGAAAGGGAGATACACACCGCAGAACCGTATATTCCAGAACCCAACCGAATAGAAGTAGAAATTACTATAAAGAAATTAAAGAAACACAAATTTCCGGGTGTAAACGAAATTCCGGCTGAGTTAATTTTAGCTGGAGGCGAAAAATTGTGAAACAAGATACACAAACTCATCCTCCTTATCTACAACAAGGAAGAATTGCCACAAGAGTGGAAAGAATCAATCATTGTTCCAATCCACAAGAAAGGCGACAAAACTGACTGTAATAATTATCGAGGCATCTCTCTTCTGTCAACATCCTATAAAATCCTTTCAAACATTTAATTAGCAAGATTGACCCCATACGCAGATGAAATTATTGGAGATTATCAATGCGGATTTAGAGGAAATCAATCAACTATCGACCAAATATTCACCATTCGCCAAATACTCGAAAAGAAGTGGGAATACAGAAGCCCGGTACATCAGCTATTTATTGATTTTAGAAAGGCTTACGACTCGATTAGGAGAGAAATATTGTCCAACGTTCTTACAGAATTTGGAATACTGAAAAAGCTAATTAGATTAATTAAGGTATGTTTAAATGAATCCCAAAGTAAAGTCTGGGTAGGAAATATTTTGGCCACGAGCTTTAAACGTCGAGAATGGCCTGAAACAAGGAGATGCATTGTCGCCATTATTATTCAACTTTGCCCTGGAATACGCTATAAGGAAAATCAAAGATAGCAACCATGGCCTAGAGTTGAACGGAGATCACCAGGTTATGCGTACGCTGATGATGTAAATTTAATAGAGGATGATAGGAGAACAATAGAAAGAAATGCAGAGAAAACTAAATACATGGAAGTGCGTCGCGACCGTAACACGACAAATTATGAATGCGTTAAAATATTAAATAATACTTTTGATAAAGTGGATACTCTCAAAAATCTAGGATCAATATTAACAGACGAAAATCATATTCACGAAGAAATTAAATATCGACTAAAAACAGGGAATGTGTGTTATTATTCAGTTCAAAATCTCTTGTCGTCGCGAATTCACGAATTTGAAGCTTGAAATATATAAAACGATAATCATGCATGTTGTTCTGTATGGTTTCGAAACATGGTAGCTTACTCTGAGGGAAGAACATAGACTGAAAATATTTGAGAACAAAATCCTCAGACGAATATTCGGATGCAAGAAGAACGGGAATGGGGAATGGGGAATGGCGAAAACTTCATAACGAGGAACTACATAAATTATACGGCTTACCAAACATTGTGAGGGTCATCAAGTCTAGGAGGCTTAGGTGGGCAGGACATATAGCCAAGATGGAAGAAAGTATGAACGCTTTCAAAGTGTTAGCGGCAAGACCAATCGGAAAACGACCATTAGGAAGACGTAGGCGCAGATGGGAAGACAATATTAAGATGGATCTCTCAAAACTAGGAATGCGAAGTAGAAACTGGATCCAGTTGGCTAAGGATAGAAGTCAATGGAGAGTTTTTCTGAACGCGGCATTGAACCTCCGGGTTCCATAGGCCATAGAGTTGGCTTACGAAGCATGAGAAGATGCCTAGGCTGATATTACAAATAGATTAAATGCGCATTTACTGAAAAGATGGGTTCTACTGACATTGGGTAGTCTATATTCTCTTCGTGTTCTAGGGCCTAGGGGAGAGGAGGAGATAAGATTTCACATCAGGTTATGACACACAGTCGCACACCTTCATTTTCATTAAAAATGGAAAAACCAAGAGAAACCAATTTCATCTCACTTTCTTTTGTGGCAGTCGGACACAAATTATCACACTTATCTGCAAAAAGCACTTTTCAAATCGGATTATTGGGAGAGCCTCCAGTTCCAATGTTGGGGGGGGACATGTCTCCCCATTTCCCCGTAATCTGTGCCCGTACTTACAGCTGAGACAACTTTCCAGCATGAGGAGAGGGGCATATCCTCCTCTGGCATTTATTGCAATTTGTGCCCAAGTAGTGGAAGTGGATTTAATACATATTGATGAGACTACTAAATGCACTACAGTACGAAGTTCAGTTTGAAATATTACAGAATACGATTTTTTTCAAAGAAATATAAAAGCCAAGAGAAATCAATTTCATCTCACATTCCTTTGTGGGAGTCGGACACAAATCATCACACTTATCCCAAAAAGCACTTTTTAAGTCAGATTATTGGGGGGGGGACAGTTCCCCCAGGTCCAAGATTGGGGGGACATGTCCCCCCGTCCCCCCGGGATTTGCGCCAGTGGAGACAACGTACTATTTTTTGGAGGTGGGGGACGGAGTCTCCCCACGTTCCCTCTCACTTTTACCCCTGCTTATCAGTCAACCTTAAGTAACAACTATAGTCAAAATGTACGCACTTTGAAGAGAGTAAACACTCGTACCGAGAAGGAACAAAGAAGTAATTATGGAATTAAACAATTATTTTGCTTATAAATTTCCAATATTGTTATTTTCGCTGCCAATCTCGTATACTTGCTCTTTAAATAGATACATCTCTTTTCGGGGGAACGGGGTTCTATTTAGATCCGAGATATCGCAAAATTCACGACTCATTCATGTCTTATGCATTGAGCACAACTACAAATTTCGATGAGGAAGATGGATCAAACTCATAGCCATAATATCGCTTCAGTCTGTCCTATTCCTTTGTATTTTCGCTTTATTTGGAATATTTTATTGCGTGCTGAAATTCGTTATTTATTCTTTTAATTTGTGCGGTGGTGGTCATTAACAGGGAAGTGTTAAAGTGTAAGAAATCAGATAGAGCTTCCTTGAATATTTATTTTCATGTTTGCACGCTCCTGAAATAAGTTTGATAAAACAACTTCTTTGATAAAATCACTCTTTATCAAACTTAATATCTATTTTATCTTGTGTTTCAGTGTGAATATGAAGTTGTCGACGTTGATATATCTACCAGTGGATTTCATGAGGTAGATTTTATATTTCTCTTACCTTGCCTTATAGCTTAATCTATGATTTCGGAAAATGACAGCTTTACTTTGAAGTTTGAAATGCGTAGCACATAAGGTTTTCTAAACCCCACAGATACACACAGTTTGTATTTCGTATCATATGTGAACAAAAATACTATATACACAGCAGAAAATGACACATAAAGCTTATGACAATTTCCTACAGAAAGTAAAACATACAAGAAGGTGGATTGTTGACAATATTTTTTGACGGCATGTGCACTTAACGAGACATTTTGCTCGTTTAACTACTTCAATGTGTATGCTTTTCTTTACTCTCGACGGCAGTATAGTCATAAAAATAGTTGCCTACTAGCCACGATAGCTTTTTTCACAATAAAGAAATTTTGTAGCAAGCAAGCAAGCTTTGAGCGAGGTAAAATGGTGTGGACAAGGAATCTAATAAGAAAAGAAAAAGAAATATATATGTAAAGAAAAAAGAAGAGAGAGAGAGATTGTCTCAAATGTCAATGTGAGAGGCTGTACAACACGTTATAAACTAACGCACAAGCGTTGTCTTTACATCTTCTCTCGACATATAACATCCCTTTTCAAATTTTTCCAATATGTGATCAGATTTAACGAGCAATAGACGAGTGATAAGGGCTATTTTATGAGCTATTTCAAAGCAATAAGACTACTAATTTTTCAATAGACGATGGACTTTTATGAGCTGAAAGGACATTTTTTATTTTCCTCCTACCTTTGTGAACCATAACAAAAGATAAGAGAACATTAAATGATTGATCCCATCGGAGATCGTGACCTGTGTGCATAATATGGATATTTCGGAGCAATCTAAACATATATATCTGTATGTCCAGTCAAATTTAAGAGTCGAGATCCTTCAGCAAAAATTGTATTAATAGTTTTATGTGATTGAAAATTAGTAGTCGAGTGTCTTCTTTGCAGATTACAAAGAATCTGTAAAGATTCTCTGCTATGCTATAAACTAGCCTATATAACAGTACTAGCAGAACGCCCGTTCTTCACACGGGGAGAATGTGTTTCATTTTGGACATAAAAGGCAACAAAACTGTCACGAATCAACTTAGCGACCCCAAAAACTATGAATGTCGGTCATTTTCAGTTACTTTTACATATCATCATCCTCCCTTAGGAATACTAATGGGGACTGAATTTTGATTTAAACAGCATCAGAAGTGACACTACTCTTCTCAGCGATCCCGAAAACTATGAATTCAATAATAATATCAGTCATTTTCAATCATTTTACGTTTCTCCCCTCCCCAACTTGCGGAACTGGATTTGGATTTAAACAGCATCAGAAGTGTTACTGTTCATATCAGTGAATCCGAAATCTATGGATTCAACACTAGTATAGATCATTTTCAGTCATTTTTATATATTTCCCACCCCCAAGTTGCACCATGAAAGTGTGATGATAAAAACCATCCTAGGCCCAAACTCCATCTATGTTGAAAATTTGCTCGAGATTGGTTGGATGGTTCAAGTGATATTAAGTCACAAACATAGTCACTTTCATTTTTACACACGGAGTGCGGAAAAGTTCCGGAACGGTCCAATATCTCGCGAAATATAGATATCAGCAAAACGAAAATAACGCGTGTTAAATAGTTTTGAAAAAGCTATCCAATGATACCAAACACAAATCCCTATCCCCACCCCTTCGAGAGTAGCGGGTAACATTAAAATTTTAAATGGAAACCCCAATTTTTTATTGCACATTTTGATTCTCCACAAAAAGTGACAGTGATTTGACCCAAAATTGAAAACAGTGCTTTCACGGATGGCACATGAATCGACACACATTAAAGGGGGAGACAAAACGTGTACTCTGTGGTCATACGGCTAGCGTACTGGACTGAGAATTCAGAAGTCGTGAGTTCGATTCCCAAGCAGAGGAACATTTTTATGTGAAATTTATATGCCCAAAAAACGAATTCATACATTTTAATTTCGATAATGTATTTGTCCACATTTATTAATTTGCAAGAAAATACAAATGACGACACAAATGATTTATTTTTGTTGTAAATAACCCTAATAACCCTATTACTAAGAACTACTTCATAAAGCTAGCTTGCAAAAAAAATCGAAATTTGTATTCTATGTAACTTCAAAAAGTACCAATTGAAGTTAAAACGCACGGAATTTATTTGGGGAAACAAAAAAAAAAAAAAAAGATTGCCTACAACGCGGGTCAAACTAAGAACCTCTGAATCCGCAATTCAGTGCGCTAACCGTACGGTCACAGAACACGGGACTGACAATTCACATTCTCGTAACGTTTTGCTGCACCGCCTTTTTTATGTGTCAATTGAAGTATCACCTGCGAAGACACTGTTTTCAATTTTGGATCAAATCACTGTCACTTTTTGTGAAGAATCCAAATGTACAATAAGAAATAGGGGTTATTAAAATTTTAAAGTTACCCCCGTATCCCCGGAGAGGGTGGGGATAGGAGGTTGCGTTTGGTATCATTGGATAGCTTTTTCAAATCTATTTAACACGTGTTATTTTTGGTTTGCTGATCTTTATACTTCGCGAGATATTGGACCGTTCCGAAGATAGATTTGTTATGTAACTGCAACCAGTAACTTGAAGGATCCTCGAGAACAAACCAACCGAACCACTTGTATTTCAAGTTATGAAGAGTATGCAACCAAGGTATTCGCCAGAAAGTATTTAAAATATTATATATATATATATATATATATAAGCCTATGAGAATTTTGCGATCAGACAATAGCTCCGACTAAAATTGTAAATTTGTTCTAATAGTACTTTCTATAAACCTCCACTGAATAGTCTTGTTTGTTTAAATTTAGAATCCCTTTTCAGCACAGAGGGTACATGAGGCTTGGATGGATTCAAAATTCTTTCTCACTGGGAATCGAACAAGGGATTCTGTGAACCAAACGTACGTGCACTAGCCATT
Organism: Thermobia domestica; assembly: GCF_964235325.1. Taxonomy (NCBI): domain Eukaryota; kingdom Metazoa; phylum Arthropoda; class Insecta; order Zygentoma; family Lepismatidae; genus Thermobia; species Thermobia domestica. The sequence goes on along the minus strand of NC_137462.1, from coordinate 215,014,248 downwards.
AGATTACCAGGGAGATCTACTAAAGCAACTGGTTTAAAGGCCAACAAACAATTTCTACAATATTATATTAGAATTATTATTTTCCAAACTTTCTTACGTAGAAGAATCACATATTTATAATGCACGGAAAATTATTTATAGTGGACATTTAGTGCACATAGTATAGTGCATACTTATAGTGCACAAAACGTGCACGGAAAATTCACAAATTTTACTAAGAAGCTTTATAAACTATATTTACCTGTATACTATTAGAGACAAACTTGAAACTGTAACAGTTCCCTTCCTGATTATCAAATACCAAGTGTTCCGAAACTGTAGACCATTAGGTTTTTGTAAAAAACAGATAGTATATTAGATAAGATCCAGGTATATTTCTACTACTAGTTTAACAAAGAAGAATAGTTAACTACACTAAGTAACAGAACGTAACTAAATGTTTATTTAAAATAGTATTTTGTCGTCAGATATAACGCTGCAGGTGAAAGATATAAGAGAAAATCAATTCTTTTCTTCATTCTTATGCAATACTATTCGAAGTAGTGAAAACAAAGGAATAAAAAGGAATGGAGAAAAAAGTTAGCAAATACGAGAACTCAATTTTGTTATTTCTCCCGTGGGTGCCTCGTGTGATTCTCCACAGTAAAACAACAGTGTTTCTTGTAAGGTTCCTCCATTCAAAATGTAGAGAAAATGAAAGTAAGAACGGCTGAAACTTGTCGACCAGAGTCCCAAGACAAAACAGCAGAGCAAGGGAAAAGAAATATCTTCGGTGAACAGCTGGAGATAGAGTGCAAGGGAATGAGAACTGTATCTCTTGAATTTAAACAAAATAAAAATAAAAAGAAGGAAAGAAAGAGAACACCTCCAAGCTAATATCAGCGGTAAAGAATTGAACAATCCATCTCTCCTTTTAGAAAAGAAAAGTTTCTATTCTAACGTATTCGTAATTTCACCATAAGTTGTATATGTTATGGATCATCCTGGTAGAAAATATTGTTTTTAAGTGTGCAACTGATATTTAATTAGATTGTTTTGTTCTTACATTGTATCAGTTAAATTATTTTCTAGGGTGTTTGTTCAAGGCTCTGTGCTGGTATACAATTTTTAATTGTGCAGTAGTTCAGTTATTTGATTGAATATCGTATGTTTACACGAAAGTGCGTACGTATGCAATTACACTGTAAAAAATTTCATAGATAAAACAATAGCCATCTGTTTGCCAAATCTTTATGTAAATCAATTTACACCTATAAAATAAAATTACTAATATGAAATGGTTATGAATTTACTGTAAATTTGTAAAATAACAAAACAAATTTTGTAATTTAATCTAAGGAAACGTGTATCGATTTGCAAAATGAAGGGAAAATGATTTTACATTAATATTTGGCAATTTAATTACAGAGTTTTTTCCAGTGTACGATGGTCTCTATTTATATTTTGAACCTTGGCAACACTGATTGTAGTTAGATGCCCTTTTTGTGTGCACAGAAACGTTTGACATTATTGAGCATAATGTACTTGAAATGTTTTGTTAATAGCTTTATTTCTGTTGTTTACGCTGCCTTGAAGATTGCGTGGTGGATTATCAAGACAATAGTGCATAAATCAACTTACTCCCACATTTGGCGATGAAGCTCCATCCTTTGCCACTGTTAAACACTGGTATAACCATTTTACTCGTGGCCGCCATTCGCTCACTGACAAAATTCGCGAAGGTCGTCCAAAATCTGTTGTTATTCGAGAAAACATTGATGCTATGCAAAACCTAATACTGCAAGATCGTCATGTTACATACTGTGAGACTGAGGTAACTCTAGGCATTATTTCTACCAGCACATATAAACTATTACGTGGTCATTTAGCAGTGACAAACGTTTGTTCTCGTTAGATCCCACATAATTTGCCAAAAACTCGAGAAGATGGTACACACAAATGCTCAATAAATACAATGGTGGTGCTTCAAAAGACATATACAAGATTGTAACAGGTGACGAACCATGGATATATGCATATGAGCCGGAAGGTGAACAGCAGTTGACTGTACGGGTGTTTCAAGATGAACCAAATAAAACATAACTTGTTCGCGCACAAAGCACATCGATACAAATGGTCGCTTTTTTTTTCAGGAAAATTGGTCATGTGGCAACTGTGCTTTTAGAGGAACGTAGAGCGGTCAAATTTGAATGGTACACAACAATTTGTTTGCCGGAGGTCTTCTGTCAAATACGGAAAACAAACATGCACCGTCGGATCATTCTTCATCAAGACAATGTGAGCTCTAACACATCTCGTCTAACAACCAAGTATTTGAACACTCAAAAAATCGAATTGATGGATCATTTGTCGTACAGTCCTGATTTAGCACCCAATGACGACTTCTTGTTCCCGAATGTCGAGAATAAATTGCGTGAACAACGATTTTCGTTGGCGGAAGAAGCCGTTAATGCGTTCAAAAACATATTATATAGGTGTCTCAAGATGATTGGAAAAACTGCTTTGACAAATGGTTCGAACGAATACAAAAGTGTATTGACCATAGAGGAAAATATTTCGAAAAACAATAAATCAATTTTCAATGACAAATATAAATAGTGTCAAAATATAAATAGTGTCCCTCGTAAAACCCTACGCTGGCCTTAAGAATTTATAATTTTACACAAATAAAAGTTTTGTTACGAGCAAAGATTATTTATAACATGAATCCATATTATAAAATTGAAAGTGACTATGTTTGTGACTCTTAATCTCTTGAACCACCCGACCGATCTCGATCAAATTTTCAACGTAGATGAGGTTCGGGCCTGGAATTTTTTTTTTTTTTATTTTTACTTTGACGGTAGAACCTAGGGGAGGGAAGGGGAGATTTATATATAAAATTAAATAAAACTTAACTCTTGAACCAGCCAACTGATCTTGATCAAATTTTCAACATAGATGACGTTTGGGCCTGGGATATTTTTTGTCATTTAACTTTGACAGTGCAACATAGGGGAGGGGAAGATGTGTGTAAAAATAAAAGTGACTGTCTTTGTGACTTCATCACTCTTGAACCACCCGACCGATCTTGATCAAATTTTCAACATAGATGAGGTTCGGGCCTGGGATGGTACTTATCTATTCACTTTGACGATAGAGCTTAGGAGAGGTAGAGGGATTAGTTAAAAAAATAAATAGAACTTAATAATTCTTGAACCACCGGATCGATTTCGAACAAATTTACAACCTCGGTGAAATTTAAACCTGAGATTGTTTTTGTCATATCACTCTGACGGTGTAACTTAAAGGTGAAGGAGAGATTTAAAAATCAGAAAATGACCGATATTAGTGTCGAAAATATAGTTTTCCGTATCGCTGAAATGAACAGTGACACTTCTGATGCCGTTTAAATACAAATTCAGCCCCGCAACTTAGGGGAGTGGGAGATATATAAAAATGATCTAAATGACAAATATAAGTGTCGATTTCATTGTTTTCAGGATCGCTGAGATAAACAATTATACTTAGGATACCGTACTCCGCAACATGGAGAGGGGAGGGGGATGCATAAAAATAATCGAAAATGACCGATATCAAAGAGCGCTTTAGTAATAGTAAAAAGTAACTGAGTAACGGAACATATTACTATTTTTTCTTAATTTAGCCCAGCGAAGCGAGTAATTGATGCTAGTATTATATAAATCTGAGTGTGTTTCAACTAATCAGTATTTCAAATTTTGCTTCAATAGTATCATTATAACATTTTCAACTACATTAATGTATGACCAACACATTATTTATTTTAGTAGTTAGCTAATCAAACATTTACTCTTAGAAGTCGAAACTCGACAGAAATACAAGTAAGTCGCAAATTCACATGTCAATTGGTTTTTATTACACTAATATGTTGCTAATTTTCTTTTTGTATAAGGGCGGATAATATGAAGAAACAGTGTATAAAAAAATTTGGGGACTTTACATCATGTCTAAATGTTGTCTTTATAATATAGCAAGTGAGTATATTCTTAATTTTGGTCTCAATATCTAAGAGTTGCAAAATAAAAGAAAAAGGAACGACTGGTTGGATTCAAGTTTATTGTCTCTTTCAGTTCCGAGATTACATGAGACGTAGACCTACAGTTTAGGGTAGAATCTGAACCATCGTATTTAGTTCAAATTTTAAGACTATTCCGTCGGGAATCGAACTCAAGACCTCCTGTACTAAGAACGTGAGTGCTAGCCACTAAACTAGACGACAAAATAGCTAATCAATTATATTAAACAATGAAGAGCAGTGTTGCAACAAACAATTTTAGTACCAACTAAAATTTAAAATGTAAAACAAATGTTGATATATTTGAATGAAACGGGACCATGATGGCTCAGTGGTAAAGTGCTGTAGGAGGTGCGGTCCCAGGTTCGATTCCAGCTCCCGCCAAGTGGGTTTTGTGGTAGACAAAGAACGTGTGCATGAGTTTTTCAGGGTTCTCCCATTTGGAACCAACTTTCTTCACTCCACCATATCATCCCTCTCATCATCATCGTATCTTTTAACCTTTGTGTATAATCGTGGAATGTTGAAAAAACAAAACAATGTATTGTTGGATTAAAAATCAACCATCATAATTCACATATAAAAATATTACACAGATGGCAAGAGCGCAATGTTTTAACGTTTCCCTTGGGGCTCCATTGAAATAACCAGTAAAATTATCATCAGGATCTATAATAACATAATGATCTGTAGTAAATTAAAAATAGTGTAAAAATAACAGATTATGATCGTAAAAGTATCAGCAAATATTTAACATCAACATGTGTTATCTGTGAAACATAGAAAATTAAAAGTGAATGAGGTGGGAAATGTTCCCCAGAGATACATGAATGTATTCAGAATGTTAAACCATAAATCAAAAATAGGTTCATAATTTTAAATTAAATAATTGAACAAGTTTTAGATAAAAACATTAAAAGTAGTACCAAGAGGAGAACCAAGATAGTTTAGAGTTGTTCTATGATTAAAAATGTGATTTTTTTTCTGAAGATGAAGACATTTTATGTAATTTCAATGTTCATATATTAATGCACATAATTAGTAAAAAGAAGTATATGTAATAAAAGGTATAGTAAAATGTTTACATATAATTGTCTGTCGTGAATGGCAGACCCACGGAGTCGGTGGAGGCGACCGTCCCCTCCCAAAGATACATATACTTCTAATTCTCATACACTTGAAAATTCCTGAGAGCCAGATCGTCATGTCAATTGAAAATACGAGTCCATGATATAGATAATTTAAGCCAAAACATATAGGATTAAATATCAAATTGGATTTGTATTATTGTGCCGCCTGGTTTTAGGAATAGCGCTTAAGTCAATAATAATAATAATAATAATTAAACTTTCAGGTACCTTCGATACATACAGGAAAGTCTGACGGCAAGCATTGTTACTCGATTAGATATACTATTTATCTCCAATATAATGTTTTTAAAGTTTTTCGCTAATAAGAAACCCAACACCGCCAGTGTTGTTACATTGTGATTGTCTGTAATACGATAGATGAACATACTTCATTTCAACTATCAATCTCCTTTTCTGTTTATTTCGCTTAATCCGATGATGTTTCAGTTGATCTTCCATAGTCCTCTTGTTTGTGATGACAAACTTTTCATTACACGTAGCACTGGTCAGTTTTATGTAGCAATGTAGTCTGTAATTATAAGTATTCTTAGAACTCTCTTCCTCTATGTGATTCTGAATGTTATCTAGTTGTAATTCCATTTCCGGAAAATGAAAACCTTGGTTGATCCTGTCATAATTGATGAAAGAAGTTTCTAGCTATTTGAAACAATTCTCGTACTGGCTAAGTTTGTTGGTGATGGCACAATGTCCGCTCTCCTATTATTAATTAAACTTGTACGTTTCACCGTGTAATGGAAAATTCCAGTCTGCACAACTGGGAGGTACCTGTCAGATATTTGGTGGTAGATCCAAAAGGTTCCATATATCTTCAACTGATTCTTATCATTTCCTTCTTGTCAGATATCAGACATTCTTTGCAGACTATCACAACACCCTATTCAAAAGAAGGGGCCAAGAAATTAAGAAATGAAAGAGTTTAATAAAACAAAATGATTACATGTACCTAAATATTACCATGGGAATTTCAACTCCAGAATAGGATAAAAAGAAAGAGACAATAAAAAAATAAAAAAAAATCTGACATGTCGAATGACACAAACCCAGAAATCTCTTAATAGAGTTCGCAGAAGTTGAGAAGTTTTATATTATGAATTCCCTTTGGGAGGAATCCCATAAACAATTGACGTGGCGGCACCCAAGTCGTAGGACAAGGCAAACGGACTGTCAAACAGAAGTTACATGGTTGAAGACTGAAATATTTTGAACAGGTTCAACACAAGAATTGACAATCTTAAACTTCAGAATTAAGAATCGGAAAGCTTCTAAAGCAACAGGAACGTACATAGAAAGGAAGATTCTTCAAGGGCACAGTAACGTATTTTAACTGAAACTGAAACACTTTTGCGATATGCTAAGAGAACGTGACCATTTCAGAAGTTAACAGGAAGATCACAAACATTCTGATGGATACATTTATGAAGATAGGAAGTATTACGAGAAAGAAGAATGATAACACAATATCCACATCTGATGAAAAAATAAGGATAATAGTGGCTCTGTGATATTTAAAATAGAATATGAGGAACTTTGTAAAGCAATATGAAAATGAATTACAGAAGATACAAGAATGTTTAAGAGAAGTTGAACAACATAGGCCTTAAAGAAGATAAGGACTAAGGTAGATCGAAGTAATGGACTAAGGTAGATCGAAGCGCTGAAAATAGATGGCATAACCACTAAAAACATTGAAGAAATAACTACTGAAGAATATTTAACTACTCATAACGAATTATATTCAAACGATGTACCAGAAGTAATAGAAAGCAAAAATAAAGAAATAGTGATACTCCAGTGCTGCAAGAGGAAACTGAATTCTACATAAGGAGCATGACAAGAGGAAAAGTTCCAGAAAATGAAGCTATTACACTTAATAAAGTGAAGTGATGAAAAACCATTGAAAAATCCTAGAAAAACTTTAAACAAAATGACTACCAAGTACCCAAGTTCTCTTGAAATGGAGAACTATCATGATCATAAGCTCCATAAAAAAAGCACACACATTATAGCTTCAGATTTATACATCTATAAATTTTCTTCCTGAGATTTACGAAGTTGTTTTGCGAAAGTTATTGACACTTTTATTAGATCAATTCAAATCTCATCCGGCCAAGAAACCGTGCATCTAGGAGTGTTATGGAATCATAATTCAACTGATGAGGAACTGATAGAATGGTCAAACAAGTATACTTTATTCTTATGTGCTGCGTTCATTAACTATTAAAATGCTTTCAATGTTGTGAATATCTCAACGGTTATTCACATTGTTAAGGCAAGTGATACCAAAAAAGCTTATATAAAAGATATAGATAACGTCTATAAGGAAACTACATCGAATATCCCATTGTTTGACTGTCGGAAGACTACAAGGATAAAGAAGGAAGTACGTCAGGTTGATACTATTTTTGTTCATGCTTATTCTTTAACTTCAATATGATTTTTTATCTCTGAATATGGAGTACCAAGAGATCTATGAAGATGGAGTAAAACACCAGATCTTCCCTCGTTTCACTGAGAACATCATTCTCTTTGCCAACAACGGAAATCTGCAAGATACAGTGGTTTGGAGAGCACGAAATAAAGTTGAAATTGGGTATGAAAAAGAATACAGTGATATTCAATGAAACTACTTCGTGAGCAAATTGAGAACTGAAGTAGAAAATGCGGAATTAGATGTTAATACCTAAATCTTTCTGAGACAGATGTTCATGTGGAGTAACATTAAAGAAGAAATTAGCAGACGTATGCGGGAACACACTCAGAAACAATAGTACCATATCGAAAATTAAACTCCAATGGATCTAAAGTGTAAAATTATCAATGAACGCAGCTGCCTGTTTTGGCATACGGATTAGAGACGTGGCACAGTGGGGTGAAAACGCAAAAAGCTGGCCAAAAGTAAAAAAAAACGAAAGTTAGTAATATAGGAATTGTTTATGTATTTGGCTATAGTGATGTTAGCAGAGCCCAAATCCATAAATAGAACAGGGTTTTTACTTTATTCCGACTACCTGAGCCACTCTTAAGTAGACCCTTCAGCAGGTCTAATGCGTAGAGAACAATAGAAGAATTGTGACGCGTCCGTCGAAACGGTTGTAACTATCGAACGCGTTCATAGTTTCTAAATCTGTAAAGTTTTCCTATATCGTACTGGTAAGTAGAATAAGTGTATGAAGTGAAAAATTAATAATAATGATGTAATAATTTATAATTTGAATCGCAAGTCAGGCAAAATTTTCACATTGTTTATATATTTTATTAACTTAAAGCGTTGAAAACATTATGTGCACCCTCGTGCACCATGTTCATATTTTGTAGAATGGTAGTCTGAATATTAATTACTGCTATCGACAAAAACGTAGCTGCCAAAACGTGCCAATTACGAAGCGTGTTGATGTTAATACTTTTTCATTTAATGTTACAGTGACAAGCCGGTGTAGTTATCATATCCGAATCAAATACCAATAATGTGTGTCATTTAAGTAATAATACATTTCTAATAAATAAGAACGTAAGTAACAAGTAATTGTTCATCAAAATATGTGAAAAAAGTGAATGTTGTTAAAGATACATTGTGAAAATTACGAAGTATGTTGACATTCTTTTTATTCTGCCATTTTGGATCCACCATTTTGTTTTATTCAACTTTAGTTGCAGAATCGTAATCAGCAACCTCAATAACCCCTTACTACTAAATTTCATTCAATTTGAATATAGTTATCATATTTTGGCCAGCTTTTTGCGTTTTCGCCCCACTGTGCATGGGTACTAACAAAAAAAACAAGGTATTCATTGTCTCCAGACTACAAAACAAAGAACGGAAAGGTCTATGCAACAAATCATCCATAAAGATAGAAGAACCATATTAATCAGACAATGGTAAGATTGGCAGATATTGGCATGAAAATAAACGCATTGAGTTGGCAATGGGACGCACATCTTCCAAGGAACAAATGTGATCAATGGAGAAAAGCAGTTCTTGATATCAAAAGAGGAGAAACTAGAAATAAGCTTCGTGTAAGAAGGTGTGACGAAATAAAAAAAAAAAAAACGCTGCAAAGTAAGTGAAAAAGAATTGCCCGAGACATATAGTTGCGAAAATGAGTTGGAAAGTCTTTCAGCAGTGGACTGATAATGGTTGTCTATGAATATATTAAATTATGTATATTATATATAAAGGGTAACAAAAGTCTCTTGCCATAGACCAACAGATACGAAAAAATACAAAAAGAGCAAAATTGCTGGAAATGATAAGTTTTCAATCTATTTTTTTTAAAAAGTCGGACTAGCAGTTTTGTTTCTACGCTGGTAGGTGCCCCAATGATAATTGAAAAGGCAATATTGCCATAGTGCTATAATGGAAGCATCAATTTATTTTAATTGAACGGAAAGCAAGCAAAAAATATGCCTAGGAAAGAAACAAGAATACTACATTTCTCGTTTGCAACATAAACAACGTGGGGTTCAGGTACCAACTCTTCTTGCTTCCTACTCTTACTAATAGCAATTCTTTAATCAACTTTATAATTCTCGTACCCTGCTAGGGTATTGCCACCTCCTACTGGAATGCCTTCAAGCAAGAAATACATACTGACATCCAAAGTACGTATTTCTGCAACTATCATCTTTGAGTCTTAAAACTCCTCTCCGTCATGAGTTTATATTCTTTTTATTCATGATCCTTAAAGGACGTTAATTTTATTGTCCTGTTCTGCCTGTTTGTCAGACCTCCGCTACCTTCAGAACGGTAATAGAACATGCTGTCTTCGACACTCCGCTTCACATCGGAAACTACGGTCTTCAGCCAAATTTTAAGATCGTTGATTCCAAGGGATCACTTTCGATTAAGGGTAAAAATTCTCATTTGTTAACATTTTCTGTAGTGACCGTCCGGTATCTGAAACAAATTCAAACGAACTATTAGCTTGTCAATTTCTTTATCATTGTAATACGCTCAAGAATAAAATTGTCAGCACTGGCCTCGGTGGACAAGGCAGTAGAGAATTTGGCTGCAGCAGAAAGGGGGACTCGAGTTTGATTTTCAGGGAGATCAGAACCGGATAAATCTTCCGTCGTTTCCATACCCAGAAGTTCTACGGTCACTCAGCCTTGAGATAATGTGCCTATTTGAAGGCAACCCTGGGGGAGAAGAGGAGGCCTTGACGTTGTGTTGATCACCAATATGACCAACGATAAGATGAGGAGTTCTACATCTACGTCTCTCTCTACATCCTTTCGTGATGTGGAGCTTCACATGAGGGGTACTTTCACCTCCACCACTGCTCATTATTTTGTTTCAAAGTATTTAACATTCCTAGAGGTAATAGAACTGTACCGTCAGAGCAGTGACTCGTCGCTGTTTTTCTTTCAAAGTCAAGAACAACAGCGGATAGGCAAGTCCGAATAAATGGTAACTTGTGATGAGACAATTGAACGAAGTTGGAAAAATCGCAACGTATAAAAAGGTTACGTGTCTTATTTAGGTTACGTGTTCTACTGGTTTCTCTCGTGACACGTGTATTTTCAGGAAGTGAAATACATCTATGCCGGTAAATGTTGAAATGGTACATCATGCAGTTGGAATTACAAAAAGCAACAAGCGTGATCCAAATCATGTAGTACCGTCCCACTAACTTATTTCAGTACTCATGGCACGATTCAAAAGTACGTGGCAGACAGGCCCCGTAGTGGACGACCACGAAGTGCAACTTCCTGTGCCATGAGTGTTAATGTGGCTTGAGAAGGTGACGGTTAGTTCAGAATGGATTTACATGGAAGGTGGCACAAGAGACTGGCATGGTCTATCTACATATCTGTCCCCAGAATTTTGTCACGTGAACAATATCATTCTTACAAATAAGATTTATATGAGAATGACACGGACAGAACTTACAGAGTTCTATAAATGATTCCAACAGACACGAATACACCATCTTAATCTAGAGGCTGATATTCTATTCAGCAATGAGGCTACTTTCTATCTTAACGGTACAGTCAACAGACACAGGCTGTGTACTGATCTATTGATCAACACTACATACATGGAAGCTCACCATTAAACTAACCTTTGAATGAATGTCTGGTGTAAGATACACGGTAATGTTCTATTACGGCCTGTTTTCCAGCCTGACAGATTAGGCTCAGACCAATACCTACATCATCTGGAGACCACACTGTAGCTGTTTCTAGATGGCATGTCTTTGGCGTCGAGTTGCTTATTTTATTTCTAATATAATGGAGAACTACCATGTTACCGTCGTGCAGTACAACAGTATCTAAACGAGGTTCTTCTTGGTCAATGGTTGCAAGGGACTTTTGGAATGACCACTAGATCATTTGATCTAATGCCACACACTTTTATTTGTGGGTACATAAAGCCAACTGTTTATCAAACCAGATCAAGAATCGTGGATCATCTAAAGAATAATATCAGATGTGTTGAGAAATAACACCTGAAACACTGTGGCGAGTGTGGTAGTGTACGATACAGTATTCACGTGTGTTACAAGCAGGAGGAAAACTAATTTTAAGACTTGTTGCAGTAGTGCCCCACACCGTTGCATTTGGAAGCCTATACCTTGCGTGCGTGAGGTACGTAAATTTATCCTTAGTAACATGTAAAGTATGTCCAGTAAATTTTGTAAGCAACAGTATCAAATGGAGTTTAACTGCATTATATATTTCGCATCTTAAATGATGTTCACAACCAACTTTGAATCCCTTACGATATTCATCTTTCCTACTCCCGACCACCCCTGCACCTCATGATGCTAATGACTGCAACTCAAATTTCTAGTATTCTTGTTCCTTCCCTACGACATAATTTATGCTTATTTTCCATTCAATTATTGTGTGAATTAATGCTTCTATTGTAACACTATGACTGGCAATGTTGCTTTTTTAGTTACCATTAGGGTGAGTATAGCCAAAATTACTGGTTCAATTTGAAAATCTTCAACAATTTAGATTGAAAACCTATCATTTCAGCAACTTTGGTCTCTTTACATTTTCTCGTATATGCTCTTATAACGAATTTCGACTATGGCAAGGAACTTTCGTTACACTCTAAAATTCTTCTGACCTAGGAATCAGTTTTCAAAACTAGGTGCCATAATAACACAAATCCAATATAATATATAAGCCTAAATATTATGCCCTTAAATTATTTAGGCGTCAGATTCATATTTTCAGTAGCCACTTTTTAGTATTCAAAAAACACTTCTGGATCTACTAGTGGGTATCGTTCGATTAAAACTTGTGCTTAATAATATACAAACATAGTGCGTATGTGTTTTCTCTGGGTTCTTCAGTTTTCTTCTCTTTCATATTTTCTGGTTCTATTGTATCTGACTTTTCTTTATTATCTTCTCTCGGATTATGGAAAGGTACAATGGTGGAATATGACACTATTTCGTAATTCTTAGTTTTATTTTTGAAACTGAATCAAAATTAGTTGCATTCTCATGAAAGAGACAGAGATAATATGTAAAACGTAGAAAGAAATATACCTAGTTAAGTCTGTAAAAAACTCTAATGTTAGAATAAGTCTTCGATACATACAAACAATATTATATATGATTTTATAAAGAGCACTACTTCTTGCAGAGAAAATGCAGGATGAACATTCTGAATTATTTTATAAAACATCTTGCTTCTTTTAAGCTAAATTTATGTAGAACTCAAATACGACAAATGATATTAGTACCAAACGTTTTATATGACTACACTATAGATGTTTTGTATGGAGCTACAGCTGGCATTAAATACGAGGGCAATCCCAAAAAAAGGGTCTATTTTTGGGGGACGTAGAGAAACTTTTAATATGGTTGTTGGCAACACTGTTGTGGGTAGTGCCTTCTCCGCTACCACATAAGCACGCAGGCGCTTCGCTCGGATGCTCCGTCTTGGCTTGACAGCCATTCGAAATGGAGCTCCCGATGAACGTTACCGCCAAGTGCGAAGTTCGCGCAGTTATTCGATTTTTGAACGCAAAAGATGTTAAACCGGCTGAAATTCATCGCCAATTGACGGAAGTGCATGGACAGTCGTGCATGGATGTCAAAAACGTTCGCAAGTGGTGTAGAGAGTTTACAGCCGGTCGTACTGAAATTCATGACGAGGAAAGGAGCGGGAGGCCATCAATTGCCGACGAGACAATCGCGAAAGTTGAGGAACTCATGCGTAAAGATCGGAGGATCACTCTGGATGCTCTCTGCATTTTGGTTCCTGAGGTTTCCAGAAGCGCCATCCACAGGATTTTAACGGAAAAATTGCAATATCGGAAGGTGTGTGTGTGTGCAAGGGCATGGCGGCAAGCTGGTATGACATGGGCATTGTAAAACTGCCACAGCGTCTACAAAAATGCATCGACCGAAATGGCGATTATGTAGAAAGCTTTCTTCAACCTTTAAAGTGATGTAGCAATTATAGAAAATAAACGGTTCTTTGTATATCTAAAAATATAGGAGACCTTTTTTTGGGGATTGCCCTCGTAATTATAAACTACATTACATGTAGTACATATATGAAACCTTTACTACATAATTTCTCCATCAACTTGGTAATCATTTTTTGAAAAGTGTAAGTTCTAAGACAAGTTTGGAACGCAGACATTTTCTATTAAAATATAAGAAAAAACATGATTTTCTTCCTCTAGTTATGCTGTAATGTTACTGGCTTCACAAGGTATCTTCTTTATTTCTTTAGAAGTACTTGACCTTTCAACAAAAAGCTTAATTAAACCTAACGCTACATTGAAGAAGAATATTATTAAAAATTTAGAAAATATGAAAGTTTAAATTATTAGAAAAATGAACACACTATGCGCTTCACTCTTTCCCTCAAAATAAAGAAAAAATAATTAGCCGACTAACTTATATCAAAAACATAGGAGTGCTTTAATGAAAAATGAAGCAAAAAGTACGGAAACATTGTAATAAAGTTGTTAATGTTATGAACACTTTGCACTTTCTCCATCGTTTTCTCTCTTGCGCTCTCTCTCCGTGCTTTTCTGCTGAAATTATTACTCTAATAATGAAGGGAAAGGGCTGTGATGCTAGAAGTTTAATATGAGATAAGTGATATTTTGCAATAACTCTAAAGAACAGAAAAAGCACTTTTATTGGCTTAATATCTCTAGTTTAATGTAAATGTTAGTTAAATGTAAACAGTTGATATCCATTAAATCATTTCTTATTGCCCAACTTTACATATCTACCCAAATTTCACATACGGAATATAAAGTTAATTGAACCTTTTAAAATCAAGTTTCTGTTTTTGTAGGAAATTGTAGATATTCACTTAGGATGCTCCTTCTCACATCTTAATTAATCTTAAATTTGTGGTTTGTATTCACTGTTTTCAGAATGAATCAGACTTTATAATTGCATACATTCTTCACAAATGCAAATTTGGGAAAATTTCGGGGATTTTCGGGAATCTTCTCGAAAAGAATTTTAAAATTTTGATTTACATTTAAGTGAGTTCAGAGTACTGATCACGAAAGGTATTCTAAAATAACGTATCCTAGAGTAGATAGTTTTTAGAGTTATTAAAATAAGGGTAGTATGTATGAAAATAAAAAATGAAAAAATTATGAAGGGCAAAATTCGTAGAAAAATTGAAAAGCACACACAAATTCTGGAAAGCTCCTGTTCGTATCCTATTCACATTAATTTCATGAGTTGAAAGTAATTATCTTTAAAATAAATTAGGTTATCGATTCATACTATACACCTATTACGAACCCATACATTCTGGAGAAAGTTGGAAAATTGTCCTACACTTTTTTTTTTCAAAAATGGCTTGTTTTAACTTTGGGTATCTCTATTGGGACCCGAGGATTAGGTATTTCCACAATTGGTACTTCGAGAAATGCTATGTAACCTAGTGTATATATTTGTTGAGTTTCCATGAAACAAGGATAGTAAGCTTAATGAAATAAGCTAGAGAAAACATTCTTACAAGACGACCATAGAATACTTTAAAAATTAACTTTGAGATTCGTAGCGATTATGTAATTATATATATATATTGTTGAGAATGTGACTTCTTGATTATAACGATATATTACCGATCTTAATATTGGAGAGATTCTCTTTCGAAATTCGTTTGTAATTGAATACTTGGATAATGTTGCCATTATTAATGATTTGTGAAAATGAGTTTTTACCTGAAAATCCAATCGATAAGCGACCATTAGGAACACCTAGGAGCAAATGGGAGAACAATATTAAGACGAATCTCGCTGAAATAGGAATAAAAGTAGAAACTAAACCAGTTGGCTAACGACAGAAGTCAATGGAGAACTTTTGTAAACGCAGCATTGAACCTCCGGGTTCCATAGTCCATTAAGTTACATAGTTAATAGTAGTGAATTTTAAATCTCCATCCTCAATCTATCCATCCATTTCAACTAGTTTTTATGTACTCTTGAAAGTTAGAAGAAGACGATCATTTTACTACGCGATCTAGTTCCTCCAACTGGCTCTGCAGACAGATGGATTAGAAACTTCCTTCGGACACAGCGTCTATACATTAACTTTTCAACATATACACTGTACCATGTAGATTAAATAAATAGTTAAAGCAATGTCCTTGATTAATAGGATCAAAATGATGCAGGTGTTCCCTCATGTGGAAACAAATCAAGACTACAATCAAGAAGATGCTTTAATTACTTTGTTTCTGAGTTAGGGCTGTTTGAAAATTCATGCGCCTGTCTCTTAATCTTTGCATGTATATGTATCAGTCAAAGAATAAAGTAAGTAAATCATGTCCAAAGGTTCGAGTGAAAGAAAAATATAAGTTTAGCAGCTTGAAAATTACACTATGAAGAATACGTTATTTTGTATTAAAAACTCAACGTTCCGAAGAATTTTTTATGGATTTGCTACGGGAAATATACTTATGTAAGATCCACCTGATTGCGGCATATCTCCCAATTAAAATTATTTGAGAATAGCACAGGCTAAACAAGTATTCAATAGGAAAAGAGGACTACTAACATCAAGAAATGTGTCGCTCGACGTTCATAAACGATTGATTAACACACTGGTATGGAACATGGCGCTGTACGGATCAGAGACATGGACAATGAGAAAAGCTGAAATATCAAGCTGGAAGCATTTGGAATATGGTGTTGGCGCAGAATGTTGCGCATATCATGGACCAAAAGGAAAAGGAATGAAGACGTACTAAAGGAAGCTAATGAAGCTAATGAAGATCATGAAGATAATGGGAAAAAGAAACAGCATGCTTGGCCAACTTATTCGACACCCCGATTGGATCATTGTGCTGATAGAGAGAAAGGCAGTAAAAACAGGAAGAGGAAAACCAAGGATAGAATATATAGATGCAGTTACGAAGAAGAGGCCTTATCAAATAAAACAGCTCTCCCAAGCGAGAGAATAGTTTTAAAATTTCCATGTTGCCCACCAACCTATGGTTGAAGTGAACAAGAAGAAGATATTAAAATTGAATCTCGTCATGTTACTCTGTGCGAAAATGCAGTGTACTGTGTCCTAGAAAGATATATAAATGCATTGAATTCTAATAGATTCTAACACAATAATGGGTGTTACTTGTTGGCCACACATTCAAAAATTTACCAATTTGAAAGTTGGTAAATTTCGAAACAACGAAACGAAAGTTGTTTCGTTTCGTTTTGTTTTGTTTTATCCATGGATGGAGTCTAATACATTTGACTGACTGAAATGCTTGTTTTGAACGTTTCACTAAAAATACTTTTAAAATAGAATCTGTTTACTATCAGAATTAATAAAAAAACAGTTAAATGCTATTACGAACAGACTCTCTAACATACAGTGTGTTTTAGGTAAGAAAAACAGAAGAAAGATATTCCACTTAAAAGGAGAGATTTCTGAATTTTGAACAAGAAATCTAGTCTCGTCTTAGAGGTATAAATAATTCACTTCATGAGTCCGCAGGGTAAAACTTTCAGCAAGAAAATAGTCCATGACTATGTTAGTAGTGGTTCATAATGGACAAAATTTGTCTTAGAATTGAATTATTTTTCATCCAGGACGAACGGGGTGGGAAGACAAACTACCTTATTCTCGCATGCTACATTCTTAAATAGTTGATGTATTACCACTTGAGAAAAAGGTACTGAGTCACTTTTACAAAAAGCATAATTCTGCTTCGTATAAGGAATAATTTGAAATAATTTTCACATTTGAAATAATCATAATAACAACACGTAATAAATAGGTGGTGATTTCAATTTTATCAGCTGCCAACATAAGACACTACACAAAATGGAGAAGGGAACAACATGAAATAACTGTAGAAATTATTTTCTGAGTTGTTATTGAATTTGAAAGTGTAATTTTCAATAGTTGATACTCTTGTAGCTTGATGAGTTCTTACTTTAGATGTGAGAGTCCAAGGTTTGATTCTAGATGGAAGTCGATTAACCGAATACCACGTTAGTTTGGAGGCTCACGTCTTGCAAAGTCTAACTTCTGAAAAAATAATATTTTAATTTCAAATAATAAGATGTATCTTTGAGAGGAAAAAATAAAATGTAATTTCTAGTTTTAAGTTCCATGCTTATGGTCTATATGCTAAAGTAGACGGATCATCAATGAAAGCGAATTAGTGGAATGAGACTGTGGGAGGAAAAGAACTCTGACAAAATATACAGACACGATTTTGTTAACTACAAACTCACGTGATCGGAATTAAATTAGGGAGCCCAACATCTTACTCTGAGCGACTGTGCCATTTGCAGAAGGAAGAAAAATAGTGATACCGGCAAGAGAAGATATTAATGATTGGAAGCAGAAAATAAATAAGGAACCAAGTTTCTTTTTTTTTAAGAAAATCTATATTACAAATTAAAATAACTTTGAATGTTTGGGTTTAACGTAATTAACAATATGGTTTGCTTGGCAACATTTGTCTAAATGTTATATTAATTATTGTTTTGGAGATGTGTTTGCATCAGTCTGGAATCAACTACCATAAATACACATTAGAGCTAACTGCCGAATATCGATGTTTTGTAGTGAGTTGTTACAAACTAACAGTGGGGAAAACTAAGCAAAATTTCATCAGAAGAAGTTGATTATGGATTATTTCACTGTATAGAGAAAGTTAAAATTTACAAGACAGAGAGAGTATTATTTCTGGATCAAAAGATTCAATATATTTCAATCAAAAATTTTCTTGTACACTTTATATTTGGAGAACTGAATATAGTGTAACCAACCCAAAACTATCAGTTAACTCAGTATGATGTGCTTATTCCGTAAAAAATGCGAAAGCTCGATTTAGAGTCCGTTCAAAATTTTGTGGCCCTAATCCAAAAACTAAGTATTGGCCAAGATCGCAAACTTTTGATCCATTTTTTTTTATCATTTCTAAAATTCTTGTTTCAGTATTTCATATTGCCATTTCGAATCACTTAAATTATTGTTCTTTTATAAAGATAAATATAGATTTCTAGGATATTTGCAATTATTTATGTGAGATAAACTATAGTCTAAGTCTCATCGTGTCGGCACTGACGAAAGACACAACTCCGGAATAACCAAGTACAAGAATAAACATGTTTCAGAAATGAAGCAAAACCTTGTTACAGTCTAATTCATCCATGAAAGAAAAGAATGACGAAACTAATTTTTCGGAACAGAAGGTGATCTGTTTATTATAAAAAGTGATTTATCCCTCTTTATAAATTTCAGTTAAATAACATTGAAAACTACATCTAGGCCTAAACATATAAAAATGAAAGTTATTGTGTTTGTGACTTTGCACCTCTTGAACCACCCGACGGATCTCGATTAAATTTTTCACATAGATGAGATTCGGGCCTGGAATGGTTTCTATCATTTCACCTTGACAGTACAACGTAGGGAAGAGGGAAGGGTATATAACTTTTTAATTACAGGGGGCGCAGTGGCTCAGTGGTAGAGCGTTCACCTCCGGTGCTTGGGATCCCTGGTTCGATCCCAGCTCGCGCTGTGTGGACTTCGTGGTGGACAAACACCGTGCTCGTGTGTTTTCCCGTTTCCTCCCACTTTCTTATTTCCACCATTTCACTCATCTCTCATCATCATCGTCTCCTTTAGCCTAACCGGCATAAAGGTGGGACGTAAAACTTAAAGATTTCATTTCATTTTCTTGAATTACGAGACTTATCTTGATCAAATTTGCCACTAGATGAGGTTCGGACTTGGGGTGTTTTTTTTTCTTTTTGTTTTGTTATTTCACTTTGACGGTGCAACTTAGGGGAGGGGGAATATTATTTATTTATTATATATATATATATATATATATATATATATATATATATATATATATATATATATATATATATATATATATATATATATAAAAGCAATAACTCTTGAACCACGAGACCGATCTCGATCAGGTTCGGACCTCTAATGCTTATAATTTCACTTTGACAGGGCAACTTAGGGGAGGGGAGGGGAATATATATATGATCGAAAATGACCTATATTAGTGTCGAATCCATAGTTTTCGTGGTCGCTGAGATGAACAGTGACATTTTCCACGCGGTTTACACCCAAATTCAGACCCGCAACTTGGGAAGGAGATAGGGGAGAAATTCCCTTGCTTCTCACACGACCAACTTCATGAGGCACGAGTTAAAAATCCCGAAAATTTATATATGTTCTGTTTGAAGAATGCAAGACGAAAAACGTAGTCTATCAGAGAGCGCTTCAGTAACAGTAAAAAGTGACTGACCAAGGGAACATCTTACTATTTTTTTTTAATTTTAACCCAGAAAAGCGGGTAACTGACGCTAGTAATAAAAAAAATGAAGTAATACACTATGTGATCAAAAGTATCCGAACACCTGGCTGTAAATGACTTACAAGTTCGTGGCGCCCTCCATCGGTACTGCTGGAATTCAATATGGTGTTGACCCACTTTTTTCCTTGATGACAACTTCCACTCTCGCAGGCATATTTTGAATCAGATACTGGAAGGTTTCTTGGGAAATGGCAGCCCATTCTTCACGGAGTGCTGAACTGAGGAGAGATATTGATGTAGATCGGTGAGGCCTGACACGAAGTCAGCGTTCCAAAGCATCCTAAAGGTGTTCTATAGGATTCAAGTCAGGACTCTGTGCAGGCCAGTCCATTACAGAAATGTTATTGTCGTGTAACCACTCCGCCACAGGCTGTGCAGTATGAACAGGTGCTCGATCGGTTGAAAGATTCAATAGACATCCCCGAATTGCTCTTCAACAGTGGAAAGCAAGAAGGTGCTTAAAACATCAATGTACGCCTGCGCTGTGAGAGTGCCACGCAAAACAACAAGTGGTGCAAGCACCCTCCAAGAAAAACACGACCACACCATAACACCACCACCTCCGAATTTTACTGTTGGCACTACACACGCTGACAAATCACGTTAACCGGCCATTCGCCATACCCTCACCCTGCCATCGGATCACCACAGTGTGCACCGTGACTCGTCACTCCACACAACGTTTTTCCACTGTTCAATCGTCCAATGTTTACGCTCCTTACACCAAGTGAGGCGTCGTTTGGCATTTACCTATCTGATGTGTGGCTTATGATTAACCGCTCGACTATGAAATCCAAGATTTCTCACCTCACGCATAACTGTCATAGTACTTGGAGTGGATCCTGATGTAGTTTGGAATTCCTGTGTTATGGTCTGGATAGATGTCTGCTTATCACACTTTAAGACCATCTTGAATTGTCGGCGGTCTCTGTCAGGTCGGCCTGTACGCTTTTGTGCTGTACGTGTCCCTTCAAGTTTCTACTTCACTATCACATCAGACACAGTGGACCTAGGGATGTTTAGGAGTGTGGAAGTCTCGCGTACAAACTTCTGACACAAGTGACACCCAATCACCTGACCAGGTTCGAAGTCCGTGAGTTCCGCGGAGCTCTCCTTTCTGCTTTCTCACGATGTCTAATGACTACTGAGGTCGCTGATAATGAGTACCTGGCAGTAGGTGGCAGCTCAATGCACCTAATATGAAAAACTTTTTTTGGGGAGGGGAGTTGTTCGGATACTTTTGATCACATAGTGTATGTGCACTCGGTTTCCTCTACTGCCTCAATTTAATCATGTTCAAAACTGATTGTAACTACCCTATTAATTGTACAGAAACAACTGAACCACGAAATTAATAGCAGGAGCATTTGTAAAGTATTTATTTGGTAGTAAACATCAAATCATTCCTTAACGAATCTTTCTTAAATATATACTGCATCATTTGGTAAAAAGAAAAAGAGACTGTTGTATCATACTCAATTTTTTTAAAAAAAGATGCAGCTTAAAGTGATTTTGATTTGATTTGGAGTTGACCGTGTTTTTCAGCAGCTTATTGTAAGATTGGAACTACATTACCTTCCACCGGGAATCGGGAGCGGATATCCCACACCAAAAGCACGAACACTAACCACTTATCGATGAGGGACTCAGCTCAAAATAATGCATCTGAAGAAGCGCTAAATTAACTTTCGCAAAAGTTGATGTTGCTTATTTCGTTAGTGACATCTGTGGAGGAAATTTGACAGTAATTCTCATAATTTTATGGAATGAAATGTAAGTTAAGCATGTCTTTAATTGAAATTCAATACCAACTCTTCCGTCCCAGCACATTAAAGAAAGAACTTTTTTCTCTATGTTTTATAACAGCACAATTAGCTATACAAATTTTAGAAAATGTAATAGAACGTTGTAAAGATAGAATAGTCATAAATTTAGGGAAAGTAATTTTAATTATTTAAAGCCGATCAATACCATTTTAATTGGGGCTAACGTTACGCAATTCTCTTCATTTTCTCTTACTTTTCATTTCTTTTAGAAAAAGAAAAGAATTCTCGTCTTTTCTTTGTTTTTCTATTTTCTTTTTTCTCTTTCTCATTCTCTTTGGTGCATAATTTCTGTCTTTCTCTAGAAGAGGTATATTTCAAAATCCTTTTGAGATGCTTATGGCATTTAGCCCTCACAAGCTTCTTTATTCCAACTGATTAGTCCCAAGTTTAATTGACATGAAGGCAAAAGCAGCCAAAGAACAGAACCAAGAGCAGAATAAATTAAGTCAATTTCTTGCAGCAGTTTCGTTTTTTATTTGTATTTAATGCTTTGATATAATTTTCTCCAGATCTTATTTTCTTCCCACACTTTTGCTTATAATCCGTTTCCATTGGACAGAATGAGTGCATAAGATGTTTTGATTAGGAACTTAATATTTTAAACAATATAATAGCTTCAAAATACTAGAACAAAGGGAAATAAGTGAGAATGCAATACATATACTCGTACATGCGTATTTCTAATAAGTTTCATGAACACCGTCAGAAAGCTCAGAAGTAGTACTGCCAGGATAGTAGAATCGCTTGTTTGGAATTTGAACGTCTGGTATTAGATACAAAGGCCTGCAGTTTAATACTGTGTTCCACTGGGAAAAATCGGATCTCCGATTATCAAAGGCGAAACCTATACTACCATCTGATGGACTGGGATTCTAAGTTATTACTTTCTATTCTTCCACCAATTTCAAACTTTCAAGTTCAGTCTAGACACACCCATCGGAAGTCTCACAGAATTGCTGTCTTCTGGCTGGCTAGCTGTCTCTTCGTCTGTTGACAAAGCAGAAACATCAGAAGATATCTGAAATCGGTTTCCTGGAAACAATTCATCGCCACAATATTAGGTCCTATTTCATCCGTTAATCCTTTATTCAAACCGGAAATGGTGGTAACTTACTAATACTTGAGGCTTGATATTAATCTGTATAGCGCAGAAACGATGAAAGAGCGAGAAGGGGAGGTTTGAAATTGATTCAACGTCCCAAGAATGCATCTGATCTCCCCCGTTAATCCCCTATTTAAAGAGAAAGTGGAAGAAAGGAACCTTTTCCTATTTCAACACTGACTGACTTCTATACCAAAAACGATAATAGATAGCGACAAGCGTTTATTTATTATTTTTTTTTGTTTTTGTTTTTTAATCGATTCACGTTTTAAGAAAAGGTTCAATCTCCATCTGTGTCTCTTTACTAAAACCGGAAGTGCCAGATAGTTACTACTACTTCCTGTTCCAATATTAATTACAAGACGAGAAATAATAAGATATAGCGAGAAATGGATTTTTGATATGGATTGATTGTCCAAAATATAAATTTCTTCTCGATCTTTCTCTCTATGCAAACCGAAAGTATTTGAAAACTATCATTTTCAGTTTACCAAACATTGTTAGGGTCATTAAGTATAGGAGGCTCAGGTTGGCAAGTAATATAGCCAGAATAGGAGTAAATAAGAATTCTTTCGTTTTTTTTTTTTTTTTTTTTTTTTTAACTGGAAGTCCAATCGGCAAAAAACTATTAGGAAGACCTAAGCAAATGGGAGGACAATATTAAGATGGATTTCACGGAAATAGTAATACAAAATAAAAACTGGATACAACTGGCTACGGTCAAAGTCAATATAGAGTTTTTCCGAACGTGGCATTGAACCTCCGGTTCCATACGCTACAGAGTTAGTTTAGTTAGTTAGTTACCGTTTCCAGCTTCAACACTGATTGCCATTGTTAGTGAGAAGCAGTTATTTGAAGTGAATTCAGTGATGCAAGAATATATTTAATTTCTGACTTGATTCCTCTATTGCAATCAAAGTGGTGGAAATCAACTATCACATAGATTCCAGATTTCAAGAATAGGTTTTATTTGTCTTTATTATTTTACTAAAGCCAGAACTAGTAAAAACTAGTATAACTTTCGATTTTTATATTGATTCCTATGTAGTAACAATTGTTGAAAATATAAAGAAACTGTTTACGATATGGTTTAAAGGTCTGATGAACAGGATTCGTCTCTCACATTATCCCTCGGAAGTTATAGATTTACTATTTCCGGTTTAAATATTGAATTTGCATAGTTTGAAAGTCTACCATAGTTACACAAAGTGGAACGACACTCACTTGTTTACTTCATATTTATCTCAAATCGTTTACCTCATTGTAGAGTCTAAGTTTGATAAAATGGCAGAGGTATTAGTCCTCCCCGCTTGTCCAGTGGCTAACGCGTGTGTTTTGGTGTACGTGGTTCTGGGTTCAATTTCCATTGGGAGAATACAAAAAAAAAATCGAAATCATTCGCTTTTATTAATTATCGTCTACTTGAGCCCAAAGGGCATAATCGAGGGACATTAAACTAAATAAAAATATATTTTCCAGTTCATCACAGAGATGTTCATTTATTCTTCAAGAGAACAGTCAATATTTTAAAATTGACCCATCCAATATCTATTTAAAATGCCATTGTATTGACTTGTCTGTTCCTTTATAATGCAAAGTTTATGTGTGTACTCTTTACTTTGACGATGTGATAAATTTTCCGAAGATTTATTTTAACAACTTCGTTTCATTCATATCGATTTCGTGAATTTTGACTTTATTTAGCAATATATTGTGTTTATACATTATAACATGTGAAATTTAAACCATTAATCACATTAGGCCTTATGCAGAGTCGTTCTTACGCGTGATTAGTGTCATACTAAAGAGTACGAAAGGAAATATTTAAGTTTTACGTTCCACGTTTGTGCCGGCTAGGCTAAAGGAGACGGTGATGAGAAATGAGTGAAATGGTGGAATGAAGAAAGTAGGAGGAAACGGGAGAATCCCGAGAAAACCCACGCATACGGTGTTTGTCCACCACAAAGTCCACTTGGCGCGAGCTGGGATCAAGTCCAGCACACCATGCACCAGAGGTGAACGCTCTACCACTGAGCCACCGCGGTCGCTATTAAAGAGTACGACTAACATATATTTCCTGCATAGTCAGGCCTTTAGTATGACGCTAATCATACCAAATCGACTCTACATAAGGCCCATTGGATTTACCAAAAATGATTAGTTTTGATTTGTTTAATAGATGAAATTTATATAATCCTTCACGTGTAGTAAGATAAGTGTTATTCCTTTCATATACTGTTTCTAAACTTCTTCATACTATAGATCCTTTTTACGTGTTATACACATACTTGTAAGTAACAGCGTTAGGCGATATGGCACTAATAAGGATAATACAAAGTAATAATCTATAACGAAGTTCGAAAATTGCCTTTTCAATTTTTTTAAAAAAAAATATTTGTCTGTTTTTTCTTGACTTAAATACTTTTACATTCTAAACTTACGATTAAAACTATCCCATGCTAAAGTTTAGCAGTTTGATACTATTACAAGCAGAATATGTCTTTCAATGTAAAATTTACAGTTTACATAAAAATAAGCAAGTTAAAGCTGACCATCTACTAATAACAGCGCTGAATCCTTTTAACAAGTAGAATAAGTTATAATGCTTGGAGACGATAAATATCATTATCAAAATGTGTTACGAACTCAACATTAATATTCAATCACTTGAATGACAAATATTCTTTTCACTGATTTCTCAACTATGAATAGTTTTTTTTTTCTTCAAAAATCAAAAGATCCCAAACTGGGGAAGGTGAAAACCCAAAAGATTACATTAAATGCACTCTGACGTGTGATTTTTTGAATGTTGTTTTCTCGATGATAACACATATACTTAGGGGTTGTTGTAGCATAAAACCAGAACTAGTAAATTCTTGTGGTAAATTGCTTCATTAATCTACAAACGTTACGAAGATCTCTAGAACAGTATGAAATTAATATGTATTACTAAACTCTTCTTTCCAGAAAGAAAAATATGGTTATTCGCGAACGACGAGAAGAGCACTCTCTGGTGCAGAAAATCACTTAAGAGAAGCGAAAACGATTCTTTAGGTGTAAAATGGCTTCTCTTCACGAAAGAAAAACAAACAGTAAAAGTGGGAAAAGAATAAAAACAACCTTAGTTCAACTGGCCTCTCTAGATCCGGAAAGAAATGTTATGTCCAGTTTACTCTTCGTGACAAACAAGGACATTGAGAAAAGGAACAGACATAAAGAAAGTTTAAAATGTTTGCTGAGAGAGCAAGGCGATAATTTCACCATTAGAAGCCTCTTCGCTCGAAAGCCAGATGGAGGGCATCAAGTTTTGCAGCCGTCTCTAAAAGTGCTACCATCTTTCAACTTTTATTTCTGGAACTGTCAAGGCATTTAATTAAAATCTCATTTATACTTTAAGAGATAAAATATGAGAAATAAGGACAATCAATGATAATCCAAGATATTCATTTACTGTCCCTGAAGTTGCATCTTACAATATTATACTGCATGATAGAAAGCAGTGTTATTGTCAGTAATACATTACTTACTACTAATATATTTTATTGATCTTTGAACATAAATTGTAATTAAACGTTTGATTTCTGGAACTGAACTACTTTAGTATATGGTTTATTATGTTACTCGAAATCTTGAAATCAAGTATGTGAAGATGTTATTGATAAATTAGCATTTGTGTTTTCTGTCGCATATTTCCTGCTTGACTCCCGATTGAAGCTAATATGATTACTACCCAAAACTGAATTAAATACTCATATCTTAATGACCTTAGCGATTTGAGGCGCCAGTATATCATGCAAAAGAAAAAAATGTATTAGAATAACTTGTCTTTCGTTCGAGCCTTCGGCCCGCTGTACACTGTACGTTAAAATTGCGCATAATTATAGGTTCTAGCTACAGTAAACTCACGGTTATCCGGGGAAATGGGTGACGCGTCAACAGTGGATAATCCGCAAAATAGCCGGAAAAGGACGGAAATCAAGAGGAAAATGCTACTGAATAATTTTTGGTTAGAGTAAGAAGCCTACACATATAATGACGACTTACTAAATGGTAGCTTTCTCTACTTACTAGCTTATTACTTTACTTTTTTTCACAAAACAGTCATGCTTTTTCATATTAAAACATCTCTTTGTTCATGTTTGAAGTTGTTTTTGACATTTTGTCACAAAGTTTTTGAACATCTTTCTTTTAATAATGTAATTTATTGTCACGAAAAACATCAAAAATTAAATGGGAGAGACTGTGAATAATCAAGAGTCTACTGAATTTACATTCAAGTATTGTACTTATTTTATTTTTATTGTGTTTTTGTACCAACCACTCTCTCCATACCATACTTATGGAATTACTCAAGAACTTTGTTGTACATAATATTGTGTTGATTTATATCATTGAATAGCAAAATATAGTGCAAGTAGCGATATCTATTAGCATCAGGCAGCCAAAAAATAGCACAAAGAGTGGCATCTATTTATATAACTGTTTATTATTAAGAATTAATGTGATGAACAGATTGACAGAGTGAGGTATTTGCCTTTTATTATTAGGATTCTTTATTTCATACACTATTATTTTTAACAACTGCTCAGGTAGTACTGTATGCATCTATTAATTACCGGCCATATTGCAGAAGAAATTTTAACGATAAGATTGGTAAGTATTTTTAGAAGGTAGTCGATCAGGACTTATATATACTTAGGTATATAGCCAATGCCAAATGTATATACTATACCTATCACATTCTTACGTTAGAAACGTCGGCATAAATGGTTCAAGTTGAGAGGAATTCTCAGAATTATGTTGTCTATATCAAAGAAAGTTCTAGCTAAATCGATCTACTCCTTGACACATTAATAAAGGATATGTATGAGAGAATGAATTCACTTTTGCTGACGATTATATTAAAAGATATAATAAAAGATATATATATATATAAGATTATAAGATATAAGATTAAAAGATTAAAGATATATATATTACTAGAATTTAGAAAGAAAGTGGAATGTTCTTCTGTTACTGAGTGGGTACTTGATTCAAACCATGGATTACTAAATTATAATGAGGCAATTATATAACTGGCTTCAAGAACAGCCAAATACCATTGAAGTCTTAATAAGTGAAATAATTTATAAAAACCTCCTGTGGCATTGAAGCTATTGTGTAAGTTTAACATTCTATAGTTATGACCTTTAAGCTAAAGAAAATGGATGATTAATGAAAATAAAGGATGATGATTAATTGTTTTGTGCTCATCCAGCGGGAATCGAAACCTGGATTAGGTATACCAAAGGCACACGCGCTAGGTACTAGATTACCAAATAGGGCGAACTATAGTGACATTTTAAACTTCGTAAAGTCACAAAAGTTTGCAGAAAGTGTATTTATAACAAGAAGACTTCCTTACGTGGTAGTTAAAAATGAACTATCATGAGACCATTCCGATTTGGTGAATTCAATTGCTGAAAATGATTGCTAGCACGGGATTCAGGCCCAAAAGAAACCGAGAAAATAAGGTTATTTAGTGGCAGACCGTATACAGGGTGGGAGATAAATGGGGGCAAAGTGCGAAGATAGAACATAGTAAATGTCTATAAATGCCATGTTAATTTTGAAATGAATAGAGGGATTGAGGTCAAATGTTGGATATGAGGAATGCATGTAGAACTCTACTGAATAGGCGTAATGTGAACAGTGTTTTAACTGCCAGTTATATGCTGTTAGTTATAAGAGTCACCAGTGTTAGAATCGGCACGCTTTGTTGGAGGGGGTCATTAAAATATCAGAATCCTGAATGGGATAGGTGTCTTGGTGCAAGGTACCAGGCCAGAATTCATCCAGTGGAACTAGTCATTCCGTTACAGATTCCATACAATCTTGTTGATGTTCCAGGATTCGATTCTCTCTCTTTCTACTCCCTCGTGCATACAACGTGCTTATGGACCGTACTACAGGATCTCGAGTTCCTGATTCACGTCACCTTTACGACAGTATTGATACATTGCCATGGTGTGCAACGCTTCCTGTTACAGAGGTATCAAACTGTGTTGGACACTTGATTTCAATAGACGGTGTGCGACAAGAGCCATATGTCACATGACCCCTTTCCCGTATATTCTTTTTACGCTAAGTCCAATATGGAGGTTTTCCAGATGTCCTCCACGATTCATATTATGCCTATTCAGTAGAGCTCTATATGCATTCCTCATATCCACATTTGACCTCAATCCCTTTACTCGTTTCAAAATTAACATGGTATTTCTAGATATTTTCTACGTTCTATCTTCGCACTTTGCCCTCATTTACCTCCACACTGTCTACGGTGTGCCACTAAACAACCTCCTTTTCTCTGTTTCTTTTGGTGATGAATCAAGTGCTACCAACCATTTTTCAGTAACTGAATTCACCAAATCGGGATGGTTCCTTGTAAGTAATCATTTGACTGCATCTATTGAGAATGTGAAATGTCTGATGGAGTAGAATACTTACAGACGTAAGTAGAATGAAATATACTTTATTACATTTGTCAATTTATAGTGTGAGAAGAAGTATTAGAAAATTTCTCAGCAAGTCCTGTTGTTGTTTAATTTCTATAAGACTTTGAATCTTTTTCAACATATGTAGCAGTTAGATTACTAACGTTTACGAATATTTGCTAGATTTTTACACTTTTTTCTCCTTTTTTCGAATACATAATACATCATAATACACAAGTATAGCGACATATGCGGAGTACCTTTAGTATTTTAGTGAAAGCCTTTCGGTAGAGACCTTTGGGTAGCTCTAAAGGATTATGTAAAAGAGGACTTTGGAGGAATTTTGACCTTCTCATTCGGATTGGTATGCACTTTGATAGAACTTACTGCTGTAATAGACTTGCTTACGAAAGTAGTACTTTTCATCTTTAATATACTGGGATCTATGAATCATATTGTTGATGTTTGATTGAAACAATAAACCAATTAAAGCCGTTACGATATCATGGCTAGTATTACTAAACTATACTTTCGTCGATTTCTAGACTTTACAAAGGATGAAGCAGCAAAAATATAGCTATAAAGATAAATATTTTCCATTATTTTCTCACTGGATGTGGAATTAGACATTTGCAATTCCAAATTATAGGAGTTTGAATAATTCAAATCATGCCTTACAACCTACAAGACAGATGCTTGCATAAAATCTACCATTGCCTTTCATCTTTTAGGTAACAACTTTACTCTTCAGGTTTCTTTATTTTTCTAATTTCATTTTAAGTATATATATATATCTTCTTCCAAGTTTGAAATACTGTCAATCTTGCATACTCTCTACTTTCAAAATTATGATTTAGTTCATCCAATATTTTAACTGCATTAAAACAAATGAGAAGATTACACTTCCCTCAAAGAGAAAAGTTGAAATCAAATAGTGTTAAAGACGAATGTAAGACGACAATCTTCTAACAATGCTTAGTTAGACAAGTCCTTATTCTTCTTCTTTTAATCAGATTGAAATTGAAGATCAATTACAATCAAAGCCGGTTTTCCTAATTTAATAACACGATGAGTAATCAAATCGCTTTTCTCTTTTTCTTTGTTTCTCACTGTCTCTTTGTCTTTAATTTGTGAGATCGCGATGTTCGTGCATCCAATTCCTCCTTAATCTCCATCTGTCTCTACTCAAGTGCTAAATCAAGTAAGATATTGTCATCCTGAAGAAAATGCTAAGACGGTGTGTGTGTGTGTGTGTGTGTGTGTGTGTGCAGGTAATCTGTTCCTGCCGCCTCCAGTGCCGTTCAGTGGTACAGACAATAAATGATGCAAAAAGGAAAGAAAAGTGGACTAAATTTCTGACCTTTTCCCATTAAATTCTATTTTCTTTTCTTCTTTCTTTTTCGATTGTCATCCGTATAATTTCTGCTTTCAAAAAAAGCAATCTTTCCACAAGTTCAAATACTTTCTTACTAGTTACAAAATTTCATTTACAATAATCCTTTATAATGATCTAGAATTCGTTTCCGTACATAAGATATAAGGACATTCATTCTGCGCGCTATATTGGATGGTTAGTTTGCAGGAAGAAAAGATGTTGACTGTGAGGATTTAAGAAACAAGGATTTGTAAAAGAAACATAAGAATATGATCAAATGGAAGAATGAAAACTGTTGCATGCTCCAGCTTCACGATTAGTACACTTTTCCGAATATCGTAAGGATAATAAATGTAGGATATATATATATTATAGAAGGGACACGTGGCTTTCATGAGATATACACGTGGGTTATAGAATTCGAGTGGTGAAGCCTTTGGAAAGGAAACTTTCTGGATGACCAAGGACAAAGTAGGAAGAGAATATGAAAGAGTTCGAAGTGAGTGGAAGAAAAATTCTCGTTTCTACGAGTTCAGGACAGGATAGAATCGAAACTTTAGCCTTTGTTTCTGTGGAGATGAACCTTTGGACTTCTTAAGTCATGTAAATACATAACTGTCTAGCAGTATGAACACCACATGTAGTGTATACATGAGAAAAAAAATTGTACAATATATGTTTGCCTTTGACATATTAATCGATATTTCGTTTAAAAGACGAAAATATATTTCACCCCGCCAATACAAACAATTTAAGTCATAAACGCTACCTAGATATAATAAAAATTCCAATGCTAATAAAATATATTTTGCAGGGGCGCTACGGAACTCCGATCGGTTTAACCGTGAGGAAAGCTTTCTATTTGTTTCCAAAATCTCTTATCCTGCTTTCCAATGATTATTAGTTACTTTGGAGAATCACGAAAGTATGCATTTATTTAATATTTCGTTCTTCGTGACCTCAATATTGAGAGCGAAATAGATATTTTTTTAAAAAAAAATTCTACACAAAATTATTTGCTTTTATTATTTATACCTAAAACTACAAAGTAATTGATATTTAATAATACTCATGAGAAAATTTGTAAATATGTCAGCTTTCTCAAATATCAAATGATGTTCCATTAGAAACTTTAAGGCAAATAATTGTTATTAAATTATTGCTAATGCTAAGATATCTCTATGAGACCATGATTTCTTACAGTTTACGAAAACCTTATTTAGGCTATGGTATGTTTTGTAACATACAAAATATGAATAAGAATACTGAAATAAGTTTGTTACAGAAATAAGCATGGTATTCCAACAAAACACAGTGCATTTCAGCTTTCGACTGTCTTGCAATGAATTGTGTCAATTAAAGTGATGTATTAATAAACAGAACTAAGGATGGTCAGCTCAAGATCTTACGCTGCTGAACCATTAATTTCCATCCAAGACCTTCCGAACAAATTTCTCATCTACGTCCATCCTGATGAGCAAACTACATATTGTCTATCAATATTGTAATATTTTTATTGTTGTCGGCATTGGTAGAGTTAATGTACCTGAGATCTTTGGGTTTTATCCCTTCACATGTTATAATTAAAATATACTAAGTACAAGAACGTATAGCATAAAGAGCGTCCGGAGACGCAGTAGTGACCCTTATTCCTGTTCTCTATCTTCTAAGTTGTGCCTCTGGAGAGATCGTTTTTCTAAATAGCTCCATAGTCCAGTGCAGTCGACCAAAACAGGTTAACTAGAGAGGAAGCTCCAGCCTAATGCATTGGATAGGATGTTCTCGGCCAAATGCAGCCAAGAAGATAGGGGTGCTTTACAGCCCAGTATAGCCGACCAGAGTGGGAGAAGTTAGGTATGGTCAATATCAGAGTAGATTGCCGCAGAGTTTTTGCTGCGCCTTCTTTTAAATCTTGGGGTCCCTTGTTAAATCTTCAGCACTGGTACTACTGAAGATGACATCGTACGTCTTCAAATCATATGATATCTGAGAGGATGTAGTTGTATTAATACATAGAAAACATAACTAACTTTATGAATTATGGATCCCGGAGCTTCAATGCGTATTTACAAAAACACTACATTAATATCTGTCCTTAGCCAGCTAAGTTGATTCATAATAGCTTCCTCTTACCCGAGCCCATGTCTCCCAAATAGTCTTTTCAGGGTTTCTAAGGACTGTATCGAAAAGTAACTATCAACATTGGTAGCGCTGGTAGGCACGGGCCAGGCAGCTGAAAGTGAGTCCACACAGTCCGTGGGTTAGTTCGCAAGTTGTACTTAGCTGCTGTAGCATGTTGAATGCCGTGTGAGGAGTTGCATAGGCTATGGGACGAATTCCGAGGAAAGTGAAGTGCAAAATTCTGCACAAATGGTGTTCCCAAAAAGGAGCTACCTACAATCAGATAGCAAAACAGATGAAAGTGCAACATGCAAGTGCGAAAACTATTATTGAAAAATTTGGTAATCATTTAACTTTTACAGATTTGCCGAGATCGGGGCGAAAAAAGGGTGCAGGTTACCTAAAACTGGGCCAGAAAGTGGTGAGGTTAATTAAACAAAATCCATCATTATCTGTTCGCGATTTAGCGAAAAAGCAGGTACTACGATCGCAATGGTTCAAAGAATTAAAACTAGGAATAATTTGAAAACCTACAGAAAGCAAATATAGCCAAACAATCGTCTAAGCAGAAATTGAGAGCACAATCAGGAGTTCGCAAATTGTATGAACGAATTGTGAGCAGGGAAGGACAATGTGTTTTGATGGACGATAAAACTTACGTGAAGGAGGACTTTACAACACTTCCTGGCCCTCAATATTATACAAAAGTCAAAGATGAAGATGTGGATGACTCGATCAAATGTGTTTCAGTGGACAAATTTGGACCAAAAGTGCTCGTGCGGCAAGTAATTTGTTCGTGCGCCTTACGATCTGAATTTTCTATACACAGGGAACTATTAATGCCGAAATATTTGAAAAGGAATCTACAGAAAAGATTGCTCCCTTTGTATAAAAAGCACAGTGTTCCCCTATTGTTTTGGCCGCATTTGGCGACGGACCACTACGCTAAATCTACGCTAAATTGGTACATTAAACACAAAGTGGATTTTGTTGCAAAACAGGTGAACCCACCAAACTGCTCTCAGCTCCGACCTATTGAACGGTATTGGGTACTTGTGAAGAAAAATGTCAAACAGGGTGGTAAAGCTGCCAGGAACATGGCTGAATTCAGAAAATATTGGTCTGCCGCAATGAGAAAATGCACCGCCAATATTGTGCAGAAACTATTGGGTGGTGTTCGACGAATGCTTCGTTTATTCATCAGACACGAACTGTAAATGTATACTTTTTTTCTCTTTGTATTCAACAAGTACTGTAGTGTAACAAATTGTCTTTTTC
The DNA here is from genome assembly GCF_964235325.1 of Thermobia domestica. Taxonomy (NCBI): domain Eukaryota; kingdom Metazoa; phylum Arthropoda; class Insecta; order Zygentoma; family Lepismatidae; genus Thermobia; species Thermobia domestica. Next base: position 214,980,081 of record NC_137462.1, on the reverse strand, counting down.
CTTTGTACATCTCCTTCCATTTTTATTCCTGTTAATGATACATGTTGATAGTTACTTTTCGATACAGTCCTTAGTTGAAATTTTCAAAGCGTTTCCACACTGAGAAAAATCCGTTATCCGGACAGCAGTATATTGTACAAATATACAGTATCCTTATCTTTACTACAGAAATCAGTACGGAGCATACGTTATCCATATCCTCGTACTACGTACATACGCATTGCTCTTTTTCCCGCTTAGATGTTACATCATGCTGTTGCAGGATTGTCTGACATCTAACAGTCTTCCGTATACATATGCTACCTTCGTCAGCTATATGTTACACAAGTCCACCTGCATGTGAGATCCAGATCTCCTACATACATTTCTTTCGTCTGTACGGAAAGTACGTTTATTCGGAATACTTCCACGGAAAATATAAAATATGTTTTATCAGTTATACGTTTGTTGTACGGTAAGTCCAAAAACTACACGATTTACACATGTAACCTACGTGTTCACGTATCCCATATGTATTTCTTTTCTCAGTGTACTTTCCTCCATTTTGATACATGATCTGCCCACCTGGGCCTCTTAAAAATAATGTCGAGTAAATGTCGTTGTTATGAAGATTCTGTCATTCCCCTCTTGGGTCCAATATTCGCCTCAGGATTTTATTTTCAGGTACCTCCAGTTTGTGTTCTTCCCTTAAAGTAAGATCACAACCATGCAGCACAGCATACATAATTATCGTATTATATTTTTAAGCTTCAAATTATTCGACAGAATTCGCGAAGTTTGGACTGAACAATAACGTGAACTCTTTGCTTTCAGTCGACATTTAATCTCTGTGTGAACATGGTTTTAGTCTGTTAACGATGATCCTAAATATTTAAAAGTATGTACCTTTCCGAAAGTATTATTTGATTTTTAACGTATTCATAGTTTGCAGTATTACGTTCACGGTGAGTTTCCATCTATTTAGTTTGTTTCTGCATTTACTTCCTGTAGACGTAAACTAGTATCCCAGCAGGCATTTAATAATACTTTTGCATTTATTTTTTCAAAACAAACTATTCTTTTTTGTGTAAGTAAGTACTAAGACATTCTTGTCAAAGCATCATCTCATCTCTTTTAGCTTTGAATATACTAATGTAACAACAGTAAGCCCATCACTTTAATTATGAAAGCTTCTTCGCATATTTATTAAATGAAGTATTCCAATATGTATATATTCTATTGCAGTGTAAAACAAGGATGGTTAGTTAACTCATTTTATTTGAGCTAGGGATTCTGCAACAAAACTCAGACTGTAAATAAAGTACTGGCAGCATAGTACAGCCACTTTATTGAACATACATTGACAATCACATTACAAGCCTTCGATATAATCTCTGTGTTGCCCTGCATTGTTTCTTAAATCCATGGCACCTGTTATAGGTCATTTATGAGGGTTTTGTTTATGTTGGCTAGTGTTGTAAAAATTATTCTGTTTTCTGTAAAGCTTTCTTTTAATGAAAAATCGCGGTATTTTGATTAAAAAAAAAGATTTCGTTGTTTCTGACTTCTTTGCAGATTAACACTTAGACTAACCCCTACTTGAAGGAAGTTTGCACAAAGTAGAAATGTGCTATGTCATGAGTATGTAATTTACATACAGTACAAATCTCAAGTATTTTGCATTACATACCGGTACTATAAGAGTCAAAAAAGTTCAATGGGCGATCTGGCCAATTGTCAAACGGGATGATGCGAATTTAGGGCAGCAGATCGATATGCAGCTGCAGTTTTCGTCTGTTAAGGAAACAGTAAATCTGAAGAACTACTTGATGGATCACAACTAATTTCAACCAGGCTGTAGAGGGATAGCAATTAAGAATCGACTTCGTTGGTGGAGATGATAGTTGAATCAGAAGTGGTACAAATCAACCACTTCCGGCTTCCACGCTGATCACTATAGAGCAAAAACAGTAATAGATAAATAACGAGAAGCAGTTTTCTGCAATCGAGTAAGCGTTCCAAAAATACACTTTTCTCCACCATTAAATGTACTAAAACCGGAAATGATAGAAATTTATTACAACTTCCGGTTTCAATGTTCATCTATATAGAACAGAAACAATATAAGACAGGAAGAAGCGACTTTGTTTTAGAGGGGAGGAATCAATTTAGCGTTCTAAGAATAAGTACTATCTTCTCTTTTAAATTTGTTCAACCCGGAATTGGCAGATAGTAACAAGTTACGACTTAAACATTTATCACTGTAGGTAAACAAAAAAAAAGAAAGAAAGAAAGAAAAGAAAAGAAAAGAAAAAAGAAAAAAGAAAAGAAAAAAGAAAAAAGTAACAGATCGTGAGAATCTTTTTAAAGCAATTAATTGAACGTCTACAGAATATACTCCATCTGTATCCTAGTGTCTCTACTGAAACCGAAAGTGGTAAATTCATTTTCAGTGGTAGAGCGTTCACTTCTAGTGCATGGTGTCCTTGGTCCGATCCCAGCTCGCGCCAAATGAGCTTCATGGTTGACAAACACCCTGTGTGTGAGTTTCCTCAGGGTTCTCCCACTTTTTCATTTCACCATTTCATTAATTTCTCATCATCATTGTCCCCTTTAGCCTATCCGGCATAAACATACGACGTAAAACTTACAGATCTCATTCCATTTTGAAAGTAGTAAAAATGTACTACATCTTGCTGCTTCAATATTAACTGAGATTGCACACCATATAAACCAAATTCCTTCACGTGATGTACACGTGACACTGCTGGTTGATAATTAAATTGGTCACACAAACTATATGAGGCGTAGGTTCAAATTTCATTGGTGCTCTTTATTGTGTAAATCGACATTCGAAGCTAACCTCAACACATTCTAGGCATCATTGTGTTTTCTGTTTGGTCTTCTATACATTTAATTTTTTAAAGAAAACTTAAAATATACATAAAATGGTAACTCATGTATTTTTTTCTTTTAAATCAGTTTTCTTTTGAAAAAAACTTACTCTTTTATTTACAATTGTAATCTTGGCGATGGACCGCCCTACAATGCGTAGCAAAGACAGAATTTGTAGGGACCTGGTGCTTTGAAAGAGTTCTCACAATTGTTGAAACAGACAAAACCGTTCAATACGGCAACAGAACAGTGTCATACTTCCCTACAATCCTTCGTGACATTTCGTGCATTTTTCTCACGAACCACTTGGATTATTATCCAAGAATGTTATTCAAGTTTGGTAATCATATTCTAGGGCACATTCCACAATCACACAAAGCACTACAATTACTCGGTTTACTGACTCTTTTAGATACAGAATACTTCCACAATGATTCATTCTACGAACTTCCAGGCCCTTTCCACATAACACTGAGACGTCCCTTGCATATCAATATTGAGATTTCTCGAGATATCGGAATGTCCATTGGTCATAACATTTTCTCAATGGACGTCCCGAGGATATTGTGCAGGATTCCTGTAAAATAGTTTTGGGCTCTTTGCAGGATAATCACTGGACGATTTCTAAGCATCCAAACATTGTTCCGTGACAAGCAGACCCTATTGAAGTTTGGGGTAAATCTCAGTTTCTATGGCAAGTCTGTATATTCAGGAGCAGGTATTGAACTTATAGAGTAGCCCATATTTTTGTTATTTGGATTCTAGCCAGGATTATACATATAATCGCCTCACCAGTGCTATAGGTACAACTCGGATACAAGCAGCCTTATGCAGAGTCAGTTTTGACGCATGATTAGCGTCATACTAAAGGCTTGACTAGTGCAGAAAACATATGTTAGTGGAACTTTAGTATGGCACTAATCACGCATCAGAACGACTCTTCATAAGGCCCAAGATGTTCTAGAAATAAACCGACATATACTTCGCATACGTCTTCAGAACCTCAATACTAGAAAAAAGTTTATCTGCGACTACGGTTGAAAATTCCTGATTATGGAGAAGGGCAAATTTCAGACGATAGTGGAATTGGACATAGAGTGACCACAGGAAAGGAAAGATGTTTATTATCCGAATGTGTATTATGATGTTAGTTGACAATGCATCTAATCATCGTGCAACAGAAACAGTTATTTTTGTTTATTGTTTGGGTAGGAAATTTTCACGTCACCTTCGTCAATGCTATTCTCTTGATGCTACCTTCTCATTCTACTTCTTCCAAAACTTGAAAAAAAAAAAGTATGAACGTTTTCATAATGATGGTGAAATCACTATCAAAGTTTGGAGCTCGTGTGTCGTCTAATTTCAAATATCTATATAAGTCGAAAGCTGCTATTAACAAGAACTACTTCATACATGTAAAAAAAAAATAAAAAAAAAATGTGTGACTGTAATACGTGGATTTGTGGAAAAAGAAAAATCAGTGAACGACGTTTTCAATCTCTAGCAAAGCCCGATAGTAGAAGTAAGAAGCTTTTGGTATCCTCTCGTAATTTGATACAGTTTGAAGTATATTTTACACAAATAAGCAAATTAATGTATTTACTCGTCTCAGCTGGGTGCATTTTACAGCATTATTTTGAATGATGTAGATTTACACGTTTTGGAGTCAAATATATGTGAAAAGAGTAAATCAGCTACTCAATGTAGTGAGGGAGCAAGGTTGATAAACGTCTCGATCGATTAGTTTTAATGAGCTAAGGGCAATTAACTTTTCATGTCTCTCTCTCTCTCTACATTTTTGTCCTTGTTAATAAAAGGAAAAATAAAGTCTAAAATAAGCAGCAACGGCATTAAAGAGAACCTGATTATGTAGCCCCCTATATTCTGGAATTATAATTGAAATTTTATTAAAGTCAAAAGTTTTAAATCTATTTAATAATTCCAAAATTAATTAAATAATATACTTTTGATAAAAGCTTGCCAAAGGTATAGAGGCTTAAAATTAGTTCTGAGAGAACTCAATCATGCAAGAAGTAATAAATAATGCAAACTCCAATGATTAATATATGGTGAGGTACGGTATATGAAGTGCACTCATAATTATGGGAATTTAACACAGCGAACATTGCATTCAATGGAATAACAAGGACTAGTTGTGTCACTTTAGAATTTATCAATGTGCGTTACCACCTATACCCCAAGAGTGAAAATATATTAGTAATACTTTAAATTTCATCAATAATAGATAGAGAGGGAGGAACACTTTAAAGTCCTTCCCTTTATCTGAAAGTCATAAATACTCTTTGTTTTCTTTCAAATTATTGATAACTAACTAACTAACTAACTAACTAACTCTATGGCCTATGGAACCCGGAGGTTCAGTACCGCGTTCACAAAAGGTCTCCACTGACTTCTATCCTTAGCTAATTGGATCCAGTTTCTACTTTGTATTCCTATCTCTGCGAGATCCATCTTAATATTATCCTCCCATCTGCGCCTAGGTCTTCCCAATGGTCGTTTTCCTATGGGTCTACCAGTCAAGACTTTGAAAGCGTTTCTACTTTCTTCCATTCTAGCTACATGACCTGCCCATCTAAGCCTTCTAGACTTAACGACCCTAACAATGTTGGGTAAACCGTATAAACTATGTAGTTCCTCGTTATGAAGCTTCCGCAATTCCCCATTCTCGTTCCTCTTGGGTCCGAATATCCTTCTCAGGATCCTGTTCTCAAATACTTTCAATCTATGTTCTTCCCTCAGAGTAAGCGAACATGTTTCGCAACCATACAGAACAACAGGCATGATTATCGTTTTATATATTTTAAGCTTCAAATTCCTCGACAGAATTCGCGACGATAAGAGATTTTGAACCGAATAGTAACACGAATTCCCTGCTTTTAGTCGACATTTAATTTCTTCGTGAATATGATTTTCGTCTGTTAATATTGATCCTAAATATTTGAAAGTATCCACTTTATCAAAAGTATTATTTAATATTTTAACGCCTCCACAATTTGCCGTATTACGGTCCCGACGCACTTCCATGTATTTAGTTTTCTCTGCATTTACTTCTAAACCCATGTCCCTGCAAGCGTTTAATAAGATCTCTGCATTTATTTCTACTGTTCTCCTATCATCCCCTATTAAATTTACATCATCAGCATATGCCATAACCTGGTGAATGCCGTTCAACTCTAGGCCCTGGTTGCTATCTTTGATTTTCCTTATGGCGTATTCCAGCACAAAGTTAAATTATAATGGCGACAACGCATCTCCTTGTTTCAGGCCATTTTCGACGTGGAAGCTCGTGGACAAAAATTTTCCTACCCGGACTTTACTTTGGGATTCACTTAAACATATCTTAATTAATCTAGTTAGCTTTCTCGGTATTCCAAGCTCTGTAAGAACGTTGTATAATGTTTCTCTCCTAACCGAGTCGTAAGCCTTTCTAAAATCAATAAATAGTTGATATACCGGGGTATTGTATTCCCACTTCTTTTCGAGTATTTGGCGAATGGTAAATATTTGGTCGATAGTTGATCGATTTCGTCTAAATCCGCACTGATAATCTCCAATAATTTCATCTGCGTATGGGGTCAATCTTGCTAACAGAATATTTGAAAGGATTTTATAGAATGTTGAGAGAAGAGAAATGCCTCGATAATTATTACAGTCAGTTTTGTCGCCTTTCTTGTGAATTGGAACAATGATTGACTCTTTCCACTCTTGTGGCAATTCTTCCTTGTTCAGATAAGGAGAATGAGTTTGTGTATCTTGTTCCACAATTTTTCGCCTCCAGCTAAAATTAACTCAGCCGGAATTTCATTTACACCCGGAGATTTGTGTTTCTTCAATTTCTTTATAGCGGCTTCCACTTCTATTCGATTGGGTTCTGGAATATCTGGTTCTGCGGTGTGTATCTCCTTTTCTCTACGCACATTAGTTTTTGGCTGCGTGTTCAGCAAATTGTCAAAGAAGTCTTTCCATCTATTTAAGAGGCTATCCGTATCAGTGAGAACTGTTCCGTCAGATTTCTTTAATATATAAGCACGAGGTTGACAGCCTTTCTTAAATTCGCTGATCCCCTTATACATGTCCCGAATATTTTTATTTTTACTATTATCTTCAAGTTCCTTAATTTTAGCTTTCAAAAAATCACGTTTCTTTGTTCTAAAAGTTTTGGAAGTTTCCCGCCTGATATCTGCGAAATTTTGTGTAGTTATTGATACGTTATTCAGTTAGTTATGTAGTTATTGATACTTCAAATTATTGATACTTTTTTTATATCGAGAAATAAATGGAACAGCCGATTTCTCTTTACATAGTACAATCTAGATGTATGGAATTTTAAGTGACTGAGAAAGAAATTGAAGTCGATTCATACTACGTTTGATTGTCTATTTATTTACCGGTATTTATAAACAAAAATAAATAAATATTTAATTTAACGTCTGACGATCATGCCGTTTAGGCTAAAAGGGATGTATGATCAATGAAAATAGGTAATTATAAAATAATTGATGGGATGAGAACGGGGTGGAGAAGCGAGAACCCCGAAGAAACCCATGGACTCGATGTTGCCTACTACAAATTCACCTGGATGGGTTCGGCACAGGAATTCCTTGAAACAGAGGAGACTGCTCTACTACTAAAGTATCATGGACTTCTTGTTTATTTGGAGTTTCACGTTCAGTTTTAGCACTGACGCTAAATGAGGCCTAGATATACAGTTTAACATAAGATTCGAACTACACGACCTTCCATATTTGGAATTAAGCTCTCCCTATCAAAACTATTTAACCACATTGTTTTAGTATTTCGTATAGGTCCTGTATTGTAAAGTTCAGCCATAAGTTTTGCAATATTTTCATAGCCCAAACAGTAGGCGCATGTATACGCCGTGATCGACCGTAGGCACAAGACAAACTGACCCAAGAAATAGTATGGCAAGCGCACTATTGAATGAGTCACTCCATCAATATCTTCAGTAAGTGTTTGTTGGCAGTGATGAGAAAAATGAAATTTTTGAGTTTTACGTCCCACGGTTATGACGCTTAGGCTAAAGAAGACGGTGATGAGGAGAGATGCATGAAATGGTGGAATGAAGAAAGAGGGAGGAAACGGGAGAACCCCGAGAAACCCCCCCCCACACACACACGCAAACCCAGTCTACCACAAAGTTCACTTGGTGAGAGCAGGGTTTGAACCCGGGACTCCCAACACCAGAGGTGAACGCTCTACCACTGAACCACCGCGGCCCGGCAGTGATGATGAGAGCTCAACAAACGTCTCGTATGTGAACTGTTACAATATGATTTTGCACTCAGGCATAACGATGCGGCAGGAATCCAAAACATTTGTCATATGTAACGGGAAGGTACAGTGAACTACAGCACAGTAAAAGTAGTTAGTTCCAGAAATTTCGTGCAGGTCGTTAAATATCAAGGATCAGTCAAGGTTCGACCGCCAAAAGGAATCAGATTCTGAAGTCATATACAATATAAACATTGAGAAAAATCCCGCAGCCTACGACGATTGTCAAACCAACTCGGTAATCTCAATCCACTGTAGTGAGTCACCATCACCTGAGAGAGGATGTCTTCAAAAAAGCATAAGGAGCTCATGCATTGTGCCACATGAGTTCACCCAATTTCAGGCCCAAAAGAGAGTAATTGTGTGTCGACAACTGCTGCAAAATTCTAGTGATGTTTATTTTCTAAATGGGTTGTCACATTGACAAAGTGCTTTTTAAAATAGAAATCCGAATGTGCAGAAACATTGGTCGAGCAAGGACCAAGTTCCAGAACCGGTCGTTAAAAGTGCAGTTTCGAAGTCCTCCTCTGTGTGTACTGAAAGTAACAGGGGTAATTCACTATCCGTTCGTACCTAACGGTCGTACCATCAATGTCGATCTTTACTGTGAACAATTGGAGCGGATGTAAGCTATATTATGCCCAAAGTATCCTGCAGTAGAGAAACGACAGGGTGCCCTACTCCAACTCGACTCGAGAAACGCAACAAAAATTCAGGAACTTGTTGGCATTAAAGTGGTCCGGGATATAGTTCTGACCTTATTCATTCGGATTACTATCTTTTTCGGTCCAAGATGCACCTCCTAAAATCATTATGCTTCTTCAACCAGCAGAAGATGGAAACATCAGTAACTGACTCTTTGTCTGGTATGGACGTGGAATCGAAGAACTGGCAGGAAGGTGGCTGCAGACAGTGCAACACGAAGAACTATAGTTTCAAAGTTAACTTCCTTTTATTGTACTGTAATAAATACATGTATGTTGTGTGGAGTAAGAGTCATCCTTGTAATACGAGATTACATTGAAAATAAGAATTAATTCCCTCAAACATACATTATGTGATCAAAAGTATCAGAACACCTGGCTAGAAATGACTTACAAGTTCGTGGTGCCCTCCATCGGTGTTGCTGGAATTCAATATGGTGTTGGCCCACCCTTAGCCTTCATGACAGCTTCCACTCTCGTAGGCATACTTTCAATCAGGTGCTGGAAGGTTCTTGGGGAATGGCATGAAGAGAGGTATCGATGTAGGTCAGTGAGGCCTGGCACGAAGTCGGTGTTCCGAAATATCCCAAAGGCATTCTATAGGATTCAAGTCAAGACTCTGTACAGGCCAGTCCATTACAGGGATGTTATGGTCGTGTAACCACTCCGCCACAGACCGTGCAGTATGAACAGGTGCTCGATCGTGTTGAAAGATTCAATCGCCATCCCCGAATTGCTCTTCAACAGTGGGAAGCAAGAAGGTGTTTATAACATCAATGTAGGCCTGCGCTGTGAGAGTGCAACGCAAAACAACAAGGGGTGAAAGCCCCCTACAAGAAAAACACGACCACACCATAACACCACCACCTCCCAATTTTACTATTGGCACTACACACGCTGACAGATGACGTTCACCGGGTATTCGCCTTACCCACGCCATGCCATCGGATCGCCTCATTGTGTACCGTGATTCTTCACTCCACACAACGTTTTTCAATCGTCCAATGTTTACGCTCCTTACACCAAGCGAGGTCGTTTGGCATTTACCTGCGTGATATGTGGTTTATGAGCAGCCGCTCGACTATGAAATCCAAGTTTTCTCACCTGACGCCTAACTGTCATAGTACTTGGAGTGGATCCTGATGCAGTTTGGAATTCCTGTGTGATTGTCTGGATAGATGTCTGCCTATTACACTTTACGATCCTCTTCAACTGTCGGCGGTCTCTGTCAGTCAATAGACGATGTCGGCCTGTATGCTTTTGTGCTGTACGTGTCCCTTCAATTTCAACCTCCCTCCACGACACAGTGGACCTAGGGATGTTTAGGAGTGTGGAAATCTCGCGTACAGACTTCTGACGCAAGTGACACCCAATCACCTGAACACGTTCGAACTCCGTGAGTTTCACGGAGCGCTCCACTCTGCTATCTCATGGTGTCTAATGACTACTGAGGTCGCTGGTGATGAGTACAGAACAATGCACCTAATATGAAAAACGTATGTTTTGGGGGCTGTCAGGATACTTTTGATAACATAGTGACCTGAAATTTCCCAAATTTCAATGTAATTAGTTTGCAGTTGATTTTCCAGTTAGCCCTAAACGAAAACGATCAGAATAAAATAATTTGTGTAATGAGAACGTAATATCCTAAGAAAAAATCAAATGCTATTTGTTGCCACATCGTATATTTATTGCGGCAAGAAATTGAATATACAATCACCCACTTCTGACGTGAAAACTATCATTGAACCACAATGTTTATTTTAAAGTTGTAATTTAAGTTCGTCAAATATAGATACCTACTTTAGCAAAGTGAAAATATTTTTTATTTAGGCATTTCCCGCGTACTTCTTGTGAATTAGTTGAATTATCTTGTATTATCGCCATATCTCATTGGAAAGTGACAATTTATTCTGAAAAAATGGATGACACCATTACTTTTTTTAAAAAAAATCCTTTATTTGTAGAAATTTATTCAAGTTTAAGAAATTAATAAAACCTGGCCAAAAATATTAAGTTTAGGGCATAATTGTAAAAGAAATAGATACAAACATGAAATTCCCCGTAAATAGGGTATTTTTTATTTAAGACTTTACAGTACCACATCTTGCAGCTATTAAGAATCTTCTAAAAATTAAAAGTTTCATGCTGTATAAAAAGAGAATGTTTTCGCATTCTACACTTCCACTCTGTCCTTTACATATGGCTACCAAGGGGGCATATGTTGTGGTTTCCAAGGGCGGCAAGTACAAGCGACATTTCAAATATAGTTTCAAATTCTGCTATAACTAATATAAAAATTCTATTGGGTTTTCGATATTCCCAAGTACAATTTCCTCTTAGAGCGGAAAGCGCCCCACCTTGCCCCCCCTGATGGGCGCCCTTGATTGCTACAAAATTAGAATAGTTTTTGATAAAATTACACAGAGAAAAATCCGTTCTGCGGACAGCGGTATCTTGTACAAATATACGGTATCCTCTTGCTTACTATAGAAATCAGTACGGAGCATACGTTATCGTATGCTACGTAGACACTGCCCTTAGATGTTACATCATGCAGTTGCAGGATGTCTGACATCTAACAGTTTTCCGTATATCACATGCATATACTTTTGTTACCTTCGTCAGCTATATGTTATATACGTCCATTTGTATGTGAGATCCTGACCACCTACATTGTTTCATACGGAAAGTACATATAGATGGAACACTTATACAGAAAGTATTATAAAACATGCGTTTTCAGTTATACGTCTGCTGCACGTTAAGTCCAAAAACTACAGGAATTACGCATGTAACCTATCTTTTTACGTACGCCACCTACATTGTTTTTTCTCAGTGTAGATGATCACTAATAGCATGTATCTGAGAAGCCATAAATACAAGTTTTAACAATAATGGATTCCATCTGTATCAATAATTTCAGAATCTAAACACTACCGGTAACATATGTTTTCATAGTGATGCCATACAAATAATTTTACTTGATTACGTTTTCAGCATAACAGTGATCGCTGTTGGAATACAAGAGGAATGTTATCTAAAGCTCTGGGTGAATATCAATTTGTTTATATTGTGAATTGTAACTATCATTTGCGAAAGTGACAATCGTCCGAAACTCGGTTTAAATAGGCTAGTAGCTGAACATAAATTTCATGTAATTCTGGTAAGCAAGCAAAAATATATTTAAATATTGTATATGGGTAGGTTCAGAAATTTTTTAAAAAATCGCTTCTCTTTTAGAAGATTTATGTCCATACCTGTAGAGAGAATTGTTACAAACCATACGTTGTTCAATATTCTGAAACTTTTTGTTTCACATTTGCATACAAAAAGACCCTATTTTTTGGTAAAATTAGAAGAGAAGTTTAGTCTTCACATTTTTTGAAAGTTAGATGTGTATAGATTGCAGAAGGAAGACCTTGGTTAGCTCTGCTATGCTGTCCAACTAAGGTAATAAAACTTGATACACAGAGATTACTTAGGGGCTTTTCACTATCTCGCTTTGGAATTAATTTTCTCTCTGGTAAAATGTTTACAAACCAATATGGCTTCTCGTGAACACCGAGTAATATTCTTCATGTGAGGTACAAGAGTTCTAAATATATAATAGCAATTTAATCCTATGAAAAATCTCTATCTTCCCCCTTAAATTGACGGTAAAGAAATTTGTTTTACCATATTCTAGCTTGGCCAGTCTCTCTTCTACAGGCTGTCCGAGAAGTTCCTGATCATTTTTAAGAAGGAGCTCTAGAGTTGAAATGAAGGGTTTATAACACCAAAGAAAGCACCTAAGTCAACGAAATCACAGCACTTCAACATGACCATCCTCTATATCCAAGCAGAGTTCCCATTTCTCCGCAATGCACCTGAACACACGTTGCAACATTGTTGGGATAATTGTACGCACAGATGCCGAAATATGTTCACGCAGGTGAGCCAAATTTCTAATCTTCACTGTATACTTGACGATTACGAATTTGGCGTATCTGCGTGAACACATTTCGGCATCGGTGCGTACAATGGACATTCCAACTGTTTTCTTTTTTTATTGCTCTAAAAAACTTCAGAGCTAGCTAATTACGGAGAACACTTCCTTTCGATTACACTAGTCAACAAGGTTTTTGCCACATGAAAGTAAAATGCTGATCTTTAAGGAACTTCGGCCGCTGAATTCGAATCTGCAATCCGTTTTTCTCTATCACGCACACTTTTTCTGTGACAGAGGGATTTTCGGGAAATTTCCCCCAAGATTTCCCTTTTTCTTCATTTTTGTACCTCTAGCTCGGGTACCCTTAGGCATATAAACATACAAATTATATTCTAGGTTAGCTTGATTTATACTTAGTAAACCCTGTAAGTTTCATCTAAGTCGCATCATTCTTCATTGAGAAATAAATATATTTCTATAAATATATGCTATGTGTACTGTCCATTTTACCATATACAATAGGTGCAGAAAAATCACATGTAACTTCCACGGGAATCACAATAAAAGCAAGGTTTATACTTCATTGGATTTGTAATGAAACATACTTTACAATGATGTATACACCATGGGCGCCATTTTTATAAGAGGGAAATTCTAGAGGGATTTTTCGGGAAATTCCCTAAAAAAGTAGATTTTTTGTCTCATGTCACTGTTCATATAGTGATACAGAAACGGGAATTGCGCCAGATTAATCCTATTGAAAAACTGATCTTTAACTCCAAAAGTATACAACAAAATTCTTAGTTTCCACGCCTTTTAAACGTTATTCAAGATAGTAAACAAAAAAATAATATTGACCTACAAAACCAAATATCAATAACTCATAATAGATCAAATGCACAACTGCTTTACAAAGTATGAAAATAAAACATTTGTACTTACATTAATTCTTCCTTTTGTAGTGCTAGTCACTTTAACTAAAAACCAGCAGTAGTCTCCCATCATATGAGGATCCCATTTACCTTGATAACGTTGCTCCATTTTTTGAAAGTCCTGATGGAATCGTTTCGCTTGTTTGTCACTTACAGCTCCTAAATTCTCGGGGAAAAATTCCAAGTGGGAAAGAAGAAAGTGAATTTTCAGGGACTTTCTACATCCTAACCTTTGATAGCTATCCAAAAGCTCTTGAACCAATTGACGGTAATTTTCTGCCTTATGATTTCCCAAAAATCCATACACCACTTTACTGAAAGCTCTTTAGGCGGATAGTTCATCATTATTTAACTTTGTCTCAAAGATGTTGTCCTTTAATAGTTTCCGAATTTAGGGCCCGACGAATATCCCCTCTTTTACTTTCGCGTCACTAAGTTTTGGAAACTTACTTCTAAGGTACGCAAAACCTTCCCCATTCTTGTCCATGGCCTTAACAAAGTTTGTCATTAAGCCTAATTTTATATGTAAAGGCGGCAGCAGAATTTTTTCTGAATTAACTACGGGAGAATACTTAACATTGTGTTTCCCTGGCATATATGTTTCTCTTGGGGACCATTCTTTTTGAATATAGTGTGATTCAGTTGCCCTACTGTCCCACAAGCAAAGAAAACAACAGTATTTTGTAAATCCTCCCTGAAGCCCCAGTAATATAGCAATGACCTTTAAATCACCACAAATTTGCCAACAGTACTTGTTATAATGTATCACAGCTAACAACACAGACAAACTTTCATAAGTTTCCTTCATCTCTACGGAATATGCCATTGGAATTGATGGTTTAGTGTTCCCATTATGTAGCAAAACAGCCTTAAGGCTTGTTTTAGAGGAGTCGATAAACAACCTCCATTCTTCAGGGATGTGTTGGAAACCCAGTGCATCCATTAAACCATCTATATTTGTACATGCACAGAGGGAATTTTGCATTATATAGTAACCCGAATATTGTTCATGTCGGTTTCTGAAAATTGAAATTCTGGTGGTAGGAGCCAGTAAATTCCATTCTTGAAGTCTCGATCCGAGCAACTCAGCTTGTTGCTTACTCAGATTTAGATCCCTCACTAAGTCATTCAGTCTGGACTGGTTAACAAGAAGAGGTGTGTTTTTGGTTGGGCTATAGTTTGGATCAAAGGAAGTTGATTGTTCGGGCAACTCATCGACTTGCTGTTCTGCTTTAGAAGATTCTTCTGACTGTGCGTATGGATCAGGGATTGGGAGTTCAGGTCCATGGTCCATGTGGTATGGGTTTTAGAGCGGATGGAACATTTGGGTACTCAATATTAGATTTTGTTCGTTTAGGATGACCCCAAATTTTTGTTAGACAGAAATAACAGTCTTCAGCATGACTGGTTGGTTCTCGCCAGACCATTGGCACCGCAAAAGGCATAGCTCGAGTTTTATCGTCACTTTTCCACTTAATAAGAGTAGAATAGCATGTTACACAGCACACATGAGGAGCCCACACTTTGTCTTGATCACCCACATGACACCTAAAATAGCTATAATATTGTTTTCACGTTTCTGTTAATGCACGGCGCTGACTTTTCACAGTATATTTTCCACACACGTAACAGAAAGTGTTCGGTGAGTTTATACACGCACGCCGCGATCTTTTCATAGCGGAAAAAGAAAACAAACACGCACACGCACTTACGACCACTTGTCACAGGTAAATCAAAATTAAAACTAAACCTACAATATGCATGCAGTTATACAACACTTCCTTATCTATTTGCCATGGACCTGACAATTTATCAGTAGAGTCCGATTTTGCGCAGCTTTATTGCATCAGCTAAACACGTGTTGTTGTACAGCTGTATCAATGCAACCACATGCCAGGTGGTAGAAAACCACAGACCTCTTACTCCATGTCATATACTCTCATTTTTCGTATTTGTGCCTGTATGGGTAAATGAAATTGTGTTTTTTTCTTTCGGTGCAAAGAACGCAACATCACGTCTTAAAATAAGTAGTACAAACAACATACACGCAGCTATATTTATTTCTCTAGAAATAATAATGCGATTGTTCTGAAACTTGCGAGGTTTCTTAAGTATAAATCAAAGTTTTATATGGTGTCATTTTAATATTTATATTTCAAGGGCCAGTGGTACGAAAATTTGAAAAAAAAAAGTATATTTTGAGGGAATTTCTCAGCCCCCTCCCCTTGTCACGCAAAAAACTGTGGGTGATGGAGAAAAACGGATTGCACTTTCGAATTCAGCGACCAAAGTTCCTTTAGGATCAGATGTTTTCTTTCATGTGACAAAAACCTTGTTTACTAGAGAGCTATTGATTTATTGAATTGATATAAATCTATATTCTGGCGCAATTCCCGCTTCTGTATCACTATATGAACAGTGACATGAGACAAAAAATCTACTTTTTTAGGGAATTTCCCGAAAAATCCCTCTAGAATTTCCCTCTTATAAAAATGGCGCCCATGGTGTATACATCATTGTAAAGTATGTTTCATTACAAATCCAATGAAGTATAAACCTTGCTTTTATTGTGATTCCCGTGGAAGTTACATGTGATTTTTCTGCACCTATTGTATATGGTAAAATGGACAGTACACATAGCATATATTTATAGAAATATATTTATTTCTCAATGAAGAATGATGCTACTCAGATGAAACTTACAGGATTTACTAAGTATAAATCAAGCTAACTAGAATATAATTTGTATGTTTATATGCCTAAGGGTACCCGAGCTAGAGGTACAAAAATGAAGAAAAAGGGAAATTTTGGGGGAAATTTCCCGAAAATCCCTCTGTCACGGGACAAGTGTGCGTGAAAGAGAAAAATGGATTGCAGATTTGAATTCAGCGGCCAAAGTTCCTTTAAGATCAGGTGTTTTCTCTCATGTGGCAGAAAAAAAAGAAGTTAAAATTTGTTGACTAGTGTTATGCGACGATTCTAACTAATCGAAATTTGCGATTGAATTGCGGTCTGCTACTCGTGCGCTTAAAATAATGACTACCATGTTTGTACGTCACAGGTCGGTACAGGGGAAAAGGTCTGCGCCGCTCACTAGGGAAAGGCTTAGCGAAAGATACGATGCATGTTTTTTTCAAATGTATACGACGTTGCTAATAACACAAAGAATAAGATAAGTAACAGCATTTAAGGTTTATTAAAAAAGCAAGCTATTTATTGTTTAATATTTATTAAAGTTAACATTAGGAGTAACAGGTTCAATACCTTAACGTTATCTTCATCACATGTTTCTTCATAACATTAAATAAAACTATGTTTGAATATTAATTAACAAAATAAAGTCACAAAAGAATTATAGGAATTAAACAAATAGTTGAAAATAGACTGACAATAATTATGACAATGAAATTTCACTTCCAAAAATAAAAATTATTATTAAACATAAGTTCAAAACTTATTTATATTCAAATCTTCTGCTTCCATCTTATTAAATATTTGTTAATGAAATCTATAGCCTATAAATAAAAATGAAAAGATTCTACTTTCTTCAGGTTGTCTTCAAGTTCTCCTTATGCCAGTTTAAAGTGTTCTATCTAAGGTAAAAGATTTCTTCAAGCTTATGGGAAGAAGGGAAGGAACTCAAAATACTGACAGCATTGCCTTTTTGTATGGCTATGCTTACGCGTTGCAGTAAAAATTGATAGCTTCTAGGGTCTCCTGTTTTTGCTGTCAGACTTGCTCCTAGTTCTTTCAAAAAATCCATTGCTTCTTTGCTGAAGACACCTGTTGTTTCGGTAGCAAAGGCTATAAAATGATGGTCTTCTTTAAGTTTAGAGTACTTTGAGTGTTTGCGTGAACAAGCCGCTTCCGCTGCGCTCCCTGCTTTTATACTTGTGGATTGTAGATAAGATTTAGCAAACGTATCCGCACATGTGACATCCCAGACTAATCTTAGACCCTTTTTCCACGGAATTAATGTTATTCCGTCTGGCCGTTTACCATCGTTCCTGAACATTCCTGGAGGTTCTAATATACTCGGAAAGTCGATGCTTGCAAGAGTTCTTTTGAGTATGTTGTTTAATTCGCTATGACGTGCAAATCTTCCTCCACTTTTGTTGCAGCTCAAAGCATGAAGACCTTTCTTGTCCATCTTGTTGTTGCAGGTGCAAATAAATTCATGACAAATATTCAGGCCTAAGCGCAATCCTATGCAGATTTTGAAAAAGTTGTCATTCAAGAATGTCCCTATGTTTATAGATGGTGTTGACTGTAGCCATGCTCCTGATTCCTTCTCTCTTAAAGCTTTGATGCGTGCACTTTCAATGTCGTTTTCAGCGACTATTTCGTGTTCGATTACCTCGTTTAGAATAATTTGATCCCATTGTTTCTGTGACTCTTTTAAAACCGGGGTTTTTCCATCGTAAATGCCTTTCCAAATTTCCAAAGCCTCTGCCAAATGGCTTATTCCCACTTCGTCAACTGGATAATTTAAAATTTTGGAAACGAGTGGCAACGCTCCGTGGCAAGAGGAAATGAAGGCAGGAAGGCATAGGTCTGAAGCCTTTCTTATGCCTAAACCACCAACTCTGATGGGAAGGCTTGCTTGAGTCCATTGCGTTTCGTTGATATTGAAGTTTATTGTTGATTGTAACGCTTTCTTCAGTATGTGATCCATTTGTAAAAGTCTGGAGGGATTGACCCATGTTGGAACTGTTCGGAGAAAGTAAGTTTGTTTAGGAATGCCGAAGCAATTTTTGAGCAAAAAGAAAGCAATGTGGGGTGGTAAACTTTCTAATCGGAATGATATTCTTTTGAGGTCATTCAGGTGTTTCTCGAAATGGTATTCGATTCCTTCTTCGTGTAGTGGTGAACCCAGCAATGAGATCTCATTATTTTTCACTATTCGTATTCCGGGTAATATGTTCGAAAATTCAGATACAATTTTAGGGTCGCTTTTTTCAGAATTGAAGAAAAGTTCACATTTTTGTGGGTTTATTTGTAGACCTATTTTCTCTGAATTTGTAATCAACTTCTTTATATCTTCCAACACGGTTTGTGGTGATCCTCCAAGAGTTCCGTCATCAAGGTAGAAGACATTTAGCTCTGAAGAAAGAGAAAGGGCAATTGGATGTATTGCTAGACTAAATAACATCGGGCCTGCTGGATCGCCTTGCTGAACTCCTACACATGAGGATATTTTCCTTTCTTTGTAAAATAGCGTGGATGGATTTGCATAGCTTTACCAAAAATATGAATAATATTGAGGAATGATTTGTTTAACTTCCTTTAAAATGATGTCTCGTTCAACTGAGTTAAAGGCATTTTTGTAATCGATTTTTAGAATGACCTTGTTCGAATTTTTATTTGCATGTATAAATGTTCGAGTGGCGTGAATGATAGCTTCACTGCCTTTTGGTGTTGCAAATCCCAGTTGATGAGGCTGTAGATACTGAGAACATTGATTGTAGACTGAGGACACTACTAACTTTCATGCCAAACGTCTGAAAACACTGCCGATGGCAATAGGTCTGATTCCCCCGTCCTTCTTCTTTAGGGCGCAGAGGTTAGCTCCAAACAAGTATGGACACACCTCTTGATTTACTCTTCCATTAAGGATGAGATTCATCAATTTCGTGATCTGACTCAAAAGAAAAGATCCTGCTTCACCTGCAGATCTCGAGATTAAGTCTTTAAGATGTTGAGGGGAAATCCCATCTATCCCAGACGCTGAGCCGGACGCAAAATTATTTATGGCTTTCTGAACCATTTCTTCATTTACGTATACAGATGAATCTTGATTAGATGGGGGGTCCGGCATTTCAAGGGCTCTAGATGGAGCCGGGTGCTTGTTCACCAGGCAGTGAAATGTTTCTTCATTGGAAGGTGCCAACGTATCATCAGAAGTTAATAATCTTAAGGCGCCTCTTGTATCAAAGTCTGATATTTTAGACATTATCCTTTTAGCCAAATCAAACTTTGGTTTCGGCCTTTTGGCTGTAACAGGAGGTGTTTCGGGCGCATGTGAATCATTAAGGTTATTTTTGATAATGTTAGTGATTGAAGTTGCAGCACGCTTTTTTGGAATTTTAAGGTGGTAGAAAGCGAAAATGAAGAGTTTCTTCCAAGTGCTGAGATCGTTTTGGTCTACACAATCAACGATGGTTGAGGCAAGTTTGTTTGCTACAGCGCTTCTGGCACCTCTAGGTATTCTCTTTATTATCCATGTATTAGATTTTAATAGTGTTAATTCTTCAGAGAAATCGTTCGAATTATTTAGATCCTCTGTAGAATGCTTCCTCGATTTGTGTATATTTAAACCCTTTCTTGTAGGAAATGTTTTGTTACAGTGAGAGCAATCAAAATATTCGTAATCATTGGGATCCAGCTATTTATTTATTTATTTATAACCAATTATTTGAATATACTTGAATACCTTAGGATAAAGATGAAGTGTACTAACTTGCTGTACTATTGACATTGTTTGCAGCCTGAGGTAAGAAACTAATTTTAATGTTCTCATGTTTTGGTCACCGACCTACCCTACGAAGCGAATTTTATTCCTTCTTTAGAAAAAAATCAAGAATATGAAAGCATAGTTATCTGATAGTAGAGTGCTAATTTCTTATATGCAAGTTAATCATGGATTCGATAGTTATTAGCTCAAGGGGAAACCTAAGGAAATTAATACATGAAAAAAAACATTTCTCCAAGTAAAAATAATCTAAATTCTTTAATGAGTTCAACACAAAGATGCACAAACTTACGATGATAATTATGTTCATCAGCATTCTGATAATTTACCAGTGTTATTATCGAATTACTTTACACTTCATCGTAATATCTTCGCGCTTACTGTCGGTTTCTTTAGCCCATGCAACATACCCGTAAATTGTTTATATTAGTCCATGTGAACATTTATAAATTGGCTGAAGTGTTTTGAGCACATGAGTTAACATTTAAACCAACAAGTAAACAGGTGTTGTCTCACAGTAATGATAACAAACTAGTTACAGTGGTTTATTACTGAATAAAATAAAATGAAATTTCTACTTTTATAATTAGGTAAAGGGAAACGGATGATTAATGAGAGTGAATGATTATAAAAGAATCGGTGGAATGGTCATGTGGGAGGAAACATCTGAAATGCGAGAAAAATCGAGGACACGATGTTGTCCACCACAAATTCGTATGGCTTGAATTCGAACGAGGTACCCCTCACACTAGAGGTGACCGCTCCACTATTGATTCACTGTGTCCTTTGATAATGAATGTTTGTGATATGTCATGACGAGTAATGAACACAATATTCTGTTCTAATGAGTGAAACAATATGAGAGAAAGTTCTGGACTTCCATCTATTGGACGAAACTTAACCCGCGAGGACTCGCATAGCGGGAAAACACCGAATGTGTGTTTAAGTTGGTGCCACTATTTGGAAACGTTCCTCAGATTCATGGCCAGCCGTAACTTTGTTCTTTGCACCCTCCCCTACCACCCCATTATCAAGTAAACATTGTTCACTGCCTCTACAACAATTAGGGAGCTGTATTATTTGTTTTCGGTCGTTTCGACCCAGTGCGAGTTCTCGCGTCACAACATTGTACAGTCTTTTCCTGCTTGTGTAAAATATTGTAACCCATTTACCGGGACGTATTCATCAAGTTCGAAATGTCGAGATTCCATTACAATCCTGGAACTTATTTTTTCCAGCTGATATTCTTGCGAAGAAAGTACACTATCCCAATATTTGGATTAATGTGCATGTGCATAAAAAGAATTTTCTAGAGAACGAGATGCTAGATCTAGATTTGCTGAGCAAATGCTCTCATTGCTGAGCAAATGCTTTATTTGACTGGTCTTTTGAAATGTAACCATACCAATCCGAGGGCACAGACGCCGATCCTGGGGAGCCCAGATCCCACCAATACTCATGTGGGGCCCCCATGTATTTTTATGAGTATGTGTTTTTACATGCATTTTTATGAATGCCCCCCCCCTCACAAAGTTACAAAGAAATCAGTACCCTCAGAATCTGTGGACTAGTGATGGTACAGGGGTAGAAAGGTTCAAATTGGCCATGTCCCTGAGCAGGTTTCAATTTCTGTTGCGAGCATTACACTTTGAAGATGTCACAAACTGTGAAGAAAGGAAGAGTTTGGACAACCAAGCGGCCATCAGAGAGTTATTTGACGGACTTGTAGAAAGGTGCAAGTAAAACTACTCATCAAGTGAATGTCTAATATTGACGAATCCTTGAAAGCCTTTTGTGGGAAATACAAGTTTAGGCAATATATTCCAAACAAGTCGACCAAATATGGCTTGAAATTATTCGTGATAGGAGGCTTCCGTACTCATACATGGTCCCTTTCAAGTTGATAACAGCGCCAAGAGTATAGTTGAAAGACTGATCCAGCCAATTTCTAGTAGTGGACGAAATACAAGGTAACAACTGACAACCGGTACACGTCCATACCTCTCGCAGAAGCGCTTCTAATATATCACAATTTACATATCGTGGGTATTATCCATAAGAAAAAAGGTATCAAATACTTCTCCATCAATACCTTAAATAAAAAATTTTATGTGTACTCTTTTAACAATAAATAAGCATTTCCTACGTGTTACAGTATTTTTTATTGGAGTCGGTCTAAAAGACCGGTGCGAGTTCTCGCGTTATAAAACTAGTGCGAGTTCTCCCGGGTTAACAAAGACTGAGCTCTTCAAACGTTTGCTTTTAAGATTGTATTTTTCTTGTAGGCCTCAGAACACAAAACGCAATACTTTCATGATACAATCTTTTGCAAATGTACCACCATATATCAAACATTAATCATCTCAGAGCTGAGGGCAGGCTTGTAGTCATCCCAAAAATATAGAAGTTAGGGAAGCTAATCCAACCATATTATAGTTTATTTGCAAGCCTACCTTGAAAATTTTCGGGGGCCAGTAAAACTTTAAGGGGGCTACCTCCCGTGGATACCGGCCTGGCTGAACCTTATGTTTGTATATTTAGAACACTATTTCGTGTGAGGTTATTGAAAAGAAAAAGCTGAAGTTTCAAAGTAACAACATTAGTAACACACAATGAATTTCTGTCAATATTCCTCTTGTTCAGGCTCGAAAAATCCTGGACGCCAGGTATTCAAGGTGATTGGAATTAAGAGACTGGCTCGTAAATAAGTTAAATCAACAATCAAATTATGAAGGCTTGTATGAAATTGTGTTATTATGGTGCCTACGTTTAAGAACCGGCGCCTAGGTCAAAAAAAAAAAAAAAATTCTCGAGCACTTATCTTCTTTATGATGGTCTTTCGGCAGCCTAACCATCTGTCTGCCTCTATTCGGTACAGCTTTCTTCAGCTTCAAACCACCGCGGTGACCACAAAAGCACTTCCCTTGTAGAAATATAGTAAGAAAGTAAAGCGCTATGTAATACGATTCTTGTAGCATTAAGATAGTTGTAGCAATAGTGTGGCGTGACCAGTTGCTAATATGCAGAATAAATAGTAAAGAAAATGAAAGGATGTAATAGGATATTTTACATAGGATATATAGGATATAATAGGATTTTTGAAAGGTATGTGAGCTTTTTAGTGCAGAAAGTGCTTATTTGTAGCCGTAGTATAATAGCATGGAGATTCACGACAAATCTTCAAAATAAAAAAGTAAAAAAAAAAAAAAAAGCTATAATATGGTGGCTTAGATATTCTCAATCCGCGCATGACTTAATTTGAACTGATAGAGTGCTTAGATTCTAGTGTTTTTGGGGTGATACAATGGTAAAGTAATCCTTCTTAAGTGTATAAGTATCTAAAATATTTGTAATAATAGAACATTACAAAAATGACCATTAATATATTTTAAGATAGGAAAATAGGTCTTATTAACATGTTACGTTTACATACAGTAAGCGTATTACTTCTTTTGCCATTTTTCTTTCACTATCCTACAAAATTTATTTGTAGTTTGCAGTAAGAAACTGTAATATGAAAAGATTCCCTGAAGCTTCCAGTGCGACTCATAGAGCGATACAGTCCTGTGATGTCACTTACGTCAGCCCTTTTTTCCATTGTTTGAAGCGTTGTATATCCGTAACGAAGATATATTTTTCTGAGATTTTTGGTATGTAGTATATTGAAGACTAGTTCTACACGATGGTGACTTTAGTTATAACCTTTGTTAAAAAAGGAAATGTCTATTACTCCAGTAATGTTGCAGCGTGTGTTCAAGTGCATCGCGGAAAAATGGTAACTACTTGGATATGGAAGGTGGTCATGTACAAGTGCTGTAATTTCGCTGACTTAGGCGATTTCTTTGATATTATAAACACTTCATTTGAATTCTAGTGCTCCTTCCCAGAAATGGTCAGGGACCTGTCGAGCACCCTGCATAAAAAGAACTCAAAATCATACTGGGTAATTGATTTGGAAGGTATAAGAAATGTTAAATTAGGGTATTGGAATTCAATTTGAAAATTTTACACTACATTTTTCTTTTACCTTGAGTGTGCTCATACTAAACAAGCTTCAGTCAGGAAAAAATATATACACAGTATAATAGAGGATCTTATGACAATTTTCCCCTTCATGTGGGTATATATACGCAGCGTTGTGGTTTTTTATTAATTGAATGAAACTGCTTTTTCAGAAACCATAAGCTCGTTGTTTTCGCCAATATAACTCCTTTCCATGCGTTGTTGTTGACCACATTTGTGAAGTAATAAAGCAGTTGATGTTATATAATGTGTTTCGCGGTGGAGACTGAAAGAGATGGGTAGAGAAGTGAGGAGAGGTTCGTTCTCTGGTGAACACTCAGGTATTTATACAAGGCAGTAATATATGTTTTGAAACTGGATGCACATGACTGTGGTAAAATTTTAAAAAAAGGACACTACTTTGTGTAAAGAAGATGGAATGTATTAAAGGGTATAAACTGGATCACTGACACCGAACACTGTTAGGTTTCTGTAGACACTTTTTCTTTCTTTCTTTTATTCTTCTTCTCCTTTATTTTTTGTGAAACTGTAATTCAGTTATTTGAAGATTATATTAATTGTTCACGACTAATTTCGAACTCAGTTTGTAAAGTTAACCACCTAGTACTAATAACTGAATCTATGATTGGCATTAATAGGGTAGTAATCTTTAATATACAAGACAGCGTTCCTCAAAATGGGTGAGCGAAGAGCAGGTAGTTTCCAAGGTCTACCCTTGTGTTCCTTTTAGATCAAGAAAAATACAAAGATAAATATTATAAAGTTCCAATGAATTGCGTATCATACATTATAGCTGATAATTCCAAGCAGATATAAATTACCAACTTAAGTAGGCAAAGTAGATGTATTGTTAATAATTCCTATAATACATTTTTACTATGATAAAATATTCTTGATATCCAACAATTATTAAGAAATGCTAATATAGTATCAGTCAAAAGTTGACGAATATCCCGGGTTTGAGGAGTGAATATCTACTGTGGACTTATTATTTTGAAATTAGTTTTTTCCCACAGTGCGTCAGAGATACTCCTGCCTTCGACCACAACTGGATCGCGATGTGAGAGAAACTGCTGATGGTATATCTAATTATAATTCTTAAAATGGGCACAGAAAGGACAATTTGTAATAGATATTGTATAGTGTAAACAAAAGTGTGGAAGGAGAAACAACATACCAGTTTTGTTTAAAAAAAATTCACGATAATTACGTAAGCTAGATTGTTGCTTGTTAACGAGCACTTCCATTGGTCACAGAAGATTGTCGAAAATACTTTCTAAAATATTGTATATTGGCCTTTTAAACATTGACATATCAACAAGGCAAAAAGAACTATAAAATAAATGTTTTCCATTCAAAAATCTATAATTACTATCATTCCCATGTTTATATACCCAAACAAAACTAATAATATATTCACACTTTTGTTTGTACTGCGCAATACCCATTATATTATTTTTCTTGTTTCCATTTTAAGAATTATAAAAAGATCAATCATCTGCATTATCTTAAAGATCTCAATCCTACTCTCGTCAAATTTAATGCATTAGAAGGGAGTATCTCTGTCACAGGGTGTAAAGCCCTCGTGCCAAAATAATAGGTTCATAGAAAATGCTCACAGAAATCCGGGCTGTTCGAAACCTTTTGATCGGTAGTGTATACATTTTCTTCTATAATACTATTTTAAAGCATATTTGTAGTATTAGTATAAGTATATTTGTATACTGAAAATATGTGAAGGAAAAATGATAATTTGGTCTCGAAGAAGGCAAGACTATAATGTGGTTTAGAACGTTCAGACTAATAAAAGGAATTCCCCTTTGAAAAATATTTGAGAAAATCTGATATAAGTGAATATACAGGTGCGTGTTCACTGCTCCTAAATGTTAATTAAATATTTAGAAAATATGAGCAGAATAATACCTTCTTCTTCTAATTTTTTCTTATTGAGCAAATTTACATTCACTAATATCATCTTAATATACGTTTACTGTGTGAATTCGCTTTGAAACATGGAAACAATTACTATTCAACATAAATTTAGCTCTTCCGGCATATTACAATAGCCAGCGCAGAAAACACACTCAATTAGGGTTTCAAGTTTTTGATTAGTTAGTGGAAGGTGGTGAGTTTGAATTACCACCGTGCCACAACCTACAGTGAAACGTTCATTTCCGGTGAGTGGGGTGTGAAGTTTCATCCCAACTCATGCCAAATGGGTTTTGCGGTGCACAAACACCGTATACGTGGGTTTCCTCGAGTGTCACATTTTCTTCCGTTTTCTACATTCCGCCATTTAATTCAATCTCATCATCAGCGTCTCCTTTTGCCTACACCGCATAATCGTGTGACGCAAAACTGAAGATTTCATTTCATTTTTGGTGGAAGGAACGTTTTCGCTGCGCAAACACAGAAGCACTTAGTAGGTGTTGCACTTCCATACAGTACAAACTTGTTTCTTGCTAATAATGCAGTTTGCACAAATCCGGATGATGCATGTTTTGTCTGATGGTTTGAAATTTCTAATTGAACACTTGTAGTAACAGGTGTTTTTTCTTATACAGACGTAAATTTTACTTTTCTTGTGATTACCTCTTCATTCACTGAGGTGAAAACTTCCGTTCCTGATATTATTGACAATCAAATCATCTGAAATACAAGAAGAAGATGATGCTGGAGATGCATGTGCAGTAGTACTAAGTCTGGAAAAACTTTTTAAAATTTGTTTCGGTAATTCAGCTTCGCTCTCAAAAGTACTGTCACTAAATATAAGAACTAGATATTCAGATTTAGATTGTTCCTCAGGAACACAATATTTATTATCCAATTTTCAATCAAAATCATCGATGTCGCTTTCAGGACCTGATGGGATGTCTTCTTTGTAAATAAAATCGTCGTCGTCCTGAAGCCTCTAAACTTCAACTTTTGTTCAAAACATATTACAAAAAGTATTTTATTTATCTATTTATAAAAATACATACCAGGTCTAATATATAAAGGAAACAGATATTATTCATTTCCAGAAGATTTCTGGCACTTCCCCAAGTTTAAAATGTCTGTGAAACGAATCAGATTTCGTTCCTGAGAAGACATTATACAGAATGTGACGGGTCAGATGTCAGCAATCCCAAAATAAGCATTCCACTGCTGTTTCCATCAGTGTAAAATCCGTTAGGAGAATTGTATAGCAGCCAAAGGGGATTACTTGGAAGTAGATTAATGTAAGCCTGTTATCTGAACACTACTGTTTTTAATTAAATATGTACTAATTATTTGCTGAGCAAAACTATATATTTTCATTAAAATTCAACACGTGTTACAGTTTCGCCAACTAACTCTTTGGCTTCATCAGACAATATGTGATACAGTATCCCGTGTTGAAACTGTAACACATGTTGAATTTTAATGAAAATATATAGTTTCGCTCAGCAAATAATTAGTTTATATTTAATTATAACAAAGCAAAGCTTCCACTTATGGAAAATATCACTGTTTTAAAGAATAAAAGTGGATGCATTTTAAACAAACTTCGTATCTACTGTCTAAATAAAATTGAACGATTTATGTGTGTTCCCTAGAAAATGCATTTATCTAAACGATGTGCAAAACTTCTTCAGCCCTATTAGGAAATCGAAAGTTATAAAATATTTTTATATAGAGGGCAATTTGGCTTTATCCCTTCTGACATTGTTCAGAAAATCTGGAACACTGGCTAATTGTGCGAAAGTAAAAGCTTTGTTTAATAACTTGCATCGCATTAAAAAGTAGATCGTTTCGTTGGACGATCTGATACTGTAAAAAAATATTGAAGACTGGCTTTACAAACCTCGTATTTTCCTGTCATATTGAAATCATGTACTCCTTCACGCAACTCTAATTTCTATTCGTTATAAATCTGTCGATTTCATAATTTATTGCTATCATTTAAAGTACCGAAATTAAAAGGATATATATAGAAAATTTAATACGCATTTTTCCTCTTATATTGCTAGGTTTTAACATATTTGAATACCAGAAAACTGCAGCTGTCTGGAGCAGGTATGTAAATGTAGGTGTTAATGTGTATAGGTAAGCATTCTCTGTTTCTCTCTCTTCTTTTCTATGACTGCGTTTTTTTATTTCTTACAGACAGTAGCAATTGACTCGTATTAGCAATCACCTCTCTCTCTCTCCTCCTCCTCTTTGCTCGTAACCCGTACGGAGTGGAAGCACTTGTTTTAATTAACACGACGGAGCAAACGGGAGAACTGTAAGGGATGAAATGTACCCCCGATATCTTCTTGCCGCATCCACACTATTTCTCTCTCCAGAGTCTTTCAGGCTCACATAACGAGGGAGCAGAAGAAGGAAAGAGAGGGAAAATTGAAAGAATCTAAATAAATAATTAAACAACAAACCAGCAAATGAAGAAAACTAGCACAAAAAATATAGAGAGAGTGTTGCCAACTAAATCTAAAGAAAAGGAAAAATGTTTACCTTTCTTGTAAAGACATGTTAGTAGTACTTTTGTCAAAATAAATAGAAATAAGGAGGATAGTAATAGAATAACGGAAATATTTGTTTTCAGCTATAAAATTTTAAATTTCTAGTTCGTATAAAATCATATTGTTCCCTAATAGAAGTTGCAATAGAAGGTATTTGGAGAAATGTGGTTACTTTCGGGTTCAAGTATTATCTAGGAAATAGTAACCTTGTACATGGTTTGGACACACGAACATTATATTGACAACGTATTCACTCAAACCGCTTGAATATTTCTTATGATTTGTAACCTCATTTTAACGTTTACAGAAGGCGATTTTCTATTTCATACTTCCTTTGCTTACACTCAAACACGCCCGAGTTTACTGCTAATAATTGGACGTTACATCTCTTGTAACGTATCAACGTATTTTCCAGATAAGTCAAATTTTATTTTACTGCTATAATAAGTTACGTACAATAGGTTGAATCCATAGAAATGATTGGGGCTGAAGTGACTGTAAATATCTTCATAATTCGGAGTTTGAACATGCAAACCTACTGATTGTGGGGATTTACTTTCTTGAAATTGTGTACTATGTTACAGATACGGAAATTAGAAACTCTTAAAGGAGAAATTAAACAAAACAATCTAGAGTTTCTAGGAATTTATGAAGTTAGATAAGAAGGAAATAGGTGTTCAGAAGCGAAGGATATAGAATGTTCTAATCAGGTAATGCAACTGGCGGTCATAAAGGTGTGGGAAGAATTCTTAGTAAGCACTTAAAAGAGAATTTACTGAAAGTAGAGTTTGTTAGTGGTAAAGTTATGTTAAAAACTAAAAAAAAAAGAAAATGAATGATCTGATGGTGATGCAGAATTGCAACGGAAGAAGCAGAGAAGACTATGAGAAAATATAAGAAATTATAAGAAAGGAGAAGTGGAGAATATGCCTAATTGTAATGGCAGATTTCAATGCAGTTGTGGGAAGATGAGAAGATGGTAGTGATGCAGGAAAATGTGGTTTAAAAAAAGAAATGAAAGATGAGAGGGACTGGTCAGTTTCTGTAGACAGAATTTACTAGTAATTGGGAAGATTTTTTAAAATCAACACAAGAGAGGAAGATATACCTAGAAATCCTCAATAGACAATCGGAGGTATTAAGTAGACTATACCGTCACATGAGAACTAGAGGAACGTAACTCCAAAAATGCATTTTTCGTGTTCTTCATGTTTGTAGATAGTTTTGATAGCCCACTTGGTGTAAATGGAACATAGCACCATATGTTCTTCTTGTCGATAATCTGTTGTAATGTAGCTCAATTATTATCTTATTAAAAACACATCTTTTTAAGAAAAAAATATTTTTGTCCTGTCGCCTGTAAACCTTCGAAAATGGAGTTACCTTTCTCTTGTTCTCATGCGACGATATGGTGATTCAGGACAGGTATTGAAATAGCCAAAAATACTTCCCAGGGAGTTATTCTTTGATCATAACCTTGTGCTGCCCGCGGTGGATATTGAACTGAAAATTTTAGGCAGAAAAAAATTAAGCAACAAGAAAGTGAATACTGAAAAGTTTAAAAATCAGTAAGTAAGAAATCTTGCCATAGAAAACTTCGAAGAAAAGTACTCAAATGAAGAAAATATAGATGCAGATAATAGCAGACGATGGAAGTATATTAAATTTTGCATACAGCAAACTGCAGAAGTAGTAGTAGGTTACCTCGAACACAAAAGGGAAAAGTAATCACGGATTACAGAACAGGTGTTGCACAAAATAAGGGAAAGGATGGCGTGGAAACAGGTTTACACAGAAGACAACAGAAAGATGTACAGGAACTTGAACAACGAGATACAAAAGGAAACACAGAGAACAAGGGAACAGCTTTACAAAAAAAAAAAAAAGTGAGGACAGATTAACTACAAATAACTGGAAAATATGAGGAACTGTATAAAAAGGTGAAATCTATGGAAGTGTGCAGAAAACAAGGAAATGTTACGATGGCAATAGGAAATAAAAATGAGAATAAAGTCAGAAAGAGGACTGGTGCTTTTCAAAGATGGAAAAACCATGTTTAAGACTTGTATGAGAATAGGGACAGACTGCATTGGGTAGATGTTGAAGTAAAAAAAAAAAAAAATGAAGTATGTGAGAATAATAAAGGGTTTAATATTCTTCAGGATCAGTTTGAAAAATCTATATCCGAGATTAGGAATGGAAAGTCAACCAAGTAATTAATATAGATCAAATTCATTAAGAATATGGGAGACACAGACAAGAAAAATTGTTTTGACTGTGCAATTAAATATATAAAACAAGAGAGTATCAAAAGATTATCCTAAAGACGTTCATGATACTGTTGGCTAAGAAATCAAACTCAAAGAGGTGTGAGGACTGTTGAACTATTAAACTCATATCGCAAGCAGCAAAAATTATGCTTCCAATACCGAACAAAATATTGTATGAAAGAACAAATGAGGAACTTGAGGAGTATTAATAAAACAAAACTGACAAAGCACCAAATATATATTAATAATATTCATATAACAGTTTCGGCAATGCAACATTGCCTTTATCAGACACCAACCCAATTATAACAACTTAAGCGTACACACTCCCAAAGCCAATCAAGTTTCTCCTTCACTTTTTACATCTACCTAACAAAATGTGAATTTTTAATTAGGTGTAAAATGTAAATTTTTAACTACGTGCTTGTCTCACACAACATTTTGTTGAACAATTTGCCATCTGTTCTGAATTTGGAAAGCTGCCCATCCATAGTATTATTTATTCTTTTAGTTCTTTCTATTTTGTACAGCACTGCATTTCAAAACTCATGAATCGCAAGCTCGCTTGTCCAGTTCATCAATGCATCCTTCCCATGTTTCTTGATCCTCTGAGTTCCTTTCCACTTCCGTATCATTCTTCTCTTTTCTCTCTCCAATCCTTCAGTTTTTTGCCAATCTATTTCGTGTTTCTTGACAATGCTTCTATACTGCATTACTCTCTCTTCTTAATCTGACGTGGTCTTTATGTTGTTTTATTCTTCCTTCTAAATCTTTTTCTTGTTTCTCCTATGTATTTCATATTACATTCCTCACAACTGATTCGATATACTACTTCCTTGTCTGACTTTATCTCTTTCTATCCTTTTTCCTTTCTCTCTTATTAAGTCTAATATGTTTTAATTCTCCCTTTCTCAGCCGTGTCTTAAGGTTCTCTGTTCTTCCACCTAAGCTCTGAATTCTAAACCATTTTCTTCTATCTTTTCTTCCTTTCTGTCTCTTCTCTTTCTCTTATTTCTTCTCTTTTGTATCCATTTCCTATAAATAATTGATGTAGCATTTCCATGGCCTCTTTCCTTCTTCCACTGTCAATATCTATCATTTCTATCTTTCTTTGCGTGTCCCTTATAAAAATTGTCTTGGCCCCTACATCTACGTCACTTCTCTTATCCTCGCAGAGCGTATCCGCAGGGTATATCCCCCACAGACCAATTTTTCCTGTAGCACAAGTTCTTACTAGCAAATATGTGCATTTTAAGTATACTGGAGAATAAAGTGTCCACAAATATTTATACGTGTAGTTCAAACGCTATTGCTTTCAGTTTTTGTTATCTGCTAACAGTTTATTTAGGGTATGTTAGTTGTAACTGAATCGGTGAGAGCCATTTTGAGATAACTGCAAAAATTAACACTAGAAACATAGAACTAAGCGTTGCAATGAAGAACAGTACAATTTGCAAGCCCTCGCACGTTATAACAGCTTTAAGAAATAGCCATGGTATTGAATGAGTGGAAAAGCATTATCTGTCCTGGGCTAGTACTGCTGTTCCTCTCACGTATAATCCGGCTTTCAGATGGCGCTAGGAGCGCAGTGCTTCTGGCTCAAACCTAAACCTTTGTATGGGTTGACGCTTACTCCGTTATCGTCTCTCTTGTGAATGGGGTAGGTTATTACATTGATTGTTTGAAAGTGATGAACAATGAATGATACCAGCAGTGAATCGTCTGGGGAAGTTGATGAGGTACGTGCCTAACGAAGCATTATATTTCTGCAATGGAATAACTACTTGGAAAACCACAGAGGAAGATGAAGACGTCTAATTTTGTAAAACTTTGTGTTTACTGGATGTTTCGCATTTTTCAAGTGTTTGAGTACCCCGATATTGATATAGTGAGATTGAGTTGAGCCATTATATTCTTAATTCCATGTTACCGTTAAACTGAAAAATGCATCTACACAAATCGGACAAAGTGGTGTGTAACGGAATGAAATGAGGAAAGCTTACGATTTAGACAAATCCTTATTAGTGGTCGCCATATTTGAATCCTGTGTGTTATAATTTGATGAAAACCTTACCCTATTTAAATTGCAGAAACATATACTTATTGATATGTCTTTATTTCGATGTTTTCGAGAAAAGGGATTATGTAGATGAACAATAATATTTGCTGGAGACTGTATGACTATTTTTGTGTGTGCAACATTGATACCTAATATGGTAATGAGTTCATTAAAGTATTTCTCTTTATTCATTATTTTATGAAGTTTATATTACTTCATTATTATTATACTTCCAGGTATGCCAAAGTAAAAATACTTGTTGCACTTGTATTAACTTTTGGTGAAGTTCTGTATTTCTATCGAAGGAATGTGAACGTGTATTTAATCTGCACCAAATCGTCCAATCATCTCTCACAGAACAGACACGCCCTCAACCTTTATATCATCTTCTAGTGAGATGGCTTATATAACTTAAGTCCCAATGTTTAAAAGAAAATTGGGTCTTGCGGTATAGTCCTATGAGCCACCACACTTGGAATATTAGCCATAATGAAGCTGGCAATCCTTCTTAAGGTAGTGGAGAAAATGAATTCGTGAAATTGATTAGGAGCATGTGAAATGAAACGGGTAGAAGAAAAAATACAAGAGAGAATTTTGGTTTACAAGTATTGAACATTTACAAAGCTAGCTTCTAAACAAGAAAGAAAGAAAGTTGTCTGACATTCGTTTTCCTTTGAATCTATTATATTTTCACTTTGTCTATCTTGTAGCACTGTTCCAAGTTTATTTTTTTTCTCTTTTTTTTGTTGGTTATATAGACTTAGCGGGTAATCTCGTAGTCTGTGTTTGTAGATTGAGTTTAATTACACACAGAAAGAGAGAATGAAAGATATTTTAGAAGAAGGTGTTAACACTACCATCTTCCTTTTCTCTCTTTATAGTTATCTAACACTTTTGAAAAAACTAATTTCACTTCTGCTTTCAATTTTATTTCTTGGAATACCAAAGGACTTTAAATATACAGACAAATTGTGAATCCAGTTATTTCAACTGCAATGTTAATATGCCAAGAAATGACTAAGATCGTCTCTTGCTGTTAGGTGCAAGGGTAACTAACTACACGATATAGTACTTTTTTTTAAAAAAATAATGTTGGAATTCTAGTACAACTGTTCCTTCTATTACTCTAGAAAACTAATTACTTCTGAAAACATAAACCACTGAAATAAAGCATTGAGCTACAGGACATTGTACATCAGTGAAAATAGAACGCCATGTTCAAGGTTCCTTCATGATTAAATGACGCTTATATCTTTGATGTGGGATTATTTTCCCGGTAAGATTTCATGTGACTGAGATTCTACCCTAAAGTGTATACCTCACATTTTTATATAGTCTTAGTGTAGAAACTAAATTTTTCACTGGTCAAAACTAAAGACTCCTACAGAAAAAATAAATAAGAACAATAATACTTAATCTACTTGAAAGAACAAATTCCTCTAATGCATTTAGTGTGTTTGTGAATACCTAGGTTGATGTGTACAAGTGTTCGTGGCTATATGTATCTATATCTTCCTTTTTATCCTATTTTCTGTTATCAGAAGTAGAAGAATACTAATGAAAGCGTACTACGATTTAATCTAATCTAATAATGCAATTCTCTGAAATATAGTCTAGTATTAAAGTATTTAAATATTGGTTAATATTCTCATGATTAAACATAACAATGATAGTAGATAGTTATTATACATAACAACAATTTATTTTTATCATCTGAGAATAGCAATGTGGACATTGATTTATTTTAGTATCGTATTCAGCATGAAGAAAAAGTAAGCAATCAATACAGTAATATGAAAAAATTATAATTGGAATTAAAAGGACTTATTTTATTTTTCCACTTATTTTAATTGTCTACATTTTACTCTTTACTTTTTATACGATGTTTCAGATGAATGGAAATAAACCAATTGGCACACAATAACATTACTGTCGCGTCAACGTGCTTAGAAATTCGTATGCAAGTAGAATAAGAGTTTATTATTATTATTATTATTATTATTATTATTATTATTATTATTATTATTACAATATCAGAGCTTACCTTTGTTTCTCTTCAATGAGTTGGTCTCATTTACGCTAGCAATCTCTAACCTCTTTATGAGTTTTGAAGTTTCTGAATCGCGCATTAAAATTTGGTGACCTATTGGTGGTTTCCTGTTCTACCATCATTATAAAAGTTTGATTTTGATGTATAATATCAAAGTATTAACTTTAAATTTGACGAATAATACCGAGATAATTACACTACATCACTCACCAAAGTACTTAAAGAACTATAAGATAAAAAGATAAGGGTGGTCAGTAAATTTTGACTCTAATATAGTATGTGTTTATTCACTTAAGACTTAGCTTCCCTTTCTTGCGCCGATGTTATACGAGAGGTGAGCTGTCATTAGAAATGGAATCCATGACTCTTGCATAGCAGGCAAGAACAATGACCATTTATGAACTACGAACAAGTTCTCTATTTTTTAAAGAACTGTTCAACATGCTTGAATTACTATTATATTTGATTACAACACAGAAGGATAAAGATCCGTATTTATGATATACTGCTCAGTTAAAACGTTCAGTCATTCTTTACAAAAAAAAAAAAAAAAAAAAAAAAAAAAAAAAAAAAAAACTTGGAAGTCACTTGATATTCCACGGGCTTAACTTCGTAGAGTGTGGCTGTTATTGCGAAGCTGGGAAAGAAATAGCCAATGTATAAGAATAAGGTTACAAAACATAGCAGACTCGCTTGGCAAATTAAAAGGCATTCATCACCCAGCCAAAGGTAATTCACCATGAAAATCAAACGATCCATAGAGGATGGAGGAAAGCATATTATAAAGTAATCTTAGCATAAACGCTCGCTCACAAAAGAAATGTCTTATTCCTGTCGCTTATGGTAGATAAATTTGAGAAGGAGGCGGACGTGATCTGCAAAACAAGTCAAGAGAAGTTAAAGCGAAAGACGTATCAAAAGAAAACCAGAAAAATGAAAGCAGGAAAAAAAGAACAGAAAATCTACTAATAACAAAAGGGTAAATATTTACCGAAAAAATGGCGTTGTACTTATTATTCTTATTATTTGCTTCAATAATAATAATAAATCTGCCCGAAATTCTAAAGCAATGAAAACGTTTCAACGAAGAAATACTGTTATTTCAAGGGAAATTCTTGTTCCCTGGCACATAAAAAATTCAAGAATTGCAACTTGACAATGAAGTACAAATGTTTTATGCAAATAGAAGTTCTTAACCACTTCATTACGGTTTGTAATTCAAAGGAAAAACAAAATTGCTATTTTACATATAGGGAAGAGTTACCTAAATTGCACTAATTTCGATAAAAATGAAATTTCCGTGAAAAGAAAGTAAGGTAAATGTTAACTGTTGCGACCTGTTCGTTGACATATTACATTTGTTTACGGTTCGCGATTCCACTGAAAGATATGAAATAATAATAATAATAAAAAAAATCCGAAACCTATCCAAACTGTTCCATTTGGGCAATGGGTCCGATAGCATATCGCACCCCAATTAAAAGTAATAAGGAATGGTAGACCCACGCTTCAAGAAAAACAAAGAATTTTCGAAATCGTTTAATTATGGAATATATTAACAGTACACGAAATGATTTGTTATTAATGAAGATAATGAACAAGAAAACGATAGGACACTGTTAATATTAGTAACTAAATATGTGTTCTGTCAGATTAGGACTCTTAGGTTTGACATGTTAAACGTGTAAAGGAGAACGACAAACATAACGAGAAGCGTTGCTAAATGGTAGTTAATGCATTATTAATAATAAAATCGCATAACCTTCAGCTTAATTAATCATAGCCTGAGTATACCATGAGTTCATTGGCAGGCTCATGCATCAACGTTTACTTGCACAGATCACGAATCCAGATAAAGTATTCTTTGTGTACATCCAGAACATGATTCATGCCCTAATTTCTTTGAATCGACACAGTGAATCATGTTTTCCACTTCCACACTGTTATACATTTTTATCGCACAGGCAAGAATTACGGTACCGTTCTGTACCATTTCCAGATCGTTGTTTCCCTGTTCCCGCATCTTGATCACATAATTTCAATGGCTTATCCGTAAGCCTCAAACTTTATCGTTTCAGGAAATTTTCAGTTTCTCTCTTCGTGGGTAATATTTTGTGAAGTAGATTGAGTAATAATATCTTCGTTTCGAGCGTAAAATAATATGTTGCTGAGTTTTGTACTTTAGCATTTCCTCCTATAACTTATGACGTTCTCGTTGCAGAGAATGGGCATCATCTTCAAGGTTTCCAATGATTCTTCAGCAACTATATTGGATAAATCGGATAATAAACAGCTATTCCACTTAGTTCTTTTCGCTGTTTTTCATTTTCCCAAGACTGTTGCCGATCTGCGACGAAATCACGTCACTAAAGATATGTTGATCAATAGGCCATATGCCATTGGCTATGAAGCCAGTAATCGCGTTTGCCACTGTTACAGTTTAAGGATAAACCTCACCAACAAGAACAGAGAGGTGGCGCTGATCCAAAAAAGGGATATTATGTGTATGCCACTTGGTAACCCCTGCGTCTAGTACAGCTAAATAGACTGAATACTATCAGGCAAAAGGGCTGTTGATGATGTGTTGTGTGGCTTGGAAGTTAAAGCATTAGGATACTATTATTTCCTTATGGCAGAGACCTGTACGGACCGGTCTCGGACCGAGGCCCGAAGCCCGGCGGGCCGACTCTGTTATTTCTTTGGCCCGGGCCGGGCTTGTGCGGACTGACACTAATTTCTCTTCAGGTCGGGCCGGGCTGGGGCCGATTAATTGCAATTCTTTAATAATTATTGAATTTCGTTAACGATAATTAGAATAAAGGCAAACGTTGAAGAAGCGTGCCCGTGAAAAATGATACAAAATGAAAATTTTAAAATTTATCGTGCCCGGGCCGAGCTTGGGTCATGAATTTTAAAAAACTCATCGGGCCGGGCCGGGCTCGGGCCGAAAATCTCAAAAAATTTTAGGGCCCGGGCTGGGCCGGGCTTAGGTACATTCGGGCTGGATTGGGCTCGGGCTTAAAAATTCAGTCTGTGCAGGTCTCTACCTTATGGCTCCTAAATTATAGGTGTGAATTTTGTTAACCTTAACCCTTTTGAGGCTTCCATTTTTTTAACCTAAATTTTACATTTACAGTCAAGCAGGTATTGCGTCGAGACTATTTAATGTGCGATCATGGTTTATACCTCGTTTTGTTCGAAAAACAGTGTTTCCAATTGTACCAGTGAAATTTCCCTAATATGTACCTAAAGCAATAAAATTCCTGCCCAAAGTGGGAAAAAGGATTTTTTTAAATAAGAAAAGCCCCGGTTTCCCACGAATTTCTAACCTTCGGTACAAAATATGGACATGCTAGAGTTACCGAAACCAATTTTGCTTCATTCTGAACAAAACGATGTATAAACCGTGATTCTGGGGTAAATTACCTTGATGCCAGAATTTATTTACTATTTTTTCCCGGCCCATTTTTCCCCTCTAATCAATTGTTATTCAATAAGCTCTAGTGTCAAGACTCTTTATCGTACGATCATAGTTCGTACCTCATTGTGTTCGTAATTAAGCAACATTTCCAACTGTAGATTGCTAATAAAACTCCAATTGACCAAAGCAGTATATATAGTTTAAGACTATATATTTGTGTTACACTTTCGGCTATGTAACATAGCCTTCCTCAGACACATTATGTTACATAGCCGAAACTGTAACACAAATATATAGTCATAAACTATATATACTGCTTTGGTCAGTTGGAATTTTATTAGCAATTTTGAATTTTCCAAAGCTGCAATGAATAATTTCTAACAGTGCCACTCAAATTTCCCTATTATGTACCAGAAGTGAAAAAAATCTCGCTCAAAATGTGAAAAAGAAATCTTTTGTCAGGAAAAAAATCACTTTTTCGGGAATTTGTTCCCCCAGGTACATGCTAGTGCCATGCGAGTGGTACAGTTTGAAACGCTGCGTCGTTACAAACAAAATGAGGTACGAACCATGATCCTACAATGAACACTCTTGACGCTAGAGCTTATTGGATAACAATACATTAGTAATTATTACTCAAAAATTGGGAAGGAAATTTAGTAAATCTGCTCTAGCACCAAGACTATTTACTCTAGGATAATGGTTTGTACCTAATTTTGTTTGTAATGCAGCAGCGTTTCCAATCGTACCACTTGCATGCCTCTATCATTTTCTGAGAGGAGGAATTCCCGCCCAAATGTATAAAGAAGTAGCGGGAAATTCAAATTTTCAAAAATTTGCTTTTTCGGAAATTTATTTCCTCACATACATGACAGCGCAACAGTAGTGGTACCGTTGAAAATGTTGCATTACGAACAAAATTAGATACGAAGCATGATCATACGAAAAATAGGGACGACACTGTAGTACTTTACTAAACACATTTACTAAAAATATGTAAAGGAGAAATATTCAGATTTTTTTGAAAAATCTGTATTTAACCTACGATCATGGATCATACCTCGTTTAGTTCGGAATAATGCTAGGTTTTAAACGGTACCACTCACATGGCCCTATCATGTACCTGAAAGGAGGAATTCGCGAAAAAGGAAAAGGTCTTCTGAAAAATCCACTTTTTCCAGTTTGGATAAGATATTCCCACCCTTGCTCATAATAAAGAAGTTTGTGTGGTACAGCTGAAAACATTCCTTCATTACAAACACAACGAGGTACGGACCATGATCCTAGTATTAATAGCGATGTGTCAGGATTAAAAAAACTCTAAAATTTGCCCTTTTCTTTTTCCCTTCGTTCATGTTTGGACGTCACTGCCCCCAGGCATCGCACGCGTGACTGCAAAATGCCTATGAAACATATTCTCTGATGCCTTTTCGCTTGAGTGAATGCAAAAAACCTGGTGTTAAAAGTTTTACTAGAGATTTATAAAGCAAATTCCGAAGGTCGAAGCCATGGTATAGATCTGTACCAAAAGTCTCCAAAGGGTTAAATAACTTTTCCTCGGTTGAGATTTGGACGTATCAAATAAAGTGTTTCCATCATTTGACAATAAAACAACATTCATCAATTCTGATTCAGATACTTCCACTAAATTTCCTGGAGATGTGCCACGATCGGTGAACAATCCATCATTTGCTTCTAAAAAATAATCATTAGTGGTACACTGAATCTATTGGTATTTATGCAACAAACAACAGTTCTTATATCTTTCTCCACTGAAAATTGCACCAGTCCAAAACTTTCAGTTTTCGGTAAAAAGATTTAACAGCTTTCTTTTGGAAGGTTTGAAAATTGAATATGAAATGAAATCTTTCAGTTCAACGGCTCACAATAATGCCCTTTAGGCTAAGGGAAACAATGAATAAGGCATATGAATGATGATGGAATGAGAATTGGAGGAAGAATTGGTGAGAGGAAAGGAAGTAACTCAAGAAAACTCACGGGTACGAATTTGTTCACCAAGCACTTACTTGGGCGGATTAGGTATGTTTGAAACATTCATGTAAAACAATGGAAACCAGTAAGATTATTACCATCTTCAACTGTTTCAAGAACGTCGAGAAAGCGTTGCACACTCTCTTTGTTGAATCCTTACTTTCTGTGCACGCATACATTCTCTGCTGTTGAAGATAAAGGTTTTAGTAACGTTCGAGAAAGCTATACGAACCAAATGTCTGAGTAAGTGTTAGCTTCGAGGATATGGTATGGAAATTTCCTTACAGTTTCTGGTCTTAATCGAAATAAATAAGCTAAAAAATTCAAATGACTTGTATTACATCTTGTTCTAGCTTCTATTGGTAAGCCAATACACCTACACTAGGATCTACTACACGGTCAACTTATTCATGGAAATGATCCAGAAAAGTCTTTAAAATACCTTATTTATTACAACATCCATTAAGCATATATATCCTTCATTTTATTTCTAATGCTGATATTCGGAGCTAAGAGTAAGGCAATGGAAGGGAAATTGTAGAAACTTCACAACGAGGTACTACATGATTAATAGCGTTTATCTAACATTATTAAGGTCATTATATTAACAAGGCTCAGGTGAGACTGTCAGGTAGTCAGAATGGAAGGAACTAGGAATGCTTTCAATATTTTAACTTGAAACTCAATAGGAAAAAGACTATTAGGAAGACTTAGACGCAGATGGAAGGACAATATTAAGATCCATCTCGCAGAAATAGGAATACAAAGAAGAAACTGAATCTAGTTGACTAACGACAGAAGTGATTAGAGAATTTAGTAAATGCGGCATTGAACCTTCCGGTTTTATTGACGGTATAGTAAGTAAGTTTTATTAATTAATATTACTTCAAAGCAGATTATATATCCTAGAGGTTCATTTACCACACGATCTTGTACGGTTTTTGTCTGACCTTTCTCTTCTTCTTCTTTTTCTTGATGTTAATACATAAGGAGAAAGGACACTTACTACTAGTGCCTAAAATCCGCACCGGTGCGGTTTGGAAAACCTTGTTGTGGTGGTGCGATTTATGGACCCAGATAATTATAAAGAAAACGATTTTCCCTGTCTGTATTCTAAGTACAGATTTCTAGTAATACGTTTACGTCTACTACTAAACAACATACAAATATGATAGAGAATTCAAATGTAAAATAACAAGGAACTTACCTTTCCTTCCTTAAATAACATTATGAAGAGCTTCAAAAGATAGCAGTAGACACTTTTATTTTCTCCAACCTCACATGTAGTTCGTCGAACCTTCATCATAAACTATCACGTATCACATTAACAGGTATGGTCGTAGGTTCCCGAAATTGACTGTAAATAGTACCTACGTCTAATAGATTTGTGTGTACGCTAGTGGTACGATTTAAGAACGAGTACGATATAGGCAACCTTCTTAGCATGACTTAGATATAATATTTTACTTCACGCCAGATAGTTAATCAAACTTGGAGCTTAATTCTTGCAAGAAGGAATATTGACAAAGAGAAATACAATAATTGTGGTTATCATTAAAAAAAATAGAATACTAATATTCTGTTCAATCTAATATTACAGATATGCCCAGCTTCTGAGTTGAAGTCTAAGAGATTTATCCCAACCATAATACATAATTTTATATTTAAATACTCGAATACACAATCTTGTACGATTAAATGTATGTATGCATGTCTCTTTCAGGAGTGCTATATTGATATGACATCCTGTTTTGCAGGGCCGGCCTTAAGCCGATTGGACCGATTGCTCCAAATCGGGCCCCGCGCCTAGGCGGGCCCCGCGCTAGTGCCGTTTACTCTGCTGTCCAGTCTAATCTACTGTACTCTTCACTGCCGTTTTAACATCATATTAGGCCCCAGAGCAAACAAGTGTGTTGTGGTCCCTATGACTACATTTTGCTCCTAATACATATAATTAATACATGCCATACTGCTCGCGGGCCCCCCAAACAAATGGCTATGGTATCATTAAGATGGTTCTGCTACTCTCGGTTGTCAAGTACACATACCAACATTTTGCAATACAGGTACATCCATGGACTCCATAAAGGAGGGTATGGCCTCTCCCTAACAAGGAAATGAATAGTTTGTATTCCGTTTCCGGGTATAAGTACATATTTTCTGAATTTAATGATGGAGTAGTTTCTTTATTTTTTATACGTTTACAACTTCAGTTGTAAAAATAGATATGTCCATTGAGTATTCTGTACACCCGCAACACCTCTAATATTTCTCAAATTTCCTTACACACACCCTTTGCCATAAAAATATTGTTTTCTTTGAGTTTGTGTAAAAATGTATATCATTATTCTGGGTACACACCCTCTTTTGTTTTGAACACCCCACTAAGTAGGGATGATACCATACCAAGACCAAGTACCTGGGGAAAACCTATATATTGTCTGAAAGCTCTTGCCATGAGAAAGTATGAAACCGTTTTCAAATCACGGGCAAAACCGCAACTTGGCCCTATAAGGGGTAGGTTTGTTGGTGTTTATCACCCGATGCATGGCATATTCGATAGAATAAAAATGTAAGTGCCTGAGCCCATCATGTTTCTTTTTGACTCACTGTTAGAACGTCACTCGAGCAATAGTTTGATAATATCACTTTGCACCAAGACATACCATTTTGGTCAGTGTTGCCAACAAACTGTAAATACAGAGTGGAAAATTGTTTCTGTACCACTGGATGTATATCCATGAAACGTGGCATAAACATCATTCGTCATTGGAGAAAATATGCTGTGGACCTATTCCTCTCCCAAGTATTCCAGTTTGTCAGTGTTGGCAACCAATTGTGAAAATGGGAAGTTCTAAACCAGGTTCCGTAAGATGAGACGTTTATACAACAATCTTGACAGAAACATCACACGACACTATAGCAAAAAGACGTTGAGTGTTACCATCTTCCAACCATTCTATTTTGTCAGTGTTGCCAACTAAGCGTAAACATCATAATGTTGCAAATGGCGTGCGTGCCATTCACCGAATATAGAACAAATGCGACACAAGCAGCATTGGACAACGCAAACATAATGTGAGTGTCTCCGTCTCCCAAGCACTCCAGTTTAGCAGTGTTGCCAACCAATATTAACATTCAAGGTTTTCGCATGAAGTCTACAGAATTAGTGGACATAATTAGACTGCGACCCATACTAAGTTTGTATTATGTTAGTATGAACCCACAAGCACCCATATTGTCAGCGTTTTCAACCATTCTAAAATAAATTTTATCGAAAGGTTGCCTGACCATTCCATACATAGAGACAAAACTTGGCATAAAATCTTTCAACACAACAGCAAAAATACTGTGGTTGGTATCATTCCCTAAGCACTCCAGTCTGTCAGAATTGCTAAAGTTTTCAAAATGGAAGTTTTTCAAATAGCAATATATTAGCTTGGTTGTGTTTTTCTATTGCCTAATAATAGTTCTTAAGGTTTGTGTCATCTCATCGCCATTTCATTTCGTCTGCAGTTGATAACGATTTCAAGCTGATTATACCTTTCATAAGTAGCTACTTACGATGTTCTCATTAGGATTCTCTGACTTGAATTCTTTTCAAAAACCTCTTAAGAAATCTTTAAACAAATGAATTCATATCAATATGCATTGCATTATGTCTTACAAATATAAGCTTATGGAAACATAGACTTCACCATTCTCTTTCTCGTAAATCCTAACCTAATTTGATATATTACATGACCGTCTTCCTATTTAAAAATGTCGAGCGAGATACCAGATGGCCATAATACTCACACCCTCAAATAGATGTCTACTTCCTCCCAGTGTCGGTTAATGTGTTTTTGTTTTTCATCCCTTTATCCGTTTTACAAATAAAATTAAATTTTCAAACTTGAAACACATTATTATGGCTTATTCTGAACAATCAGGTTTTTGGCCACTGCGGCCGTTTTATGGACGGAAGCACTTTAAATTTTGCTTACATTCGTTTCTTGATATTCCATACTTCTCTGCCAAGTTTTGTCAAGAAACTAAATTTCCACATCAATAAGTTTACTTGTAAGAGAAGAAAACTATGAAATACTGGTACAGAACTTCCTTGAAAAATTGCGAAGCACAAGGGTGGGATGTGTATTTTAAAATTCATTCACTGTCTGTATTTCCATTTGAGTTATTTCTCTTTAAAAAAAAAAAAAAAAATTGAACAGGGTGAACGTTTTCACCAGAACATTTTGCAGATGGGAAAACGTTACAAGGGGAAATGGGTATAACCACTAGACCAGCAGGGAGAGCAAAGTATATATATATATA
The DNA here is from genome assembly GCF_964235325.1 of Thermobia domestica. Classification (NCBI taxonomy): domain Eukaryota; kingdom Metazoa; phylum Arthropoda; class Insecta; order Zygentoma; family Lepismatidae; genus Thermobia; species Thermobia domestica. The sequence goes on along the minus strand of NC_137462.1, from coordinate 214,935,242 downwards.
TATATATATATATATATATATATATATATATATATTTATTCTACAGCCCCTGGTGCAAGTTAGTTGTAAACCTGGGCCCCGCAAAATGTTCCTAATCGGGCCCCGCACCACCTAAAGCCGGCCCTGCTGTTTTGTTTCCATGAAAAATAATCAGAAAATTATAGAAACTAAATTGAAAAGAGTCGTGAAATAGAAACTAACAAGTATCTATAGTAACAAGTATCATGGGATAATGTCTAACAAGAAGTATTGGTTACTTTGTAGTTTCCTCTTTTTAATTTTTAATGAATTGTAAAAAATATAGTAGTAGTAGTAATGGTATAGGAAATAAGACAACATTTCAAATGTGATAATTATTATCCAAACTGCAATGTCACATCTCATTCCGTCTAGTAAAGATATGATTAATCAATTCAAGAGTTAACATCAGTATTAGGCAGCTAAATTTTGTACAATCACGTTAAACCGGGATAATTTAAAATCAAACATATGAAATAAACTCTTATTTCTTTGGATCTAAAAGGCGGATATGGTTGCTCAGTGGTAGAGCACTCACTTCTGTTACGATGAGTCCCTAATTCAATTCTAGAACAAGTGAGTCTGTGGTGAGCAACATCCTATCCGTCGTATCGTGAGCAAGAAGAACGTCGAAAAAGCGACGATGTTTGCTCGCGATTTTCACATTTCTTTCCACATTTTTATTTCACTACTCCTTTCTAAATCATCCGTCTCCTTTACCCTAAAGAATATAAGTATGAAACGTTAAACTAAAGATTTCATTTCTTTAGATCTAAAGATATATATATATATATATATATATATATATATATATATATATATATATATATATAACATTCTAGAAATACTACACCGTACTCATCATGATATTAACGACAGTAACTAAAAACGATTACCATCAAAGTTCTCGCTTTTGGTTCGAACTGACTGTTCAGAACTCAATTACAGAGACTCAATCAGAGCAAGACCCTGTTGATAGTTCCAAAACTATCTAATGAGTAGTGCAAAGGAACGAAATAAAAAAAATCAGTATTCAAGAATAAGTTCTTCCAGAGAAGAACATTAATGCCTCGAGTAGAAGATTGAATTACTAAAGTGAATTGTTCGTATATAAAAAAGAAATACATAGAATTAAAAAAAAAAAATTCTTGCAATATGCTTATTACCGTTAGCTTATTTTCGTAATGATTGAAATGAAGACCTATAACAAATACCAGAAATTAGTTGGTGCTCGGTGGTCACAATGCAACATCAATATCAACATGCGATCAAGCTAAAACTGATTATATCAATGGATGCAAAGATTTGATATCATGGATGTTAAATAGGTCTTTATTCCGACTTACTTTGAATATTTACCAAACACAGAATGGAGCACGCATAGTAATATTTCGGTGCAGAAATTTGGTAATTTTCTACCACTTTTAACCTTACAATAACTTGCTTTGTTTGCAACAAAATAAGAAAACAGAAATAATATACAACAAACCAACACCCTTTGTTAACAAGGAAACCAGTATACATTTTTCGATGCCATTGTATCCAATTCAATGTTCTTTTGAAACTTTTATTAAATTAATAGGTCTATGTTTTGCAGCTACGTTTTATATGCACAATGCCTCACAAACAGTGATATACGCCTATGTAGTATTACATACATACATAGACCCGTCTGCAATAGCAGACTCAATGTAATTTCATTAAAATCTAATTATAGATTCGTGACATATTTCTAATGTCACATTGTTTAATGTAACATGTATTCAGGGGTAATAGGGCTAGATTTGTTTAGATTTCTTTTCTATAGGTGGTCCCCTAAATGAAGGTGAGCGCCTCTTAATTTTGTTTTTATGTATGTAATTATTATTTCTTTTATTACTTGTATTTTAATCTACATTATAGAACCTTTTTTCCTGGGATATGATTACTTTCAGTTTAACGTGCCAAGATTATGCACCGAGGCTAAGGAAGATGATGGTGATGAGAAGGATAATAATTGCGGAATTATGAAAGTGGAAGGAAACGGGAAAACCCTAAGAAAGCTCACGCGATATTTCTCTACCACAAATCCTACTTGTCGGGAGCTGGGATCGAACTAAAAGCCCTACAGGCTAGAGGTTAGCGATCTACCTTGGAATTTGATTTGTTGTAAGAAATGAAAATAACATACCAATGTGTTTAAGGATTTAAATATTAAGGATTCTATAAATTTACATACTTATAGTATTTACTTATCTCCGTCTTCCACTAAACAGAGAAAGAAATTAAGAAACAACTACTTTCATTTCATTTTCTACGTACAATATGTGCCACTATTATGTTCCTTACTACTATTCATAACTACTACTCTTCAACCTACAACGCAATGATCACTTTAGATATAAAGATGCAGATAATCTTGTTCCATCATAAGAGCTTCGTTTTGAGTTAATGTTTACGCCAACTGTGTATAAATTCTGATTAAATTTTCTTCATACATTAGACAATACGGAAAGAGAAAGATAACGTAAACTTGAATTCAAAATGATTTATTTATGTATTTTTCTTCATAACTCCAAAAATAACGTTATTTATTATTATATTATCTGGTCTAACTCTTACTGCTACATTCTCACTCTTAAAGAACTTGAGCATTATATGGAGTTTTATTTGAGAGATACTTAATTTTCAACTGCTTCTCCTCCTACACACCGCCGCTACCATTCCCTCGTAATTTCTCGTTTATTTCAGTGAAAGAAGGAGCACAGGTAGAAGAGAAAAGGTTGCAAGAGGTCGTTTTGCATTCAGTATTAGTTTTAATTTTTCATGAATATGTCATGTTGGAGATCAAAGTAAACAGCAGAATTAAGATGCCTCTGAAGGGACATGAAACAGGGAGGAAAATAAGAGAAAGAAAGAGGGAGAGTAAGATACAGAGAGAGAGTGTGTGTGTGGGGCAAAGGAAAGAGAGATAGAATGAAAAGTCATATCTGCATGTGAAATAAAACAAAAATGCACGAAAAAGTTAAAAGAAAACAAAAAGCATTTTTCTGCTTCTAAATTGTATAAAAATGAACTTACTGATATTTGGTGTGAAGATTTTAACTGAGAATAAGTTAAATCATGTCAATGGCTTGTAGCTTCATGAAATTTAAAAAGATAGTCCCTAACAGTAATATAAAATCATTAAAAGATATTTTTATAGTGTCATTTTTTCGCAACAGAAATAGAGTAATCATAAGAAAATTGATTTCTTAATGTTATTAGATCATTCCAGTTAATCATATGAAACAGATTAAATGAAACCCTATATGATTAAATGAAGCAGAATACAGTTAAAATAAATATTAATAATAAATTGTTTCTTTATTAATGGTAAAACATTATTTATAAATGATGACAAAATTTTAGAAATAACAGAAAATTCCTTCTCAACAATTTTAAAGAGAAATAACACTAGTAATGAGTAGGGCTAGGATTCTCGGTGGAAGAAAGTACTCAAATCAGTGGATGGAAAGGTGAAACAAACATCGTTTTTGGTGGAATGACAACTATATTAATTAATATATACACTACGTAGCCTACATCGGAAACACAATTTTAATATTTTTGTACCAAATTCTATACACCCAGGTATTTGGCCACTTGAACAGTACGTCTAATAGAACATCGAAAAATGTAAATAAATATTACAATTTGACCATCAAATTGTTGAAACATCAAGGGATCAAAGTATAAAATACAAATGATTTCAATTTGATATCATTCATTATCTCAATGTTGGAAAATGTCAAGATTTTCTCAGTTTGCCAGGAATATTTTGTACTACGAGAAAGAATGTTTAACGTCTGCAGACATTAACCCTTTCGTGCATAACGTCCATTGGAGTGAACACTACTGATTGGTTACGATTGTGTTCTGTCGGAACTCTCTACCTGCAACCCAAGTGCATTCGTTTTCAATAGATGTTACCTGGGTGGCCTGACGATCTGAAATTTTCTGCCATCTAGCGTAAAACTCTGAAAGCACTTGTGTGACTTTATCGGTGCATACTTGAAACAGGCAAGAAAGAGGCGTGGACAGTTCTTCTGAAATATATGGTGACATTTTCTACGGAGGATGTGCCAATCAAGTGATTTTTTTCTTTTCTTTGTTACAATGTCTGAAAGAAGCTAAAGTCATGATATTATCAGGTTTTGTTCTGGTATCTACAGAAATAATCCAAACAGACATGTCCCATGTAATGGATAGCATGCACTGGAAGCACATTTGTCTGCAATAATCTGTCCAATGTAGTGGACTTCATGCATCTATTGAAGATATGATTGGATTTGCAAAAAATGGTGCTTGCCACTTACAAAAATATAATTGGAGACTCTATGGCAACAAATTAGCCTCTTCAAGACTTCTAATGTATGTGTGAAATCTGCGTTCGATTTCCAGTTGATTTCACTAGACTTGACTCAAATACGTTATGGCAGACAAAATTGGTATGTTCAGAACACCTTCCAAAAAGACCATCTTTCTTGAAATCATGAATATGTAGACCTGTACACACAAACTGCCATGAAGATATGTTACTCAGTATATTGAGGGTGATGGAAGTGAATCAGCATAAGCGAATGAAAAAAAATTGAAGATCCTCTTCCGACTAGAAGTAACCACAGACGACAACAAGCAAAATTGAGGTGGTCAAAATATGACAGTAAATTTTCTCAAAATGTTTCTCCATTTCTTAAAAATAACAATGTGAATATTAGAGGAAATAAAAAAATTATTTGCATCTATTGAAGATATGATTGGATTTGCAAAAAATGGTGCTTGCCACTTACAAAAATATAATTGGAGACTCTATGGCAACAAATTAGCCTCTTCAAGACTTCTAATGTATGTGTGAAATCTGCGTTCGATTTCCAGTTGATTTCACTAGACTTGACTCAAATACGTTATGGCAGACAAAATTGGTATGTTCAGAACACCTTCCAAAAAGACCATCTTTCTTGAAATCATGAATATGTAGACCTGTACACACAAACTGCCATGAAGATATGTTACTCAGTATATTGAGGGTAATGGAAGTGAATCAGCATAAGCGAATGAAAAAAAAAATGAAGATCCTCTTCCGACTAGAAGCAACCACAGACGACAACAAGCAAAATTGAGGTGGTCAAAATATGACAGTAAATTTTCTCAAAATGTTTCTCCATTTCTTAAAAATAACAATGTGAATATTAGAGGAAATAAAAAAATTATTTGCTTTAGCAGTTATTTACAGATGACGTTCTAAATAACATTGTTTCAGACCAATCTATGTGCGAATCAAAATGGCAAAGAACACGACAGTGTTTGTTTTATGATAAAGTTTTACGTTGTAAAGTTGTAGCTGACGTAATGTCAGCAAACCGGTAAGGAGATATCCTCATTTCTATGATAATTTACAGCCTCGAGATGCGAACGACAGACTTTATAAATTACAATATGTACTGAATAAACTGAAGGAGAGAATCGAATTTGCTGTGAATGATGAAGAGTACGAATGCATTGACGGGCATATCATGCCATTCAAGGGTAGACGTAAAACAAACTAATATACACCCACGAAGCCAAAAGCTTGGGTGTGAAAATTTGGGTAAGGCACAGGGTAGTAGTTACATGTACAATTTGGACGAATATGTTGATTTTTGACTCTTATTACTTGCACCAAAATCACTTTGGCAAGTTTTCTACAATATAACGTTTATTCCATTTATTTTTAGTGTAATTTTGCAAACTTTATGTCCTACAATCCACAAATGATTATCTTACCCAAAACGCATGAAGTCCATTCAAGTAGACCGGTAAAGATAATGATTTCATTCTGCTAAGAAAATATCATATTTCAAAAGTTTCGGTTTTACATGTCATAGTACATCAAGAACAATTTGTAAGAAAAAAATCATAATCATATGTCAATGAGAACATAATTCATACATGAAAGGGTTATGGGAGGATATCCTTTTATATGTGGATACATTTGATACTGGATCTAGAAATGTAAATGGGGAGTAAGGAATATTAAAGAGTATAAATGTGTATAGCTTGCAGGTAAAAAAAAAAAAAATGCAAAGTAAAATTTGAGTTGATAACTTCGGTAAGGTTCTCTGCTCTGTATTACCACATTTGCTATGGACAAGAATTTTTCTCACATTGGGTCAATCTCTTTTCTTTTACCAAAGACAATTTGTTATTACACTCGCTTTATTTGGGATTAGCAGAATTTCATAGTTTCAACAATTCTTACTTGATGCGTTACTATTTACATTCTCCGCAGCTTAAGAGAGGCCGGAGAACTTTTTCCGTTCTCCATCTCCTGAGCCTTACTTCGACACTTTCTCTACTAAGTTGTGACATATTTTAAATAAAATTACGCGCATTGTTGCAGACAAGGTAAGTGCGAAATAAAGCAACATTAATACTGAAGTGGAAGACAAAGAACTGAAATCTACATTCGTATAATATGTACGGGTAACGAATGAAAACTTAAAATTTTGTGCATTTTGGTGGAAATTGGATGAGAAAAATTGTTTTTAGTGGAATTCAGGGGACATAAATTTCGAGTTTGGAACCTCAAAACTCATGTGCTAACTAGAAAAAACTGCCTCAATAACCCTAATTCTGTGATTTGGTGGAGCACGAAAAATGCGAGTACTATTAGTGAGTTAGGTGACTGGGAAAAAATTCGTCAATCACTGATTTTAGCAAATTTATTGCAGTTACTTGACATTCAGCTCTTCAATACTATTTACGACTAAATTTTACTCATTAACTCGTGTTTTGTTTCTTTCTCCTCTTCCATTGTATTTTCATAGCCACGCCTCTTGCAGTGCTTTCCTTCCTTATTCAATGTTGCCAAATGCATGGACATATCTCTAAATGTAAGGACATTTACACATATTTGCTAAGTGTAGATACGTATGGATGGATTTCGGAAATTGGGAGGAAACTTACACACATTTATATATATATATATATATATATATATATATATATATATATATATATATATATATATATATATATATTGTAACGATGATGATTTAATATTCAGGGCAAAAAGTGTTTTTAAATCTGGCACGAGCCAAAAAGAAGAATTAATGTTGAATTGCTTGTCATTTTGTTTTAAAAAGTAGATTGCTCTTGTTTACTAATCACTCAGACAACGAGTGTATTTTGTTCTTTATCATTCCTATGGAGATTAGAATGTTATAATTTATATATGTAGAGATATAATAGACATACAACGATTTGAGACGTAAAACTATAGTGAAATATAAAATTTGTGAAAGACAAAATCTCCAAAATCATATAGTTCAAAAGCTAGTTTACTCAGTGTGGTATCATTTGGAAATTAATTGTGAGAGTTATGTTTTAACTAATTCTGTAATTATATTGAACGAACTTAGGGCAATATATAACTGGCTGATTAAGGTAATAATAATAATAATAATAATAATAATAATAATAATAATAATAATAATAATAATAATAATAATAATAATAATGAATACAATAATATATATACTCGTTAACAGAATTACAGAATTATTTAAAACGTAAGTCACACAATTAACTTTCAAATGATACCACACTCAGTAAAATAGCATTTAAACTATATGTTTTCAGAGATTTTGCCTTTTACAGATTTTGTATTTCATTATACATTTACGTCTCAAATCGTTGTATGTCTATTATATCTCTACATAAATCAATTATAACATTCTAATTATGATATATAAACTCCTATATACAATTGTATTCCTTTCGAGTTTTCGTCTATAGACACAAATTGGACTATATGGCAATGTCACATATAAGGAACCATAGAGTAGATCTACCAATCCATCAAATGGCTACATCGATTCTTTCCAGATTGCATATAAAGTCGATACATGTTGACACTAGTAGCACCACTTATTAGCGTAACAATCGATGTAACTACTTAACCAATTCGTAGAGCAATGCTAATGGTTCTAAGTTAATATGTGACGTTCCACATAGTGAAATTGTTAATTCTCTATAGCAGCTGAAGGAGGCCGCAGAGGGGTATACGAGTATCTCGATATATAGGCTAACATTTTCGCTTTATTTTTACCTCAAGAAAAGCACCCTGTCGTCCGTGGGCACCATTTTTAGAACACCCGGTATTATATCTATATCAATCAATCAATCAATCTATCTATCTATCTATCTATCTATCTATCTATCTATCTATCTATCTATATATATATATATATATATATATATATATATATATATATATATATATATATATATATATATATATATATATTACTAAATCTCTCTCTTATTTTATATATATTTCATCAAATTAATACTGGATGAAATGAAACTCATGCCACTTGACCATAGGTTAGAACAAGCAAAAAATATACATGAGCATGTATAGCCACTTGACCAAATAGTGGATTCACGCCTTTATATATATAAAGTGTAGGGGGAGGGGGCGTTATCATTAAAACAGGAAAAGCAACACATGATTTAAATGAAATCCCATTTATCTTGTAGTGCGCTTGTTGATACGAAGTTAATCATACACGCACACACACACATAGCACACGCAGCGCTCTTCTAGACATCTTCATCAGCTACGAAATGAAGATTAAAAGAAATTATAACCTAGTTTTGTTTGATATAGCAGAAGAGCAAAAGCTAAAAAAATAGCAACAAAAAAGCCATATAAAACTGCTAATTACATGTATCTTTGAAGAGTTTACAAATTTAATCTGTGGAAGAACGCAAAAAAATGAAAAAGTGTCAGCTGTAGTTAGTACTTCATTTTCACCATTAACACACTTAAATTGAGTTTACCTTTCCCCTGTTTATATGCATTATTTCCACCCTCGCACTACGCTCTATTCACATTAAATTCTTTTTCCTTTTCATTTCGAGAAGAGAAAAACAATTTGGCCGTGTAATTGAAACCACATAAAAACAGAGCGAAAAGTGTCCCAATTGGGTGTTGTTCTCATTATACGAGGTCTCATGTTATTTCACGGGTGAATAACATTTTGTAAATGCACAGAACAGACTGATATAAAACAAGAACACTTCTTAATAGAAGCATTTTAAGAGTCATTGCATAAAAAAATCTGTTGCTATTTAGTAGTGACATTAACATCTTATATTTAACATTCTATAGAAGAGAACTAATTTAAGTGTAGAGCTTCTATCTTTTTCGCTGTTATTAGTGAAAAAGACAATCTTTAAGATAAAACAAAATAAGATATTAACTTAATTAACCACAAGATGTTTTGGAACAGAATCAACATACTTTACAAGTAAAACAAGTGTAAGGAATATTTTTTAATAGGCATAATTTTATATAAAATCTTACTACTTTCTTACACTACATATATCACATTTGCTTCAAACGTTCAAAAATTGTCATCCGTACAAAATGTCACCAATTTCAGCATGCATGTGTCTGTTTAGGGGAATGTCAACTTCGTACCTAATATACGCAAATGCAAATACAACGGTCTTAAATTTGATTGAAATATATTGTCAATGGAAACACGTATATACTTGGGAGCAAGAGAAAAAAAATTAATCACATTAAATAACAATATCCACACGTCTCGACTGATGGTCACTAAACACCAGCCACATGACTTAATGAATCCTCCAAATGTATCGAATTTATTATGTTATTCAACTTGTGATTTCTTGAGGTCTTGCTAGTGAAACGCCCAAATGACGGTGTAAAACGCTTCTCTTTCTAAGCTCATTCCCAACTCGCGCCAAGTGAACTTTATAGAGGACAAACACCCTGTACGTGGGTTTCCTCGGGGTTCTCCCGTCTCCTCCCACTTTCTTCATTCCACTATTTCATTCCTCATAATCACCTGTGTCCTTTAGCCTAACCGGCATATCCATAGGACGTAAAACTTAAAGATTTCATTTCATTTTCCTTCTAAGTTCAGTTGGTATTGCAATACATAGAGCATCAGGCGCTCTCCCAATTAATAGCAGTTCAATAGGGATCCCTATGAAAGGTACAGACCTTGACGTCGTATTAACTAAGATTTACTCCTATCACTCAAGTAAAGTAATGTATACACAGGCGTGCAAGTGTCAAGTGATCGAAGTAGGTGAATCGCATCCCTTACTATATTTTAAAAAAGTAGAATTGTTGGACTAGATTTTTTAAACTATGTATAATTATACCCTGGTAAAAACAGAAATGAAAGAAACGTGTTCGCCGCATTATTCTTAGCCACGAGCATTGCGTGCCATTTCAGCATCACATTACAATCAACTCTTGTAACATAATTTATAGAAGTTACAAACAAAAATAAAACAAGATATTATTTTTTGAAAATTTGAATATGATGTTGAAATATGAAATGTATACTAGGTTCTCGTTTTGGGGGTTTTGCGAGAGGTACAACAATGAAATCTTATAAATCAAATTTAAAAGTTAATTTAGAGTGTCAATTTAAGTATTTCTTAGTGAATTGTCTTATGCACTGGGCAAACCCTAGCACAAACAGATTTCCCTGAAACATATTTGGTAGATCCTGATTATGAATATTTCAAATTTCAGCTTTTGATTGTTGTTCAGTTCCAATCCCTATATAGTCTTGATTGGTGGGGTATTATTGCTTCAGAGACTAGTAATCCTTTATTCATCTATTTCCAATGACTAGACAAAGAATTTATGATGATGGCATAGTTTTCAACAAAACAAAGAAGTAATAGGAAAAGGAAGCAAACGTAACAACTCAGCTGAAATACTTCTTTGTATCTTCATGACATACAATAAGAAGCGAAAAAAGAAAAAAAGTTGTTTAATTTTAAAACAACACATAGAGCAAAGTTAAAAGATATAAGAACTATGTCACGAAGGTAGATTTATGTATTTTAAGACATGAATAAAAATAAGAATTAATTCATTAAATAATGAACAGGATAGATATACGAGTATGTTAACTAGGAATAAATGTAGAAAACATAGAAATGCAATGTCATGGTCATGAAGGGCATAAATCTGTGTTTTTGCGTTTTGATTTGGCCAGCGAGTTGAGCCGCTGGTAAATTCTCAAAGCTCCACCAAGATTAGACTAAATCCTAAACTTCCCATCTTTTGAAAATCAAAACGTAAAGATACCAGAAGAAGCACGATTTGATAATGATAATATTAATTACGCGAATATTCAAAATTTTAGAAAAGTTAAAACCTGGACAAGTCACGCAAATATTTTTCATAAAGAATCCTAGTTAGAAAGAGAACATGCATATTCTTTTTTAGTAAACAGGAAATTAAGTGTCCGATAGGCCATTTCCGATTACTTTGCTGGGATATATTTATTTATATAAACACAGCCAGTTTTCGGCGACTAACTTAGTGAGAGGCCGCTGAAGGGATTAAAAGACACCTTTGATCGTTTGTAAAGCACATGGATATTTTATCGTCCATTTAATACTATGATTTCTATCTAATTAGGCAGTATCTATGGAAATATGAAATTAATTATTGGCGAACAAATTATTTATATTTAAGGATTATTCCTTAAAGTATCAGAACGAAAATATTAAGTAATTTCATAATTACATTAATTTTACTATTTCATAGTATAATAAATAAATATTACTTTTTTTTTTTTAGCAGATACTCACATACTGGAGACATGTATATAAAATTCGAGAATGAATCCTAGACACAGAAAAGTACTTACCTGAAAAGAGAGAAAAATATTTACAAAATTAGACAACAATAACCAACGGATTTTTCTATGACTTACTAAACAGAATATTTATTTCTATAAATGTACGATAATCAATGCAGTAATACACTATTGCAGAAATATAAGTATACTTTGTACTATATGTATGAATAAGAATATGAGAATATTAAATATTGAATATAAATATGCATGCAATTTTGATATACTGAATGTAACTGAAATTAATAACTGTATAACAAACACCAATATAATGTTACAGAAAACGATTTCATAAAGTAATAAAGACGTCTAAGCAAGAAATAAGACCACTCAAAGAGAGTCGTAGGTATGCACCAGTAAAAAAGAAGAAAAAAGAGAATTTTGGATTGAAAGAAAAGAATTCTAAGAACTCTATGGTATTCTCAAATTGCCGTACAAGTGGTTAAAATAAGTTATGATTTTTATTATAGTATAGCACAAAGCATTGAATCGGGATATCGCAGTTGGATTTTAATAATATTAATATAAGAATAGATTAACACTTAGTAGGTAAACATTACAGAACTTCATATGTTCAGAAAAGCCTCAAAATATGGTTTTATTTAAGCTGACAAGCGGTGCATCTGAACTCAATTTTGGAGGAAAACACAGACGTGTCAGCCACCTGACCACATTATTCTGTTTTGATGCAAATTCATATTCTGTATCTCGAAGGAGACCCGGGTTAGGTTCCCAGTAGATGCTCATGTGGTTTGGATCCCACGTAAGGATGTAGGTTCACTTCTCATATAGGCTCGGTATTGAATGGAACTTTAAACTTCAAATTAATCAACCAACCAAGTACTCCGTATCTCTATTCCGTGTCCTACCTTGATTGTCCAGGAGATCTATCCCACACTCTCTGAATTACCTTTTGGATCCGCTAGTGGATTATGCATCTAGTTTACTATAAATAAATAAATTAACACTCTAAAATCAAAGGAAACTTTAGATATACTAATTAATTTCGAAATTGTTTTCACTCAACGGAATGGAAGAACAGAAGATACTTGCTTGTTTGTTTGCAAAGTAATAAAAATACACATTTTCCATTTCTACAATATTTCGTGTTGCAAGATATGATTGTTTAAGAAATACAGTAGGAGATTGATAGATAATAACATGAAGGAGCTGATTTTGGGAAATTACTTTCGTTCAAAAATCTCGATCCAATACCTACGTGCACAATAACCGCTGTGCAGTGTTAAAATAACGTCGTTGATTATGATGAGCAAGTAAAATATAGAAAGATAATATTAATTACGGAGGTGACAGTGAAACAATACAATTCCTAGTTTCTTTATATAGGATAAGGAGTAAGTTTTTTAGACATTACCAAAAACTAGCAATAAAAATATAAGTAACTTTCATCAGATTTTGTTTTGTAAATTGAATATAATAAATAGTATTCTATAGTATCTGTAGACCAACTTTGCACAACTTTTACAAGATGCTGTCGTACTTTAGTTTACAACTTTCTCGGACAAAGAAACTTGATAAATCAATTTGAATCAACAGTGAAACTTTTAAAGGAAGAAGTCTCTCTCTACAACAATATAATTAAGTTAGGCATCAGGAAAGCATAGGCATTAATAGAGAAGCTCCCTTCCTTTCCCTAGAATGACGTTAAACAGAGTCTACTCCCTAATAAATTGTTTCTACAAGAAGAAAATATTTATACACAACCACTCACTAAACACAACAAAGCTAACAACAATTCCCACCCTCTTACAAACACTTCACACACTCCCTCAAATCTATACCCCACATCCCTAAACCCAACCACCCCCTCCATAAACACATATTATCCACCCACCCTTGACAGCTGACCGAAAGCCATTACCACTGAAGAAAACTTTTCTGCGGATGAACAAAAATATTCTGTTCCACTCCTATTGGCAAATCTTTTTCGAGGTCAAAAATTGTGTACAATTTGTGAAGAGAAAAGCTGTGTTTCAGAAATTCAAATGCATTTTAGTCCCTTGAGTTATTATAGGAACTCTTTATTGGAAAGATATACCGCAAATTCGGTCCTAGCTTCCATTGGTGATTTGCTGTGTCTCGACGCCTTGTCCTGATGCAGTTCCACACAATATAGGAATTAGTTTTATATAATTTAGTGGACAATTATTGTGGTACTCGGGACAAGAATATTTAGAAATACGGGACTTACAAGTTTGTATCTCGTTGGGATACTGTAATTGAAGCTTAGGGAGATTAATTTGCTGAATAAAATGCATTTGCGCGAAATTACCGGAGCGCCGTTTCTTCTTGAAAAATACGGCACGAACTCTTTTGGATAAATGGAATAATAAATAAAAATATTCATTACTTTTGTCTAATATAAGGATTTTTCATTGTAGTTATGTTATTATGTATAAATGCTAAGTGATAGAAACGTTTAGACACATTTTGAAGTAACTTTATTTCAAAATTATGTCTTATGTTACAGTGAAAATCATGTGTGGTTGTAGGAATTTTATGATATGTCTATAGCAACGGCCATACCTTCTTTCCTTTCCCAATACCTGTAAAAACCGCCATTTTTATGGAACCAGTTTACCTAAGTTCATGCTTAAGTAACTAACTTTTACAAAGAAGAAGAAGAAACAAAAATGGAATGCGTAATATAATAAGAATGGAATCAGTACAATAATAAGAAAGAAAGAAGTATGTTGTATCGACGGAGCAAGAAGGAAGAAAACAGAATGTGAAACGTATTTTCAATGAACAGTGTGTGAAAAAAGATTTTTCTTGAAAAGCAACAGCACACATCCCATCACGTGAAGCTATCTTGGTTTGATGATTGAATCACGGAGAAAGGAAAGAAAATAAAGGGACAGAGGAAGGAAGAAAGATGCTGCCTTGATTCTCTTCTCAAACACCATTTGTTGAATTGAATTATTCAGTTCCATTGCTTCGTATTTGAACAACAACGAAAGACGAATTCACCCATGGTCACTCAACGAGAGTCAGTAAAAGCATGGAGAACATATTGTGCGAGCCTTGATCTCACACACTGTACCTTCAGCGTTGGCATCTATCTTTATATTTCAGCGCTACTAGGAACTTTTAAGATTTTTAAAGAAATTAATTTGTGTAGCGTATTGCTTTAGTACATTATTCATACTTTACAATCGTTTTACAGTATATTCATTTCCAATGCATATAATGTGTCGTTCAACTAACAGAACCTCTTTGAGAATTCGACTTTATGCATTTTCTTTGTAATTGCTCATATTTATATGCGACACAAATAGAAGGAATAAACAAACAACTGGTATGCTTAAGTGGTATAATGCATTAGATTGGCGATCACCAGACTAGTCTGTTGCAGGTTTGAATACCATTTAAAAATAGATATATATCTTTGATGTTTATTACATTATCATTGTTAATATTAATCTAAATGACAACTGTATGAGTTAAATTTTAAAAAGTATATATCTTAGAAAGAAACTAGCAACACCGCACATTCAAAGAAGATTCGTAGAATACTAAAGCTTTATCCAGTCAAATATTCGGTGGGAGTTTATATTTTTTTCAAAAATTAGCATGATGTTAAATACATTAGCTTTTTGCTTTCAACATGTTACGGCATTAACTGTATCACAAATTGAAAAAAAAAATATGTATAGCTATTTTATCATGTAGGTATTTCAGAAAATAGCTACAGTCGCTTTCCTATACATAAATGCGTAGTCACATAGGAAAGTGATGGCTTGATCAGACGTAGGTCCTACAACATTGGTTTATGTTGACTGTGTTAAATTGTTACTTATGTTGATCTGTATGGAACAAAATTACTCTCGAATCTTCTATTTGGGTAAGAAGTAACAAATAAATGTATATTCGGGAACAATGATATACGATCCTCATTGACAAATATTGTATATTTTTCTTTTGTTATGGGTTTATAAATAGGATAAACTCTTTTCAGTTAAATGAACTTAGATAACATACAAAAGCAATTAAATCAAATTAATGATGGGAACTGAATAAATAATTTATCTTATGCATAATCACGCTGTTATTTCTCTTTTTATCTCGCTTAGTTTAAATCTTTCTTTTATGATCGTGCTTAATAAGTAGGTGAGATGGGAATACACACTTCGTTCAGAAAAGCCTGATCCTCATAAATATCAGCGGCCTAGTGCTAAAAGCTATTTATAATACCTTCTGTTGAGTTGTTGAGAACCATACAGCGGAAATAAATAATATATGACATGAGTTAAGTACATTAACGTACTGCAATGCGGAGGATCTCATTATTATATGATTAGTAGAACGCATGAAACAATAGTATATCTCTATCTTTTCAATACAGTAATAAATACAGAAGTCAGGGAAAAAATAATAGCTATACAAGCAATTGAAGAGATTTTAATAGTCATTTAAATGACTGATTACTCACTTATTCGCAGTGAACAGATTATACTAAAAGATAATTATGTATTTATGTATATTGATCCCAATGCTTTTAAAATATAAAAGTAATATATAATGTGGAGTTCGTGAGACCAGCCTTGATTCTATACAAAACAGAAAGTAGCCTTCAGGATCGAAACTTATGCGTCTATCTTAAATAAATTACCCAAATAATATCGACAATTGAACTCACTATACCGAAAATTACAGTTATTGCGATAAATTTTACTTCAGTATTTATTCATAATAAATATTGTTAACAGTAACATAATAAATATCTGGATCGTCTTTGCTTTTAGCTCATTGATTTATATGAGGCATTTCATTGATTTATATGAGGCATTACTTTTATCTTTTCTTCAAAATGAGCTGGAATTTTAATGGTCTGATTTTACAATAGTAAATCTACTTAAATATGCCTTACTTCGTGAAAATTAAATTTTGGGATACATAATTTTTAATTTTCAATAAGTAACAAATTAATTTAAGTAATATTAACCTTTACACTCCCATTGACGCAACTGCTGAGTTAAGGCTTTACATTTCAATAGCTGAGTCCCTAACCAAACTGGGAAAATAATTTAGATATCAATATGTTCCTAAAGGATGGAGCTTTCCGCAGATATGCATTTTATGTATGTAAAAAGGGTACCACAGGGAGGAGTTTTTTTTTTGCATCGGTTCTTTGAGGGTACGCTCACAAAAATTGGTACGTAAAGTAATGAAGTAATCTACTACATGGTAATACTCTGCATGTGTGCTTGTTGCTTATGTGGGAGAGGAGGTGAGGAAAATTGGCGATTTATTGAGTCTCGGTTTTTTGACGTAAATTACATTTATTTTCAGAGGAGTGTCGTCGTCGTCGTCTTCTACGAATAGGACAGACATTGCACAAATGTTAGCTCGTTGGAATCTGTGTTCCATGAGCCTCCCAACGATGTATCAATCACGACCTTTTGATAATTACCGGCACGGCCACCAACGTGAAGGTCTGCAGCAGAACTTCGAAAATGATATACATGGCGTTTTTATAGGAATTTCGATCTGAACTTTTGTCTTGCTTTGTATTGCAGCAATGGATACCATTTTTTATGTTATTGTCACAAGTGTTTTGCCTATACATTAGCATAATTTTGTCAAAGTAGGGTGACTGCAAGAGTTGCCAGCGCCCCTCTCCAAATTATATCTTTAATATTTTTAGAGCTTTTTGTTTCTTCTTCTATGGATAGGACGAGAATTGCACAAATGTTATCTCGTTAGAATCATTGTTTCATAAGTTCTCCAACGATATATCAAGAATGGCTGTTGGGGTCACAAGAGCCCCCAACGTGAAAGTCTGCAATTTTGTTCAAATCCCTGATGGTGTAAAAGGGTTAAGTTTATATACAATGCAAATTAATTTAGAAACGCAAGAAACATAATTATGTGGATATACCAACACAACTAGAATCGAAGAAGAAATCAATAAAATCAAATAATTAAAATTCCATCTCATTTCAAAGACAAGAGAAAAGTAACTACTCATATAAATCAATGGGCTAAACATCAAAGATGGCGCAAGTACTCTACACTCTTAAGTACAGCCTGAGCTTCAACTCTGTGCAAGGAGTAGTAATATACACGTACCAAATCGTTCTTAATCTCGGGCTACAGAGTTATTTTGAGCTACCTTACAATCTTGTGGGCAACACATTCGCTTTCGTGGCGCATATACACATACACTCAAACTTTACCAGAAGTACAATGGCTTTCATACAAATCCAAGCATAATTCAGATGCCACGTTAATATCCTGTTCTTTCTGGTTTTATTACTTCCTAAGGTTACACATAATCCACTTTTAACTCTCTTGAATATGTGTTTCTCCTGTTTGTAAGTACACGAGATGAAGACTACATCAGAAAGATCCAAGAAGAAAGTATGGAAAGATGAAAACAATATCAAATGGGCTTTCATTTATGTTTTCGTAACTTATAATCAAATAATACTGTCATATAGAGCTCAATAAATCAATTGTTAAATTTGAATAAATTTAATTTCCAGATACTTTCTTTCAAATGACTTTTTAAAATATTTTTTTTTCAAATACATGTTATTATTCATACTCCTTACTATTACTAAAGAAGAAAGATATTAAATGCCTAGACCATAAAGATTGAATGACTTACAGTTATTCATATTACAACTGCTACACTTCTTCTAAACCATAATAATTCACAGAAAAGGGATAAAGTCATGAAAAGGTACAAGATAGTTTTAAGTCTTGGTGATAAAATGTTCCTAATTTCCTGGATTTCAACGTGGCTACTGTATAAATAAAGGTGGCATGGGTATTGTTATCTAAGTTACCAAACTCGAAGTTAGAGAAGATCGGAGGCAGAGAGGAGGTGTATAAGCAGGGGAAAAAATAGCAAAAAAAGGAACAAAGAAAGAAAGAAAGAATCAATAAATCAATGGGAAGGAATTTGCTGACACCCATCCTACTTCCCTTTTCTGCCGTTCCAAATGGCAACACATATCCCTTTCAACCTGCTGCCAAAAAAGATGACTGACAAGAGATCGGAGATGAAGGATTCTCTCCTTCACGACGAGAGAAAGAAAAAGAAGAGAAAAAGGTTTTAAAGTGAAACTCAAGTGGCATCTTTAAGAGAATGTATTCACATGTATGTGTGTGTGTTTGTGTGTGTGTGTGTAAGGGAGAGAAAGAGCAAATGCATGACTGCGCCACAAATGCCGCAACTCAAGACGAGAGAAATACTTTTCTTTTTTCATTGGAGGAGAAAATGAAAATTTATAGGTGATTTCACAGTCTCTCTTTCCCTAAATGATGAATTACTTGTTCACTTAAGTGCAAAAGTTGAGCTTTATCTGACGCGGTTGTTTTCGTTCGTTCTTTCTCTTTCTCCTTTTATTTTTCCTTTGAGCTTGAACACGTAAAACCTGAACGGATATTCGATTAGATCTACATGAGTCAGACACATACAAAACAAAGATGTTCTTTCTCTGACCAGAATTCAGAGAATGAACAAGTTGTGTGGTCAGTGAATCAGCATATTCAATTTTCTACCTTCTTTAATAGCCTTTATTTTAGATATTAAATAAAATTAAAATATTGTAACTAACTAAATAAATGAATAACTGTAAATTCTTTACGATTCTAGGGAGAAATTTTTGAAATGTCTCATTTCATTTTGTAATATGAATTTCAATGTTTACCGTAAACTAAAATTAATGTGATTCGCTAGGGAGACCGGACACACTATGTTGAGAAAACAAAGAAAGATCTTATCGTTGAATTGGTAGGAATTATAATCTTGATCTTTTGCTAAAATTTCTTCGGAATGGATGGATAGATCCCAGTAGGAACTATATTGGGATATATCCATCAATTCCAAAGAAATTACGATAGTGTGAAAACGATACGACACGTATGGAGACAATTGGATCTTACTCAGTAAAGTAATCTAATGTCGTGCAGTAGAAGCAGAAATTTCAAGCATTCTAACGAGAGCTTCTAATTAGATGTTTACGAAAATGAAACATCCTTGAATCAAAGTTAAAGTGGTGTGTGGTCGGATTACACATATCTGCCCTCAGGGACGCGTAAAACTGTGGTGGTACTCTCGTTTCGAACAGTGATGCAATGGGTGAAACTGTTTCAAAAATGCAGGGATGCTGTTCAGAAAAGCCCTCGTTCACGCCGACGCTAAACTTACAGTAACAAATTCAGTTCACATTTTCGAGTTAGGCAAAACTGCAGAACGGTAGATGCCCATCAAATCACCGAGGTGCATAAATGCTATGCAATAGTAGCTGCCAAGAAAGGAAAAGTGACAACGTTCTTAGAGAAAGAGTCACTATGTTTAAGACCTGCACTCGTTTGATTGGACGATGTTTGTAGTAGTGATCCGTTGAATGGAAGAGTTTTATATCCGTTCATTTAAAGGCAGTGTGTCATGCATAAGGTGGTGGTTTGGTTTGAAGTTGTGTTCATTATCGCATGCAACACCTACGAGATAACCTTGCTCCATTCTGTACGTCAAGGACATACGGTTGTTGTAGCTTACGTACAACTACAATTTATCGCAATATTACATTTGTCACGTACTTAACAGAAAGCGATGGTTGTTGCTGACAACGACGACCATCATCTCGCATGACATTACCAGGTGTCACACAGCAAATAGTGTATAAGCTCTCTAAGAGAAATTACTGGAAAATCGGTTGTATTTGCCAGATACGAGCTTGTGCGATTACAACCTTCTCGCATGATGAAAGAATAATTTTATGGAATCCATTATGATACAAGAGAAGACACCATCCGTGCTATAAGATGGTCCCTACAAAACATCAACAAAGATTAACGTGCTGACAGTGTACATCGCCTTCAATAAATGTGGCAGAAACTCATACACACAAAAGGTCATTACATGAGAGCAATGTGATTGGTACGTATTTTCTTTGCCAATAAGTTGGATAAGGATCATCAGTATTGCTACTGCTTTTTATGTAACGTTTACACTGTCACACTTTTGACTAAGAATAATACTTTATTAAGAACTAAATCTTAAAAGAAAATCATGCTCTTTCATAACATATTACACGAGACAGTTGTTTATATTGCCATTTTGTTATCCACAACCTAAATGTATTTATTTTCTTTTATGTTATTTTTTCATTCTATAATTCTGTTTCTCTTGCCATATCCTTCTTTGGACCGTCGTATGAAAGTACTATCACGTGTCAATGGGATATGTTGCTTCTAGTGCTGTTGTTGCTCCTGCTCCCATGAAAGCTGCATTTGGTCGTAAAAAGTAATACGGAGACAGACGACGGAAGGCCATTCAACTTCATCCGGATGAAAAAAAGAAAACACCCTTCTTCAATCTTATTTCTTTTTTTCAACTCTACAGTGGTTCTTCCTCGCCGGGCTCGTATTCCTGCTAATGTATAACATGAAACTTTTACAGAATATGTTCAGTAGGAATAAGAATACAAGCAAAATAATTCTAAAAAGGAATATCTAGAGAAATATATTTAATTAAAAAGAGTGCTCATGAACATTACCCGATATTTTACAGTTCTTTTTTTAAATATTTAAATCAAATAAACATACCTTTTAAAATTAGATTATAAAGTCATCTACACATGCAAGATATTTTCAGAGTTTAAGCATGGTGGATTAATAAGTTAATAAACACAAATTTTTGCGGTAAATCTCAGAAATGGAATCCTTCATTGTATATAGTTTTCTTTGTTGATGTAGTTATTCTAAACAAGTATGATGCACAAGTAACAAAGTTCTTCGCAACCTCCTCATCCCAATGTGTAAAACACCTCAAAGTTCACTTATCATATCCGCAAAGAATACTTCGTATTCACTCAGTTTTGGATAGTGATGTTCCTACAATTTAACAATGTATTTTTTTTAAAATAAAGATAACATTCTGAATTACTTCTATTTTACATCCTTGACTTTATCCTTTTCATTAAAAGATGTATATTTTACTAAAGCGACGCGTAGTCGCCACCAAAATAAGGCATACAATCCTACATTTACCTTCACAGTAGCTTCAGAACGAGCAAATTAATTTGAGTTCAGATTTCTTTGACGTACAGAGAAAATTATTTTCTGTATTACATTGAAGAATGTATTACATTTAGCACAGTAGATACAACAATTTTTATGTAAGAATATCACAATATATTGAAATCACAATATTATTTTTTCTCCCTTTATCGCCATGAATTGTCAACACCCAGCTATTGTTTATAGAAGAGGTGTTCAGGTGTTCAGTTAATGGAAAAATTATCTACAGTTATGTTTTGTGAATATTCATGGCTTTATGTAATTGATTTGTGAACCTTTTATGTCGTCCGAACTTTACAAATTTATATTCCCATAATACCATAAACGTTATCTTGATGTCATCTGGATTCATGGTGAAAACATAAAGAAGTATTGAACAGGGTATACTTTTAGTTCTAAAAGGAAATTATGCACACGAATGTCTTCCACTTGGTGACTCAGCATTAACCAACGGTATACTTTCCCCTTTTTAAAAATTATGTGAAAACTGCCTGGTCATTAAATCAAGATTACATTTATTTCGTGCGCATGAACAAAAGAAAAATGACCTCTGCTTTATAAGTTAAAGGAATAGATTATTAATAATAGTGAAAGATTATAAAAGATTTGGTAGAATGAGGATGTGATGTAAAATGGGAGAACCCGAAGAAGAAACAATACAATGTTCAACACGTAAACTGCGTATATTTCTTTGTTTATACATTTATCATCAGTTTTGACACTAATAAATAGGTAAGATACGTAATTTAAAATAGCATAAATCGTCGCAATAATGGTTATTTCTCTTAAACCTAGAAAGACACACTGGGGTCGCCGCCGACCCCACGTGTGTTGACTTACGCATCTGCGACTACGCCAAATAACCTAAAAGGCCTAGTTCATGATTTTTCTACCTTCAGTGCTTAAGTACCGGTCAAAGATGGAATATTTAATTGCTGGTTCTGCGCATTATTTGTGTTTATTTTGTGCAGCTGGGTCGCATACGACCTCAGGGCATTCTAAGTGGAAAACCTGGTCGGTGCGTTTTCTGTCCTCGGGACAAACAACATATGTGTGTATTGCTTACGCAGCTTATGTGCTGAACATCGCTTTGGAATTTGTAGCGACTGTAAAGATGTGAAGCAACTTTCACTAATGCAATGAAGAAATAGAATTTTCAAGATTTGTAAAGCTGTTTCAAACACTTTGGACGTTAAAAGAAAATTATCATTTGTATGACTATTCAAATAATATAACTATGAACAGAAAGTTCGGTATTCTTCTAACTAGTGACCTACCTGGCTATACATATAACAATAACCTAACCTAACGTAAACCAACCTATCCAGTTGGAAGAATACATGTTAGGTTAGGTTATAGATATACGTCGGTAGGTCACCAGTTAGAAGATCACCGAAAATTTAATAGTAAACCATTAACCCAATATTTGTGTTCAATAATCAAAGCTGTTGTCAGACTCAGAAATTTCATATGTATAGGTGTGACGTACACGTGTTTAATCTAATCTAAAATAAATTAGCACATGGTATCAACTCTTACTCGACTGGTGTTTACTAAATGTATATATCTTGTATTGGGTCGTTTATAACCCCTCGGTGTACTTTGTGTCATGATAATGCTATGGTGTCTTTCCAGGATTAATTCAGTAAACTGTTATGGTGTTAGTTTTGTTAGAATTGAAACTAAGCAACGAATTTCATGCTTATTCTAGAACGAATCCAATTAAGGAAACAAGATGACGGCCGGACAGATAAATACGCGAGTTTAAAACACTTTTTTTCATTTTTAACTTTGTACACAATCTTGCTTTTAAACTATTTTTAATTTGATACAATTTTTAAGTTACTTAGAACAATTTCACCATTACCACACGTTATTTATTACGTTGTATAGTGTTAAAAGTTGTACTTAAAGCATGATATTTGGCCTCATGGCCGGGTCATTTTGGTTACAGCACATAATATAACTTTTGAATCAATTTTAATATCAGAACAATTATAGAAATAAAGCCGACATGACTTTAATGCCACGACTCTAATGACCCGACTAGCTTATATAAAACAAGAACCTAATTGCTGAAGTTATGATTGTGTTGTATGAGTTACCACAATTTGTAGTAGTTTCTTGTTTGATGATTTAGTTTGAGTTTAATTTCTTTTTTCAGCAGCGAGACTACATGAATCTTGAACATACATTTTAACGAATGATACAAACCACATGAGTTGGGAGTCGAGAAAAATTCGATCGCAATTTAGGTGCTTGACTCATTCATATAGCCACAATGAAATTCAAATTTGTAGTAGTCCTATATTCATTTTCCGGTGAAAGTACATGTATTTCTAATCCTTCTGTAGGCCAGTGGTTCTCAACGTGCGACTTAACGCTCCAGGGGCGCTCGAGCAAGAAAAAAAGCAATATACTATTTAAGGGGCATCTGAAACTGCATGACATGTTAGACTGTTTTATTACTTGAGGTTTACTATGCACTTTAAAATTATCAAAAGTTGATTTTTTACTACTACTACCACTATTATTATTATTATTATTATTATTATTATTATTAACCGGTTAAGGATGTAACGATTTTGAGAAATAGGGAAAAGCCGGTTAAGTTAGCGCTTTTCGAATGCTTCGTCCAAGTTTCACGTTCAGCCATATGCATGTGAGGATCAAGTTAAGATGGCAGGGACACTCAGGGCAAACATCACATTTATTCAAGGGGGTGCTTGGTTCAAAAAGGTTTAAAAATACTGCTGTAGGCGACAGATACAGTCTCGGTACCGAAAGAGCCCTTCCTTATGCTCTAATGGCTAAAGTACATACCCTTGGCACATTTGGTCCTGGCTATGATTTCCGATTAATCATCATTAAACGCATTACTGCCGTTCTCATTCCACATGTAGGATCACGTCTTATATAGCCTCGGTGCTAGAAAGGGACAAACTTCAACAAACAAACAATAACATCGGTGATGAAAATAAACGTGAATAACACAAGAAAACTCTATGTACACATACCAAATGTGCGTTCCATAATACGGAAATGTTATTTCAGGGTAACTTCAAGAAACATTTGCAAACAGAAAATAAACTATGAACTTTCTATACTTCAGCGCAGTACATGACTAAACAATACGCAATAGATAAATTTGAATTATCACAGATGTTATTAATAATAGAAATGTAACTGTTAATCTAGAAAAGCAAATAAGCTGTGTAATTTTAAAATCACTAACAGTAGAACAGGTGGCTAGTTTCCGATATCCAGATAGTAAAAGATCTGAATTGTAAATGAAAAATATAAACATGAGGAGGAATATTGAAAGAAGTCCTTAGAGGAGAAAAAAGTGTACGTTCTTGTCTCAATAATAATCGTGAATATGCAGGACTTTGATTCTTTTAAACGTTAAAAAACGTTACATTCAGATAAGTTAGCCGTATTGGTAAATTATTTTAAAAAAGTATTGAAGTTAACCATCATTATCAAATATATGATCAAGAATGAAAACAAAGCAAATCAGGAAAGAAGTCAAATGTATCACTTGAAGTATCATTTTTATTCCTTCCTGTTAGAAATTAAACAGAACCATATTGATGTAAACAATGTAGTAACGACTTTAAAAAATAGAAAGTACATGACATTTTTACGATGAACAAACATAAGTATTAAGTTTCAGATAAGAAAAAATAAAGATATTTACAAATTGCTGGATGATAATTGAAGACTCGCAGTATAATACGATGTAAGTGCCACCTTGAAATTGTTTCATTTATTTTTTTTTAAATACGTTTATACCTTAGTTAGATTTTCATACTTCGTTATATGCTAGATTGTATTTCTAAGCAACAATATTTTCTATTTTGTGACGCTTGGGCACAATCTACTATCTTTTGTCTCTAGTGTTACAGTAACTACTGCTTTTGGCACTTACATTGTTTTCTACAGCGAGTCTCCAATTGTGTATTACGCTTCCGACACATCATAACCGCTATATTAAGTTCTATTTCGCTTTACGTTTCCATAATTACATCTAGTTTACACAGATATTTACATATTAGAAATAACTTTGAGAATTCTTTTATTCACGAATGAAGTCTCAAGTTTTCAAAGATTTACATCATCATGTTCCTCGTTGAAACGATTCCGAGTATAGAATACAGTACCTTAGTCACAGCGGCTTACCTCGTCTGAAATGAATGTTCTGAAATCTAAATCTCAATACTTAATTACACACATAGAATACATCCAAAAATTGGAATTGCAAATAATTGTTTAACAATTTCAGAACATTAAGGGGTGGTTATTTTTCATATTGCAAACTCCCTTATGAAAACTTATGAGCAGTAAATTTACCGACATAACCATACACACAAATGATATTGACTGTGTTAGTTGTGCTTAACAAAGAGCATATTTCGTTTTATTGATAATTGAATAAAATATATAAACGCAAAAATTGGATTGATCTGGACACACTTCAAGACGTTGGAAATCTGGAAACTTCCCTGAAGATCTGTCGTACAACGTGCGGTTGAGAACTTCTCCGCATCACAGGGTTCTTTCGTCCTTAAGTTCAATCAGTGACTGAACGATGGCAAAAGTTGTTTAAGGGTGCACACTGAAACCTTTACCAACAGCAAGACTATATTTGCGTAACTTACAGTTTGAAGTGGGATATTATGTATTTCTTGCTGTTACAAAAAGAATCAAACCCGGATCTTAGTATACATTAGAAACACACGTTAGACACCAGAACATCTTTTTCCATTGTCAAGTAGTTCACATGTTGTACTGCTAAATGCTATTTGATCCGGTGTAAATTTGAATCTCAACGGGGAAATTATTGCCTCTGTAACCCTCCCTTAGATACCTATCTGGATAATATATAAGTACCCATAAAAGTTTCTCCTTTTCTGTTTTCACGAAGTTTATGAAAAATAAAGTAATTTATTCTTGTTTATCTTTATAAATCTTTTATTTATTTATTAATGTATTGCTATTTTGTTACCCGTGACTTGGTTGTACTGTTGATTACATCCCTGTTTAATACATCTCACTCTGTCTTAAATTGTAGCAGATGGTGATACTTCCTAACTAAATATGCATACTTTTAAAATTCTTATAATCGCGAATTTTGCTTCTGTCAAGACTCCAACTTATTTCTGTCGTTTAAAAGCTGCACATTGATTATATGTAGCCCAGTTTATACGCAAATTAAAAGTAGGAGTGGCAAATTAACAATACATATTGAGTTAATTCACTTCAGCGTCATGTGCATATCAATTTTACCATCAAAAACGTGCAAATCTATTATTATACTAGAGCTGGTAATGAACAAAATACATTTTGGAGTTCTATTTTTACAACACAATTATATTCATGTTATTCTGCTGATTTTACTATTTTTATTGTTGTCAGATCGTCCTCATTATGCTATGTGTATATATGTTTTCAGATTACAGTGTTTGAGTATAGTTCCTTAGAAATTCTCGACAAGCTACTTAACGAACTTTAGTTTAAAAAATAGTGATTAAAGCTAGTTTTTCTTGAACCCAGCCGCTCATAAAAACATATTGTGTGGAGTGAATATACGTGTGTAATTCTATTTTAATTTTACATTGTAAAGTGTTTGTTTGGATTGCTATGAATTTTGTAAGACCATTAACGATCAGTAGTAAATACTATGTCTAACACTTGCACAACGATATCTTATTTCTTTGTGACCTCTAAAATTCAACCCGCGACATTCAAATAACGATAAATTCATGATATTCTTTTAGTCATATAAAAGCGCCGCGAATAGGTTAACGGTGCATATATACAGACTTCATATGTATTACAAAGAAGAATATGTTTAACAATCAACTTTCAACAGTATTGTTTACGACGAGACAGAAAAGGAGTAGAACAGTAAAAAGGACACAAAAGTTTCGTTTTGCATTCTCCATCTATTTTTCTTTATAAGTTCTTTTTGCCTTTTATTGGCAATATCATCTCCTCTCTGTGATCTTAGCATGGAACTGAAACACTCAAATTCACTAGATTTTAACTCCATACTCTTTCTTATCCAGTTTCATTCTACAATTTCAACAAAAAAGTCAAACTTCTAGCTACTGAAAGAGAAGAAACAAGAGAGTGATCCAAAGATTATGCAAAGGAAGGAATTGAAAAAGTAGAAAAAAGAAAATGTATCTCGTAGAGAAGACATTGCATATTGACTCCTATTGTATGGAAAATTGCGATGTCAGCGCTGACTAAAAAACTAACGGCAATGTTTCGAAGCAAAACGAAAGAGAAGAACTTGGGTGGGGAATAGTGGGGGAATAAAAGGGAGTATAAAAAAGAATAGTGGTGAAGATGGAATAGTCTAAGGAAGAAGAAGATGTTAGAGAAGAGAAATAAGGAGAAAGTAAAATGAAAATTGTAGATGAATAAGACACTCACTATGATCTTACGCAGTCACAGATGATACACCATAACAGAATTCACATAGTTCTGAAAATACGTACATAAGCATTCTTATGTCGAAATGTTATTTCTGTAGTGAT
This sequence comes from Thermobia domestica, assembly GCF_964235325.1. Taxonomy (NCBI): domain Eukaryota; kingdom Metazoa; phylum Arthropoda; class Insecta; order Zygentoma; family Lepismatidae; genus Thermobia; species Thermobia domestica. The sequence continues at coordinate 214,906,915 of NC_137462.1, read as the reverse complement.
ACAATTTTATTTCTTTATAACGTAATTAATATGTTTAGAAACTTTAGATTCACTACATTCATTGCGTTTTTTACTGCATTTCATAAGCAAATTTTACCTATACTTAATAACAATATCCATACGATTCTTCACTTGAACATTACGTGAATCAATAATGAAACATTTAGTGCTGAAACTAAAAGGAATGAAACCACTCTATTTGGTACATATTTCCCTGCTTTGATCTTCTGGGCTAGAAGTGTCTTTGAAGAAAATGAACATAATAAATATTGAGTTGGCAATTTCTTATTTACAGTTCAGACATGCGTCATGTTCATAGTATTGTATTACTTCCTACTTACATAATCTTTCTTGTTCGTCAAAATAGGTTCAAAAAGAGTTTATAGTAAATCAAGCTAATGCCTTAGGCTCTACATACAACTGGCAATGAATGTAAGAGAATCTTAGAACTAATTTATACTTATTCGTATAATTTCTATATTTCATGACCTCAGTTTAATGTGATCTCTTCAATTTTCACTCGAAATAGGAACGAAGAAAGGACACGGGAAGAAACGGTAGAAACTTTGGATGCAAAGTTTCCAGAAAACTACATCCAGTTCCAAAATTAATGTCAATTTTGTTATTAATTTTAAAAATAGCAAACCATTGTGGGTATGTAATTCTCTGTATGTTATTTAATACTCAAATTAGTCTATTTGTTCCAACGTAAAGTAACACATGTAGAATGACTGTATGATCTTAACAAATTCTAGGCAAGGATTCGAACTGAAAGGCTCTGGGGCAGTTCAACATTATATCTTATTTATTTTAGGAATATTACTTATAGAAGAAAGAACTGATAACACTTCCGCTTTTCTAAAATTAATCATTTTTCAAAAGTTACAATAGTTGTTATTTTGAAACCACGCATGTCGATTGTCGTTGGAAGGAACATCGGACGAAAGATATTGAAAAGTCGCTAATTTAAATTGTTCTTTCTCACGACCACAAAATATTCTAAGGGCATTGGATTGATTCAATTAGGCTAAGAAATATTGTTGATATAAAACCTAGGACAAATATCTGCTATTCAGGCCCACAGTAGCCCCTTAGATGGTTTACCAATTCTACAATAATAACATTCTTCAATTTGCATTGAATAATTGTTAGTTAACGACCTAAGAATGTTGTACGTAGAGCGGGCTAATGCAGACTAGCTCTAACTAAAACTAAAACTTGAGCCACGATTGCAAAAATCGAGCAAACAAAAGGAAGAAAGATCATGAAAGACCACAAGTTCAGTAAAAACTCATCCATAAAATATCTAATATAAGATGGTATTCATACAAAAAGAATCTGACGATACCGATAACGTAAATTACAAAATGTTATTGCGAAGTTGAACACAACGAGAGATTATACGAACGTAACATTGAGATCGAGTCTCAAGGATCTTTTTAGAACTTGCCCAGTGTTGTATCAGTTGATATTGCCATACAGAAGGCAAAAGAATGTAAAACTTCCTGGTTGAGATAAGGAATTCCTGTAAAATTTCCTGGTTGAGATAAAGAATTCGTATGTCAAATTCTTTTTAAGGTATCGCAATTTTAAAACATATAAATGTTCAGGAAGAGCAGATTTGTATACTTCTTCAAATAACTTCTTAACCCTTAACAAGTTTTCGTAACCATTTGGTTACACATTTTTTGATTTTGCCTATTGGGTTGAAGAGTGTTATATTTCCGTATTGTTCGTTATAGTTATTTGTGTATATACTTTTTGTGATGGGAGAGCAGCTATTGGCCCCTTGTGACAACTCTGGTGAATTTTATGCGGGAATTAGTGTGTGGATATGTTGTTGTTTTGCAAGCAGTGCTGGAAGCAGACAGAAAATAATAAATACTCAAGGTAAGAAGTTTATGTTTTTATTTTTCTCGATATGTTCTTGTTTGTAAGTCATTGCCCAACAATGTGCAAGTATGAAAACGGCATAATGTCAAAAATTGATTACTATTTACGATAAAAATATACTACGTAACCATTTGGTTACATTGTCCGGTAACGGATCAAACGTATACTTTGTACAAGAAAAAATACAATATATTGGACTAGCTTATATTGATGTATCATTTGATATTTTTATAGAAAATCTAACGTGAAAAAGAAACATAGTACTCTGTTTATTAGTCAAATTTTAAATTTCATATAGAGGCTCAGTATGGAATATATATATATGTAAATCTACATGTGTGTATAAATAAGTTTTACTGTGAAATCTCATGTCAGATACAAAGGAGAAATATTGTGATAGACTATTTACATTTTTGCAGATGACTGTGTTTCGTCAAAAATGGATGAAGAACTTACCTGCGTTGATATATCCTATGGAAGGAAACTAAGCATAAGGCCAACAGTAGTGATCTCTTTCTCTTCTAATCTATCGGATTTCGGAACCTCGGATTCAGAACCTGATTTTACTTTCAGTGATTCAGATCCAGATTATATACCTGAGATATAGTACAGAGTGAGGTATCAGTCACTTAAGACTCCTGTAGCACAGGAACATCTTAGCATTCACATTTGGTTCATGTTATATGTTTTTCGGGTGGGTAATGGACCATATTGTTTGACATGGTTGCCCTGGCGGCCATCTTGGAAGCCGTAATATTGGATCCAACTTTGGATTTTTAAAATGGAAGGGGATATGTGGGGTATCATTTGATACGACCTCAATTTCAGGGAAACAGTGATACAGACTATTTCAGAACCTACCGTTATTGGTTCAGAAGTTATTTTGTCACAAAGTGTGAAAATTTGGCATTACAGCATTATTTGCTCTATGTGCTATCCTTCTTGAGCAAGACAAACTGCAAAGCGCCTCTGCCAATCCGCATGGATTAGCAACAGCATGTCAAAGGTTTCACAACATTGCAAAATTCTCTGCGTCAGATGGTGGATATCATGGATAGATTCTTAGTAAGTAAGGTTCCCTAGATGATAGCAGAGGAAGAGCTCTAGTGGTGTAAAATCTGGGCCACTCTATCCGTCTCCGTCGCCCATTCCAATGTCCCGGAAATGGTCTATCGAGCCATTGGCGTGAACATAAGGCATAGTTAGGTGGAGCTTCGTCTTGCTGAAAAATTATGGGAAATCAACGTCCTCATTCAAGATAGAGGAGTCTGAGTTTTTAGTCGTGTACATTGATAACTTTTTACAAGTGTTAAATTTATGCAATATTTGAAGGATGTAATGAAAATCTCAACTCTTCCAACAATGAGACAAAATCGTTTAGGAGGCAGAAGATAAGATTTTTTTTCTCATCTTCTGAGGCAAACACATGAGAAGTGTAGACAAGTCAAACATGTTCATAGAACTCTGCCGTACACCAATGAAATCAAAACAATGGTGTCTTAGAATTTTGGGGTACATGCTAGATTTAGTTGTTGTAAACAGCTGGTTACCTTACAAAAGAGAGTGTAACGTACTTGGGAAATCATCCAGACATCTTAAAGTGTTTCGGGCTGATATTGCATCTTCACTAGTATCATGCAGAAAGCCCAAACAAGAGAGACCATCTTTAGAAAGCTTGGGCGAACCTCAAGTGAAAATATGTCGACCTGTTGCTACGTGACCATGTGATAATACAAGGAAAGAGTTTATTGCTCACTGGCCAGCCCACACATCTAAGGGAAGATGTCGTTTTTGTAAGTCGGGAGTAACAAGCTCACTAAAGAATTCCTTTATGCAGTTCCATCTGTAAGTATATGTATCACGATAAGGAATGATTTTGTCACTTGGTAATTGATATCTTTTCTAGACCCCTAAGTCACTGTTACACTACGTTGATATATTCAAATTTAAAAATATAAAAAATGAAATAAAAAAAGAAGAATATTCTATAAAACTACGCATATATTTGAATATCATATTTACTCAATCTGTATTTTCAGCGAAATGTAAATATTATTATTTTTTCTATGTGGACTCATTTTCTTATACATTAATATTCAAGATTTAGATATTAAATCCTATAAAGTAAACAACTCTTACCATGTTTCATTTATTTCTCCTTTCTTGTGAGACTACTTTTCTTTATTACTATATGGCTACAAGCACTCAAAAATCACTTTACGGAAAACTGTGCAAAGTAACCATTTGGACACAACTCAGTTCGCGAAAACTATTGGCGGGAAAATTTAGAAAACTACTTTCAAATAATATACAAACCAAATAGACGACCTACTGCAAATATCATAATTTTTTGATAATTTTCAAAGGTAGTGAACTGTTAAGGGTTAAGGTCACATCACTATCGATTTAGATTGCTGAATTATATTCTCACAATTTCGTTATCATATGCCTCTAAAATGATAACTCTGGACCTACGTCTCCTATAATGTTCTTTGTTCTTATCGTTGTAATGTATAATCTCGAAAAGTTCTTAATGTGTTCAGAAAAATTTCATTTTATATGGAAACATATCTTTAAATGTTCTATAGTGTGTGACATTGAATCGAATTATTACGAATTCGTTGTAAGAATCTAACTATTTCTATATTCATTTCCCAAATTATAAATGAAATTAAAATAATATTTAAGAATTTCATAATTTCATAATATATGTTCTAGACGGTGATAAAGTAACAGTGTGTGACTTTTACCCCATATAGGGAGGCAAAAGTCTTTCAGTTAATGGGTAAAGGGACGCATACACAAAAGAGAAATTTACGTTGATAAACTTTTTATTTCACAGTTATATAGTTTGTATTAAACATAAATTGTGTTCGTGTTTGAGTAAATAAATATATTTTTATATTCTGTAAAATATAAATTTTACACTGTTTAAAAAAATAAATACAAATATTTAAGGATATAACTAAAAATAATTATTATTAACTGTAAAAGTTCTAATATGATATAGTCAGTCTGAAATTAACAGTGTTTCCATAAGCTAATAATAATAATAATAATAATAATAATAATAATAATAATAATAATAATAATAATAATAATAATAATAATAATAATAATAATAATCTAAATGTACAACTTATCAATAGTGCTGTAAACTATTATTTTGCCAATTCGATACGTAGTGACGTCTATTAGCCATTTGCATTGGAGGATTATAGCAGTCAGTCCTTGCACCCACGGATAATTTCTCACATTTTTAACTAACATTTATCAGTTTCACTTAACATGAAGGTTACCGTTAATGACTAACTTCTTAATTAACAACTAATTAACACATACATGGACAACATTAAAACGAGTTGAAAGCATAATAATATACGTATGTGTTTTTGGTTCTAAAGATAAGTGCAACACATGTTTGAATTTCGTAACTCTACAAACATATTCCATGTATCTGACATGATGTTAACGGATCAAAATGAAATTGTAATGTTTTTCAGATAATTTCTCACCATATTTATTTACCCAGTGAGTATCACTCATACTATTGAAAACTTATGTTTTTTTTTTATTTCCTATAATATGAAGAGTGCTCTGGAGATTTGCTTATTTTTATATGACATCGTTGCCTTGCGAAAATTCTAGAAACTATTTTTTTTTCTATTGATCTGAAGTCGAATATTGCTCAACTGCGACAAAGTTGGTGCAATGAGACTATAACACTTAGATATTTAGGATGTAACGAAAGCCCCTTACCATACACCAACTTCGTTCTGAGTGCAGATACGAAAACCATAAAGAGAGCAAAGTTGATGGAAAGGATAGGTTTTCAATTAAAGTGTTGGATTTTCTTAAAAATCGAACTAGAAGTTTTGGCTCTAGATTGGTAGTCACACCAATGGTAATTGAGAAAACAACATTGATAGTCATAGTATTACAATAAAAAAATTAGTTAACACAACAACTGAACGGAAAGCAAGCAAAAAGTATGCTGTAAGGAAAATCACACTACAAATCATAATTGCATCGTAGGGTGCAGGGCGATTGAGGATGAAGAAGATGAAATTCGTAACGATTTGAAAGTTGGTTGTAAACATCGCTGAAGATGAGAAATACATAATGCAGTTCATCTATGTGATACTGTTGCTTACACTCAATACACAGCTGACATCACTGGATGGTCATTCCACAGGACCCCTATGACCATCAATTAACCAGGAAACATTTCGTTTAGTGACTGTCATACTGTATTTCTGTAATGTGATGTTGCTCCATCGTGACAGGAATAAAATAAACGCCTCGATGCTGCGGGCATGTCATCCAAATTCGGATGCAGTGTGGTCTCCAGATAATGTAGATGTTAGTCTGATCCTGTTAGGCAAGGAAACAGAGCCAAATAAGACATTACCGTGTATCCCACACCTATATCAACTCGAGGATCAATTTGATGGTGAGCTTCCACAACTATTGAGGGTTATCAATTGACCAGGACACAGTCTTTTGTTTGATGGCTGTACCGTTAAAGTGGAAAGTAACCTCATTGCTGAATAGAATATTAACATGTAGGTTAGGATGCTGTATTTGTATCTGCTGGAATCATTCACAGAACTTTGTTCTCCTGTCTGTGTCATCACTATGAAACTCTTGCACTAAATGTATCTCGTAAGGATAATATTGTGACAGAGATAACCATATGTCTTACGTCAGCCTCTTTTGCATTCTTCCGTGTTGATCGTTCAGGACTGACTGTCACCTTCGTAACGTCATCAACGCAGGACGTTACACTTTGTGGTTGTCCACTACAGGGCTAATCCGCTACGCTGTTTGTGGTTTTGAATAGTGCTATATTTATAGAAATAAGTTGGTAAGACCATGCTACCTGATTTGCATGATGCATGTGATATTCTGTTTCTGTTTCCCGTTCACTCATTATAGCAGCATAATGGAGCACAAATTCAGCTTTTAACTTCACTGAACATATTTCACTTCCCGAAAACACACGTGCCACAAAGGAAACCGGTTGAACAGAACTACACTAAGACAGTATTAGACAGAGTACGAACAGACAGCTGCGTTGTACAGGCACATACTGCTATTGATACATGGTTTGCATACTGGTGATAGCAGTCAAATGTAATAAGACGCGTAACCTTTTTATACTTTGCGACTTTTCCAACTTCGTTCAGTTGTCTCACAGGTTATCATTTGATCAGATATACCTACCGCGGTTTGTTCTTGAGTTAGAAAAAGAAACAGCTACGATTCACAGTTCTAACAGTATATTTTCATTACCTTTAGAAATGTTAAAGTTTTGAAAGAAAATGATGAGCAATGCTGGAGGTGAAAGTGTCCCTCGTGAAAAGCTTCATGTCATGAAGAGATATAGACGGAAATGCGGATACGAGTATATAGCTGCAAACCTTCTAAACTTTGGTCATATTGGAGGTGGGTGATCAATACGACGCCAATGCTTCCTTTTCTCCTCCAGGTACGCACATTATCCTCAGGCTGAGTTGGGTCCCAATGGCTCTAGGTGCCGAGACGATGGAAATCAGGTTCTGGTCTTTCCGAAATCGAACCCGGGCCCCCACATTGCAGCCAGTTGCTCTACTGCCTTTGTCACAGAGGTCAATGCTGACATAGTTGTTATTCTTGAGCTTGTTGCAATGGTAAATATGTAACAAGGTATTAGGTAGAGTATATATCGGATAGAAACCCAGGCAGAAAATGTTACAAAAATGACATTTTTGACTTTCACTGGAAGTGATCCTTTGGAACCAGAGTTCTAAAATATAGCTGATAAGCATACTTTTCGATGCGGAGTGGAGTGCCCAAACATATTTTTCCATCTATTACCGTTCTTAAGATAGCATAGGTATAATAGACAGGCAATGAAAATATAATCCTGTATGGACTGCTATAGAAAGAACAAACTCATGATGGAAGGTTTTCTACGATTGAAAGATTACGTACTTTGGATGTCGGTACATTATTTCTTGCTTGGTGTCATTTCAGTACGAGATAGTAATATCCATAGTAAGGGTATGAGACTTTTAACGTTAGTATTAGTTAAAGTAATGTTATAGTACGAAGCAAGAGAGGATAATACTTATAGTAATACGTAGCAATAGCTGCATTGTTTTTCACATCATGGGTTCTTAGTACCAAACCAACTTTCAACTTGCTACGAATTTCATTCTCCCTTCCCTCGCCCGCCTGTGCATCCGATGATGTCAATGATTGCAACCGAGATTTGTAGTAGTCATTTTTTCCCTACGCCATAATTTTGTTTGCTTTCCGTTCAATTATTGCGTGAACTAAAGCTTCTGTTGTAGCATTGGGACTGGCACCGTTGCCTTTTCAATTACGATTGGGACGACTACCAGTGTAGAGCCAGAACTGCTGGTCCTATTTTACAAATTCCAACACTTTACATTGAAAAACTCTAATTTCCATCAAATTTGCTCTATTTGAATACTTTTCTCTTCTTCGTGTCTACATCCATAACAAATTTGGCAACGGAATGTCGTTACATCCTGAATAAATTACCTTTGAACGGAAGCCATAAAGTTTTTAATAATGGAAGAAAATAGAGAATTCATGTTTTGAAATGTATATTAGAAACTTTCCATAGATCTCTTTATTGTCACAACTTTTATAAAAAAATAATATTATAAAAAGCTGGAATTTTATCTTTTCCACAATAGAAATGAAATAGTTCACCACCTACCCGCTAGGCGAGTTAAAACATACAGGATTTTACGAAGGTTTCAGAAAAATATCTGGGATAAACGCACATAATAAGATGAATGAAAATGTTGGGCAACGCAGTACTTGAGGAAATAAGTATATGAAAATCTATATCATAAGGACAACAAGAGTTTGATCACTAAGATAAGCAATTGAGCAAGTTCTAGAGTTCTAGTTGGAGAGTTTGTTGGGATATATCCTTGGTTAAGCTAGGAACACAGGAAGTATGGGCCAATATTAAGGAAGGCAACCGCAAAAACCTTAACTGAATTGACACCCCAATTAATTACATCAATCAGTCAATGAATTGGTGTGTTCGAATTGGTTTTGTAAAGGCTCAAGTAGAAGGTGAAGTTTCATTTTTTTAACAATCAAGGCATGTTGTTTACACCGATGATTTTGTTATTTAAGAAGAATAAGAAACACGAAAACCTTGGGCTGGAATTATCCAAGACAAGTATTTTACCTAATATATAAATACATATAGCTACTTAGCCCTATAGCATTTACCCATAATCCACGTTTTCTTGTTTATATGTAGCTTTCGAAAGTAAACAAGGAAGTACGGAAGCATGAAGACTAGAAAAGAGAAAACGAAGACAGGGACAAGGTAACTCTTTTTGCATTGAGTGAAACAAAAAAGTTTGTATTGATTCAAATTACTTTTTACTTTCAATGTCTTGTTTGTTCGAATGTTGCATTGTTTTCTTTTAAGGAGTAAATCCCTTTGGTGAAGTTACATCTGACAAGACGACGAACCTTATAACATGATGGATAAGGAATGGCTTAAAGAAATCTCTTTTACATTCAAAGCTAAAAAGAATGAAAGACGAAAAGGAAAACAAAGAAAAAATAGGAATCTGTGATGTTCGTATTCCTCCAAATGAGCGGGAAATTTCTTATCGTCTCCGCAAAGAGAAAGAACAAGGTTTTCTTCGGGAGGTTCGTCAGAAGTAGAAGATGCTGTGTTTACTTTGGAAATTATTCACGGTGTTGTCTTGGAATGTAGGCGGCTGGCAAGACTTGGAATTTAGGGTTTTGTTCTTCGCCACTTAGTATATGTATGTGTGTGTGTGTGTGTGTGTGCAGTATATATATATATATATATATATATATATATATATATATATACATATATATATATATATATATATAGAGAGAGAGAGAGAGAGAGAGAGAATCGAGAACTAACAGAAGAAGAAATCTTATCCTTTCCCTGCTGAAGACACAAGAAGCGTAAGAAAGCTATTTTAGTGTCGGTGACAAGGAGAAACATGGAATCCTTTTACAAAAACCTCTCCAAGATCATCTTTCTTACTGTGGCAATGGCTTATCTTGTGCTCTCTATTTTGGTTACCTATTTCATCGGAAACCCATTCTGTTTAGATAACAAGAATAATATTTTCAAATTATAGGTTACAATGACGTCAAGAATTTGTACCCATGAGTAATAAAAAAAAGATTTTCTTTATCCGTTTGCTTTGAATATTTTTTATACTGAATGTCAAGGGTTTAAAAAAAAGAGACTTAAAATGTCCAAAAACATATGGTAGCATCTGGAATTTTACAAATCAAAATATTTATTAATGAAAGATAGGTTGATTGATTGTATTTAAGTCCTAAATGAGTAGCGACGTTATATTGTACGAGACCTACAGTCTAAAGCGAGATCTGAACCACTGTAATGCGTTTGATGCTCTCCCATCTGGCAATGATCCCGGAGCCTTGTACATAAAAGGTATACAAGCTAGCCATTAGACCAGTGGTTTTCAACCTAATTCCTATCACGACCCCCATTTTATAACATCCTCTTGTCAGCGACCCCATTATAATTTCTGATCTGTAATAAACTTGTGTGCATTTTTATATGTGTATTGCGGAGATCTTACGATAACCATCCATTTCTATAATAGTAGAATCTATTTCTTGTATATAATGGATACAGTAACTTCCCTAAAAGCGAATGGATTACAACGAAATTTGGTAAGTTCATTCATATTACAAATATCGAACCCGGTCTATCATACAGTTTCAAAATGGAGGCCGTTTGAAAATTTTAAAGCTCCATAATTCCCTTCATTTTGGATCATATGATTAGAAAAATAAAGTGATTTCTAATTTTGGTTAAAAAAGACTTGAATTGAACACTTGTTTAAAATTTATTGAATATTTTAAATGACTTGATAATGTGCGTCACGAAGATTGAACTGGACATTGCAGCATTAGTGACATGATGCCAGGCTCAGGTATCTCCTTAGTTTTCAATTTTAATTATATTTCAATATACAGGTTTTGTTACATTTCTATTTTTCTGGTATTTGAATATGCAGTTCTCATTAGTTTCATATCGTACCTTATTCATTTAAATTGATTTTTAAACAACTCTGTATATATAGAAAATGTTTAGTAGACCTTTTTTTGAGGTTCTTATCAGTATGAATAAAAATAAAAATATGCCTATCAGAACAGAATAAAAAATAATATTTAAAAATATTTTCCGGTATTAGATTCTAATTATATTTATCTCTTCCGCTCATCTTCGCAACCCCCAAGTTGAGAAATCCTGCATTAGTCTGTTGCTCCCTATGAAACGAGACATTTCGAGAAATTCGAGTTATTTTAAAATTCGAGAGAAGACGAGAAATTTCTCTTAGTCTCATAACCAACACGAATTCACCCGAGTCTTAGATCTCAAACGCACTTTTAGTGATACATGACTCATAGTATAAAAACAATTTATAAAGTGATTATACGAATATAATAAAGAGAAGCAGTTATCAACATTGAAAGATACGGGAGTCATTACACAATATACTACAATAATTAATATGGTATAAATGTTGATATGTTACAAACTTCATGAACCTCTCGTGACGCGGAAAAATTCTGATAACTTTCAGATGAAATTAAGCAGAAACTTAGGTCATAAATTTTGTACATGAATGTACAAAACGAGACGAGAAACAACTTCCGAGAATCGAGACGAGAACGTAAAAAAATCTTCGAGAATTCAGACGACATTAAGCTTGTGCAAAATTTACGAAAACAAGTTAACTTTATTTTTAATCTCATTTCGTGGGTAACGCTACACTGGATCAGCGTGGAGAATGTAATAACAAGTGAAAACCTAGTATTATCTCTAACAGTCAGTCATTCTATTTCAGCTAAATAAGATAATAACAATCAAATAAATCATTTGAAATGACTGATAATAAATGAGATAAAGTGGAAGAGAACAGAAATACGGCAACAAACAGAATAAAAATCAGTATCTAGGCACCGAAAGCTCACATGCTTTAAAATAAAAATTGCGATTCTGCTTGCAAAAGGTGAAGGCTTTATTGTTGAAGCACCGTAGTACCTTAATAGGATTCCATTTCCCATATGTTTTCCTAAAAGCCATTTTCAGATACAAGTGAACTAACGTTTTAGCTTAATAAACCCCAAGGTTCGTTACCATAAAAACGAAAGCTCTCCAAAGGATTTATCCTGTGACAGGCTAATACAATTATGAATGTTATAGCTTTCTTCCCAAAGTTAGCTTATACTCTTTTTTGTATTTACTTCGCATAGTTTCTTTAAAGTCAAGATTTCATGTATATTACACTAAGACTAAAATAAACAAGCACATATTCTCATGTAGATTATATAGTCTAAAAGGAACACATATTTTGATGTAGATTATATAACTACAAGTAGGCGTATAATAAGCATCATGTCTAATCATAATTGTTGCTACTGTTATTAATCACAAGAGCAATTAGGGGCCCACTGTGGCTCAGTGTTAGAATGGTTACCGCTGGTGCGTGGGGTCCTTAGTTCGATCCTCGTCCAAGTAAGTTTGTGGTGAACAATATCGTGTACGTGGGTTTTCTCGGGTACTTCCTTTTTCTTCCACATTTTCATTCCACCAATTACTCCATAATCAGTCACTTCCTTAATTATCCATCTCCCTGAGCCTAACAGGCATAATCGTGGAACGTTAAACTGAAGGATTTCATTTCACAAGAGCAAGGACAATTTCATATTTATAAATCACATTTGTGGAATATTAGTTTGCGAATTGTGCATCCATTTTACCACTGTTACTGCAAGCAAACATAAAAATGTTATAAATGATAATTATGAGTGTCAACTGCGCATATTAAAAATAAAATTATATTAATTATTACTTGTTTGAACTACTAAATTGTTTGAACTTGAGATATTCTGTTTCCTTTCCTTCATTCTGTCACATGTTCAAAATATGACATTTTTCAGACAATCTTTAATCTGAGAGAAAACACATGGAGTAATGGAAACTATTACAATTTACTTATTATCCCTGCATGAGCCTGTTAACACTCGTTCCTGGCCTTGTGTTGCAAATTCCAGCTTTCTCTCATTTTAGTGCATTTTTATAATGTGATTTAGGTAGTAGAAGAAAGTAGGCATACCAAATATATGACAAATAAATCTTTAAACATTCTATTTGAAGACACATACATTTATTAGCATTGTTGGGTGGAATCGCTATAATCTTACTAATCAATACTCAAACTTCGAACGTTCGCATTAATAGGTTATCCCGAACTTTCCTTGCGCTTAGGATCTAAAGTCTTAAAAGTAACAAGTATTTATCTTTTTTAAAAAATATATTTTGAATTTATACAATCGTATGTACCCTATATGAACCCTAATTTTCGATTAGAGAATGTTGATCGTCATTCAGTCTGGTGTGGTTTCTCTGATGAGATTGAATTCTTTGAAATATACAATTTATGTTAAGTGTTTTACATGTAGCAGAAAATAAAGAATTGATTTGGAATCCCATCTGAAACAAATTCGTGGTTTGTGTTTTTTGATTTACATGGGAAATACTGGTAATTAAATCCTATTTTATTTACTACCTGGCCTGTGATAGTGTACATTCAAACCAGACCTTTGAGACTCACAGTTTGCCTTAATGCTAGCGAGATGATTGTTAATTCAAATCCAGGTAATGGCTCAGATAATACAATAACACAAGTTCTTTTCTATAGCAACGGTCTTAAGGACGTAAAGTACAAATAATAGAAAGCAGTCTGAACAAAGCATTATGAAACAGTGCATTTGAAAGGATATGACTTCTTTTACATGCGTTGTTTTATTATAGGCATATATACCACTATTTTGAATCAGCAATATACATTGCTCTTTATGAAAATTTAGCATTCATAAATAAGAACGGGTATGCGCCCAAACTTTCAATATTTATAAGGCAGTATAGTATATCAACGATTATGGTTTCATCGGGACGGCACATGGCTGGGATTAACAGAACTTTCAGTTCGTTGTCTAAAGTAATATGTAAATACGGTTTATGCAGCAATGCAGCACTCAGAACAAGTGAACAAGAAACATATCGACAAGCATCACAATATCTCGTCTATATATATAAAGGCGCAATATTAATAGACACTGTGTTCGAACGGGATCGTATGTTTAGCCTATCCAAAGGCACGCTTTCACACCTCTAATTTGTTCAACGTACAGAGAATGTTTCACGAAAACAATGCGTATCTGAAACCAATGGATGAAAGTCAACAGAATGCAGCTCTGATCGGGCAATGGACCTGTATGGCCACACCATGGAATGACAGATAACTTGTCTACACAGCCGCAACAAACTGTACAACGTTAACCGGTGTTAGCTCGACGTTGGTTTGCAGTAACCGGTGTTAACATCTATACATAGATGTTCGATGAAAGATGCTGAACGCTAAACTGGATGCTGAACAAACATGAAACTTCCACTGACCCAATCATAAAGTATCTCAGGTTACAATGAGATCGTGAATGGTAGAAATTCTTTTTGACGGAGGCTTCACGAGTTAGACCAGGGATGTTTCAGAGGCTAAGATGGTACCTATCTTTCATTCAATTCTGGATGTTCATTTTAGCAGAACAACGACCTGTCACTTGTATTCCGAAATGTGCAAGTATTCTTCGAGGAGTTACGAATACTGATGCTTCTTTGACCTGTATGATACTCTGCCATCTGTCTCTCGAGCATGTGTGGTATAAGTGTATGGTTCGTTTGTAAGTTTTCGTCACGTAATCAAGCATACTAATAAAGAGTATGGGTGGGTGAAAAACCTTTATTCTTTATCGCATAAAGAAAAGAAAGATAAAGAGAAAATAAGGAAAATTCTACAGGACTTGAAAACTTGCTTTTTAAAAAAGGCTCCCAAAGAGTCATGACGTCAAACTGGACTCCAGATTCAGTTTTCGTGACCCACTTACAGCACGTAAGCATGAAGTATTCTCAGAAAATATTTGAGCTGGAGAAAGAAGGTTACAGCATTCTTGTCTGAACTCACTCTCATAAAGTTCTAAAGCTCTTACTCCCACATCTCAATTGCCGACAAGCAGGTGTTCAAGAAGCAACGACTTTTAAGATCTAAGAAACTTTCAACTTTTACACGGAAATTTACACGATGTTGAAATGTAGTTAGTGCGAACTTCACTCTGTATCTGGAGGAATTAATACAAGTCGACATTGCAACCGACAGGCTTCCCTTTCAAGTAGAGCAGAGGTTCTGCTGTGGTTCGCAACCTTCAAAAGGATACGGACTAAAAGTTGATGATAGTAGTAAAGACCAGGGCCGGAATTGAAGAAGTAGACTATAAGAAGCTTTGAACTCAGTGCGCGTGGTGTAATTGCCATATTAAGAGGAAGAGACACCGAGCTGAAATGTCGCGATGCAACTCACCAAATTACTATGCAAATAGAAGTGATTTGATGTTAAAGAGTGTGTGGAGCGGAATCATCAGAAAAGCCAACTCTACATAAGCGGAAAAAAACTGAGACGAAGAAGAAGAACAAGAAGAATTCTTGAAACAGATTTGAGTTATCGATTGTTTACATCGTGCTCATGTGTAGAATTCTGGTTTACGGAAAAGGCTTGTGTTCGATATGGCTATTGTTCACACGAAGAATCATAAAAACAGTTCACAACAACAGCCATCTAAAGAACTGTTTTAAATATGAACTTCCCTCCTTACCACAAGCCCTATTTGATGAACGAGAAAATGTGTCAAATCAAGCCTTTTTTAATGTTTCGACACAATGGATCCATAACCATTGCACCCTAAGGAATGTAAGTTGTTTGTTGATGGTGGTTTTATACTACACCGTGTGCTATGGCCTCGTCAAAGCGAATTTCAAGACATCCTTTGTACTCGCATTACTTATCTTAAAAATAATTATAGTTTGAAATGCACTGTGGTATTTGATGGGCATGGTGAAACTACCAAGAACACAAAAAAGTTCTGAAAGAGCTCGGAGATGCACCACAAAAAGATGCGTAGACTACGAGGTGAAGAAAGACAGCAAGTAACAGTTTCCCATGAAATTTTTCTTTCTAACGAAAAAAATCAAGTCTAAACTCATTGCCTTACTCACAGAAGAATCACAAAATCATTACATCAGCGTCTTGCAAGCTAAAGACAATACTGACACATTCATTGTAAACACACCTATAAACGCTGCAAAATCATATCGAATTGCAGTTGTCGGTGAGGACGTTGATTTATTAGTTCTTTTAATTTTCTTAACTCCAGACTTGAACGATGTAATCTTCGTTAAGCCAGGAAGAGGAAAGGTATCCACTAAAATGTACTCTGCCACGCGACTGAAGGAGAAGCACCTTTAACCTCAAAGAACATTTCCTCATGCGGTAAGTGGTACTGACACTTCAGCCTTCTTTCACAAAGGAAAGATAAAGACAATTACACTACTTAACAAGAGAGAAGACATTCGAGATGCTGTAAGTATCTTCAATAATCCTGATGCTACTAAGGATGAGATTCGTGAAGCAGGAGAAGTGTTCGTCCTTGCGTTATACAAAGCTGACATATCATATAACTGTCTTGATAACTACAGATATAAATGTTTTAACAGAGAAATTGCTAAAAGGAAAATCGAAGTGAACTTAGATAGTGTTCCTGCGACTTCAGATGCAGCCTCCATGCACATATTAAGGGTTTTCCATCAAGTGCAGTTATGGAGAGGAAAACAACTTGATCTCGAAGAAGGGATGGAAAGCTCATGGAAACGTTCTTCTACCTATCCCACTGACTCAAACACCGATACCTGACAAATTAATGAAACTAATTTCATGCTCCTGCATAAAAAGCTGTGAAAGTAGTTGTTTATGAAGAAGCACGGATGGCATGCACTGATCTTAGAAATTAATCTGCAATAGAAATAATGGATGATAAGAATGAAGGTGGAAATTAGAATGATAATTACATTCGTGGATTAGGCCTCCAGGGGACAGTGGAAAATTGCGTCAATTGGCCTTACCTCCTAATATGGTAAAGGTGGTGAGACCATACAAACATCATAAGTAATATCTGCGCTTGTGATATATAAATCACGAAGCGGAAAACATCTCTTTATTCGCAAAGGAGATTGAACTAGATAAGAAAAGGAACATTTCTATGCTCTCATATACACATTAAATACTCTACAGCTCATCTTTTATAATAAAAAATCAATTAGAGATGAATGATAGTCAATTATTCTATTAAAAGTATAATATTCCGTTAACAGAGACAATTTTCGGCTGATTTATTATTTCAAGACTGGAAAACTTACCACAATTTCTCGAGAACCATGAGTACTGAAGAAAACTGAAACTTCTAGAGGTTTTTTACTCTTTCAAAATGGCCCAGTTAATTTTCTTTCTAAACTTAACTGATTTTGAGTAATTAGCTAAGAACCGAAAGATGCCTGATCGTCCGCCATTTTTCCAAGATGTCGGCGTTAGCACGAGTTTGATCATTCAGGACTTTTAGTATATTGATGAAGATCACAATTACAACAATATTGTGAAGAAAAGTTTCATTACTTACAAACAAGGAAAAAATCAAATATATTCCGAGGGGTGCCGATGTGCTCACCACATATCGTCTCATCAAAACTCCCATGTGAATGATGATAGAATGCCTTTGAGAGACACGTAAAAGCTCTATCTAATAGGAAATTTTCTGGCTTTCAAATTGGTATAGTTCATTTTCTTTCTAAAATTGACCGTTTTCGAGAAATTAGCTGAAAACAGAATGAAGATGTGTGTACGTCCGCCATTTTCCAAGATGGCGGAGTTAGCCCAAGGCGGGTCATTTAGGACTTTTAGTATGTTGATTAGGACCACTATTACAACAATCCTGAGAAGAGAAAAATTCATTACCAATTATGTCCACGAGAGGTACCTGATTCGACTGGTCTAATAGAGAAATGTCATAGGACGAGTTGATTGGACGATGCTGTTTTTCCGACAGGACCCTTTCCATGGGACAGTAAGAGCTCACTCGAAAATTTTAAATAACAAGGCATGTCATTTGATATACATCATTGTAAAGAACATGAAAACAAACAATATCCGTAAGAATATTTATTTCGTATCGAGCACAGTTTACGGAATGGGCACTATTTTAATCTGAGTTCTTGCACAGTCATATAAAATGTCTAGTGGTTATAAATCACAAATGACTGAAAATTTTAAAAAAGATGAAATAAAATGTGAAATAGAGAAATTTCATCAGGTCACATTAAATGAAGCTTAATATTTGTCTCATAGGGACCCTTTTCAAGAAGCGTTGAAGGGTCATTGTAAAGTTTAAAATGGGAAGGTTTTGATATATCATTGAAAAGACTACGTACTGTAGCGTTCCCATCCGCTATCAGGACAAGAGCCGATGTTAAAAGGACAACATTCATGGATACCAAAGCTCATGCAATGTTGACCAATCAACACTACCCAAGTCCGACCTCAGAGGGATCTACGAAGAAGAACGCAATTCCGAGTCATACGGCAGGTACAGATGGATAATTCAGCATAATCAACAATAAGTAAATGTAAATACCAATTACCAGTCATAACTATATGTAAATATATATATAAATAAATAATAACAACAACAACAATTCAAGTGTATATAATTTATTATAATAATATACAATATTATTTCGGGTAAAAAATATGTTGAGCAACAAACAATTCTTTACTCCTTCGACGTCTGTTCGTAATATAGATTCAACGATAATATTCAGTCATTGATCATATTATAGTTCAACTCTTATCGGAATAATAAGCCTATCCAGGAACAATAACAATTTAATCTCAATATGAATTTCGTAAATAATATTTATAATTCCTTTTTCTTTTTATCAATTTCAATTTACTTGACCAGAGTAGAGAGAATAAATTCCTTAAATCGAATTTCAGAATCTTAAATCAAAGTTCTCAGGAGAAAAAAAAACAATTTAGAAAAACGATCAAGAAAAATCCTTTTTGGGGGGGGGGAAATCTCCAATATCGAGAGATCCGTTAGGTTTATGTTGAAAACAACAATAATAATTAAATTAACAAGTATGTCAAAATCTTTCAGCAAATCTGGAGTGCCGTGCCTCACCGCACCATTCGCCTACAATAGCAAGCAACAGGATAAATCTCAAAAATTGTTCAAAAACTATTTGGCTCAATTTCAATACTAATCGCATTAATATATGCTGAAAATAAAGCAGATTATAAACAATTACTATATGCATCGTGTTTTAGCCCGCTTACCAAAAATACAATGCTGAATTATCAATCGAAATTCACGTAATTATTAACGCGGTCCAAAGAAATAATCTATTAATCGACTATTTTGGAATCAAAAATGACGACCCACAAACATAGAACACAAACAAAGGACAATCAACTATAATATATATATTAATGAACACTCACCTCTTATATTCTTCTTTTTTTTTTACCTTTCTTTGGTATTTACTACCTCGCTCTCAGTCTGCTTGTCGTCTGTTCTTTATCAAATTACAAGAATAAACGTGCTTAGGCAGTGATCGAAAAAGTAACTCAAAGACCAATGCTTAGGTCTGAAAACCGAAAACGTCCGAATGTAACTAGTTCTATCACTGATTCAGTCGGCTCTCTCTCGGACCACAAAACATCGCGAGTCACTAAAGTAATCAGTGATACTTCGAGACAAACCCAGGATGAGGTATAGTGTCTCTTACCAAACGACATTCACCACTACTCTCACCTCAATCTTCAACATTCTCATTCCCCCATTCAGCCAAACTAATTTCCATTCAAAGATCGAAAGTCACGCTCTGTTTCCAGATTCGCTAAAACCACTATGACCAAACTTAGGTCTGGTTTCAACAAATTGAAATGCTCTCCCTCGTTTTCCACATTATCATTCCACCAATCCGTCAGACAATTGAACCCAGAGAGTGGTCGTTGCTACGATTGCAGGGAATATTATTATATTGCAAGACTATGCGTTCCAACGTGCAATGGGGAGCAAACCTCTGTTCTCACTCGAAATATCCCACTTTATCATTCCACCAACAAAAGAAAAACCACCTCAGATTCTGGATATTACGAGTATTAATGCATGCATAACATGCTATTTTTAAGGCAACAGCCAAGAACAGATTTATTTTACTCACTAGCACATCTAATCTTCCTGCCGAAAGGAACCCACATAGAAATACACCATTTAACACTCTCGATAAAATACGATAGATTTTGGCGAGGAAAGAAATAGCGACTTATTGACCAAGACTTAGGTCAACTATACAGATTTCTACGTTACTAATTGAATTCATCAAATGCCCCTGCACACCTGAACACGAAACAAACTTGTCTGACTTAAAAGTATGGAAATATGAACAAATACAAATTTCACTCAATACTTCGAGCACCATTTAGACACTGGATAATCACAGAGCATAATCTAACCTCTTCAATTTTACTCAGACAGCACCAATGCACATGGTCAAACACCAACCTTCCGTTTGCAACTTTTCGTATCACTATTTTTCTTCCTTTCTTTTCAAGAAGAAAGAAAATCACGAAACACAACACAACTTGCACTTTTATTCTTGTATATTGAATCAACTCCTTCCAGATATAACTAATGCAAAAAATAGCAGACACTACAAACTAAGTCAAACGAACAAGACACGCGTCCCATATTCTAACATCGACGATAAATTATCCGCCTGCTAGGAGACTGCAGGAAAACGTCCTCCTTCCTTCCAAATTAATACGTCAGTTCGCAGCCGGAAAGGCTGCGAGCTCCCACGAAGGACAGCGGCGCTACGATCGCGATAAGGCACGTCACCTACCGCGCAAGCGACCTTGAATTGACCAAACAGAAAAGGAATGTATTTCTCTCTCTCTCACTCACCACAATCGTAGATTCACATTATTTTTTTTTAAAAAAGAAGCAAACGAGGAAAGGTTACTAATTCTTGTTAGTTTTTACAAATCAGAGAAAAGTTAATCATCGATATTACATAATTATAAACATTTTCTTTCTTCTTTTTTTACATAGTTTTTCCATTATTTCTTCGCCTCCAACTCATAGTAACGGGATCGTTACAGGCTGGCCTTCGTCGAAAAAAGAAAAATTCTCCATCAAGAAATTTTTCGTCTACAGCACTGGATAGCTACGGAATATATAAATATCATAAGTAACGTTCATAACAATATAGACAACAACAAATGCAAAATAAATGATAATAGCAAATGCTAAAACAACAATAAATACTCAATTATTTACATTTTTTTGTTCATTATGGCCATAATGAATAAATAAGTATATAACAAACAACAATATTAACAAATGCTCGACAAATATCACAGTTAATTCAGTCAAAATTTTCTTATATCATAACTACATATACAAACAAATCAACACTATTTTTCAAGACCAGGACAACTAAGTTCTGACAATATTAATCTTAATCTCTCCTACTCCTATAGACCTTCAATTCTGAGACATGCGAACGGCGATATGAGTCTGGCGTGTCATTCTCATCAGAAACTAAGACGGTATTCGGTGTCAAAAATTTCCTAATCACAAATGGACCATACCACTTGTCGCTTAAAGATTTCGCTACCTTATCTCTTAATGATGATTTAACGTGTGCCTTTAAGAGGACACTTTGTCCTATGTCTAAATTAACGGGATTTCTTCTTCTTAACATCAACTTACGCCTTGTTGCCCAACTTTTCTCCATATTCTAAATAGCTTCTTTCCATATCTGAGCAGATGATTTTCCACCAAAATCAGAATCATTGATGCTCCATCGGTTTCCTAACGGTGTATTATATGGACGTCCAAAATATACTTCGATGGGCGACATCTTTAATCCTGAGTGCTCGCTTATATTTAAGGTGAATTGGAGCTCCGGCACAAGAGTTGACCACAGATGTTGCTTCGTCGAGATGTAAGCTCTAAGGGATGCCTTCAGGGTTTTTATAAATCTTTCAGCCGCATTACCACCAGGGTGATAGGGGCTCAGCCGTATGTGCTTGATACCCAAACTAAACAGGAATTTCTTGAAGTGTTCGGAAACAAAAATTGAAGCATTGTCAGTGGACAGGGCCTCCGGAAAACCTAGTCGACTGAATATTTCCATCATCTTGTTAGCAACCACACTGGAACTTATGGTTCTCAAAGGCTCCAAAACCACAAATCGGCTGGCGTTATCAACACCTATAAGTATAAATTTAAATCCATTCGAATTTGGTAATGCACCTACTATGTCAAACATCCAGTGAGAATTAACTCTCTTACTGAAATCAGAAATTAAATGTCCCATTTTCTTTTGATTCGATTCCTTAACCTTTTGGCACACATCACACGTACTTACGAAATTTTTGACGTCTTCTTTCAATCCTTCCCAGGTAAATTTCTTCATCAGTTTAGCTAATGTTCTTGACACACCAGCATGACCACCAATCAACGCATCTTCATGATGATATTCAATAAGCACCTTCCTTAAATCTTTCGGGATTACTATCTTATATGGGTTAATCGCCGAATTAGTTCTTTTTAGCAGGATATTCTTATTAAGGTGATACCCTTGAACATCGTCACCGTTCTCAATTCTTCTGATAATATTATCTAATTCTGGATCTTCTCGTTGTAATTTATCGATAGGATCCTTAATTAATGGCAAATTCCAAAGATGCATTATATTCATATTTCTTCTAAATGCAGCTAATCCTACCGGTCCATCCAATATACTGAATTCAAACGGATCGTAGATTCGTGTCAAGAAATCCGCTACTATATTCTCCGCTGACTTTATATGGCGTATCTTAAAATTAAACTGACAAAGCGTTTCGACGAAAGGACCGTACTTTAAGAGCCTTTTACTGTTGTTAAGTATCCAGGACAAGGCTTTATTGTCTGTTAACACGTCAAACTCATTAACCAAGTAGTGTCTATAACGAGATATTGTTTTTACAAGACTTATAAATTCTATCTCATAAATACTGCGGTGTTTATCCGCCTCTGAGAGTTTCTTGCTATAGAAGCACACAGGTTGAAGGTCCCCATTCGCATTCCTTTGGGAAATACATCCGGCAATACTTTTTCCACTGCCGTCTACGTAGACTACAAAACGTTTGCTAAGGTCTGGAGTCTTTAAAACTATGTTATCTATCAAAATATTTTTTAATTTATCAAGAATTTGTTGATGTTCCTGAGTCCAAACAAATTTAATCTTAGGAGATTTCAAGGCACTAAGGGGAGCCATTAGCTGTTGGAGCTCCGACGCAAACTTAGAATAATAACTAAATACTCCTAGTATTTTCAACAATCCACGCCTATTACGAGGTGGAGGAATATTTCGTATAGCAGATACTCTGCTTGGGTCAATTTCCATCTGGTCTCCTTGAATAATATACCCCAGATAATTGATCTTTTTATAAAACATGAAACATTTGTCAGGAGATACAGTTATGTTATAATCTTTGAACCTCTGTAACACCTTTTCAACCATTAACATGTGTTCTTCAATTGTATCGCTAGCTACCAGGACGTCGTCAAAATAAATTTTGACACCCTTATCTGTTAGATCACCTAATACCTTTTCCATCGCCCTTGACAAAATGTTGCTCCCAGTTTTTATTCCGACCGGAACTCGGGTGTATTGATAACATCCCTTGGGAGTAACCAAGGTAGTAATCTCACGTGATGATTTATCAAGGTAGATTTGGTTGTAGGCCCGCTTTAAATCAAATTTAGAGTACAGTTTCTTATCCGCAAGGCCTGTCAGACACGCTTCTAAATTCGGGGATGGATATACGTCATTCACAATTAAGCTATTAGCCTTAATGTAATTTCCTACTATTCGATATGTATTGTTCTTATTTTTCACTAGAAAACAACTACTGCCATAGTTAGCATGGTCAACCTCTTCTAAAATCCCCTCCTTAACAAGTTCTTCAATTTGATCATAAAAAATGTTCTCCTTATTTTTAGGAACTGGAAAGGGGGTATCCTTGAAAGGTTTATTCTCCTTTAAATGGAGTCGACCAACGAACCCTTTTACACATCCAACCCTATCGGAAATTACATCAGAATATTTAGTTTTCATTGAGTCGATGAAAGCAACAATCTCAGGGTTATCGAACTTCCACGAGTCTTGCCCTAAATTCTGATTTTTCACCTGTATGTTAGGTTGATTCTTCACCCGTGTGTTATTCTGAGCCATTACCCGTTGATTAGATGAAAGGTCAGGAGGCTGAAACTTCCGATTCCGCTGAATTAATTTATGGAAATTTTCAGACTGTTCTAGGTCAACGTCAGACGCTTCGGAACCACTACTATGGTTTAACACCGCATCCTTACGTTCATTGCCGTTCGACGAACAATTCACTCCCGAAGGACTAACATCATCTAGTTTTTCCAAGACACTAACATTTTTTGAGGATTCCGTCACATTATCCACACTTTTCTTCTTTCTTCTACGATTCCTATTTCTTTTGCGAGTACTGTTCTTCTTAACACTCTCAGATTCTGGAATCTCAATTGCCGATGGATCCTCATTCTGAACAAGATCTAAATTGTCTTTTGTAGTAACAGTTTTGCTAGATGACTGACTAACACCATCCTTAAGTTCCGAAACATTCATATTACTAGGTCTTTCATTATTTAAAACTAATTTCGAAGTGTCTCCATCAGCGACAATCCGATGACCAAAGCACATTTCATTCGCACCATTATCATAATCCTGAAAAGATTCTCCCGAATCACGACATCTCACGTCGAACTCAGAATTCACTATTTGTCCCATGGACGAATTATTCCCAAAGGGCATGTCACTCGCACCATCAGATCTTCTATTACAACACGTTCGAGTCGGAAAAGAACCATCTTCCCATGTAGATGTCACCAAAGTTCCGATAGACGGATTCACAAAATCGGACATTGCATTCGCACCACCTAAAGTCTCAACAGATCGACAATTGATAGTATCATTGTTCATTAACGATGTCATCTCTCCCAAGTTCTGATCAAAAGGCAAACGAGGAATGGAATTCCCCCTTTCACCATCTGAACCACTTGCACAAGCAGCTGTTCCAGACGAACAACCAAATCTCGATGACGAAGTCACCAAGTTCACGTAAGATGGATGCTGGTCACAAGAGTTTCCAATCACACCACCAGTCTTGCACGAATTAAACTGCGATGAATCGTTATTCTGCTTCGAAGTCCCAGAAACTAAGTTTCGGTTCGGAGACAAATGACGGTTGGACCTTTCTATAGCACCATGCACACTACTAACTGGTTGAACCCTCGCATAACTATCAACCATGGAAGATAAAGTATTTTCTATATGATGACCCGAATCGGTTTCTGAATCAATCATCGCTCTAAGTTGACCAAGCTGTAAGTAATTCGGAGCACGAATCTCCAAAATTCTAGATTCGGCATCAACTAGATCCAAATCGCACTGAATTCCTTCATCTCGCAAACCATAATCAAAGAAATCTTCGTATATAAAGATCGAAGCCATTTTATCTTGATCCAGAGAATCCCGAGTCTGTATTCTCTGTTGATTTCCATTCTTCCCCTTCAACTGGCCGGCATGAGGACCAGACTTAAACCCTTTAGATTGAAAACCAAAATGCCGAACTGTTTTCTTAAAGTTCAATGCAATTCTTTTCTTGCCACCACGGAGAACTAAGGTATTATTAGAATAATCAACAACCGAATTGGTGGAACGCAAAAACGGAGTTCCCAGCAAACACTTACAAGGTAACTCATCTACCACCTTGAAACTAACTCTTTCAAAGTGTCCTGAAAAATTGACGGTCAACACAATTTCCTTGTTCGTGGAAAAATTCAATCCTGAAGGAGCATTTACTAATTTCTCTTGTGTTGTAGTAATATATTTCTCGAAACCACAAGCACGAACCAAATCTGCACGAACAATGTTGAAGCTGGAACCACCGTCGACGCAAATGTCCGTCAACTGACTATTAATTTTTCCGACAACGAAAGACGCCACAGTATTGTCCATCTCTGAAGGAATAAACGATGAAGTTGTTCTAGGATTCCCTCCAGGCTCAGATAAATTACTTGGACCCCTAGAATTCCGAAAATCCCGAGAGCCACCTATCGATCGACTCAATTTATTTTCGTAAAGGGTTGATCTACATTTATTTTCTAACAAAGTATTATTCACCGAGGTTTCATTCGGACCCAATTTATTATTATGATAGCTCGATACTAGAACACTAGACTTTTTTCTATTATCACTCATTTCTCTATTATAATCTAACTGGTTTCTAAAACTCAACACGTGTTTTTCAGCTATTTCCAATAATTCCAAACGTGATGCAGGCAAATAGTTATTCAACATCCTATACTTTTGATTAGGATTTAAACCACTCATAATTATACTCACTAATTCCGATTCCGGACCATCAAATCCTAATACATTCATAGCTACAATAACAGACCTTACATAATCATTAACTTGTTCAGACAACTTCTGTCTTCTATAAACATACTCTGATACAAAAGAATGCCTACTCACTGGAGTAACGAAATTACTTAGTAAATTCCCTCGTAGATTATACCAACTTACATTGTTGTTCAAGGCAAATAAGATTTCTCTTAATAAAGCACCAGTACATTTAGCTACAAGAACGGTTAATACCATCCCGAGTGAATAACTAGTTTCTAATAATGTTTCTTCAATTTTCAACAATAAATTGAAAACTTGATGACTATTACTCCCATCTGTTAATTTTACATCCTTAAATCTCAACTCAAGAGATTCACTGTTTCTTTTGAATGCATATTTTACCATTAAGTTATGTTCGATCCCACCAGAATCTAATCTATTAACTCCAGCATGTACACCAGATTCCGCACTATTTCTAGCTTCATATCTATTTATAGGTTGCAGAAAAGGAGAACTCAAAGGAGCATTCGGAGTAGAATTCCTTATCTGAGAAACTCTTCGATAATAGTCACGAAGATTAAGGTATTAAGATTAAGGTTCCAGCAACGTTATCGTTTAAAGAATCCCGATTTACAAACCCTGTCTGTTCAGATTGCCTTAATGGAGCTTCAAAGGCAACTTGCCTTACATCTCGCTGAGACTCTCCTAAACTAGTTGCATTAACTTGCCTACTAAACCCATAACTAACAGAATGCATACTATCATTATTTCCAATAGTACTCCGATTGACTTCATTTGAAACCCGTCTGGCGTAAAGACTTCCCTGAGTGGGAGGAGTTAATGACATATTGAATTGCCCAAAATCAGAACGTGAATCAGCATCACAACAACCAGTTCTATCCCGTGTTACTAGTTCTGAATACCCGTCGGGTATATTAATACTCACAAACTCAGATCGAGTAGCCATCATAAGCGGCAAATTCACAAAAATTCCTTAAACACGTTTTTTTTTTCAGGTAACAAGAGAAATAATACACAAGAAAATATATATAACAGGTTAGCATAAACAAATTAATAACTAAACTAACTACGGATACTACAACAACCAAGGAGAACCAGCATGGAACAACCCTATTTACCAAAACCTAGTCTTGAAAAATATTTGTTTGTTATATTCAATCGACTTGATTACAATCTTAAATTTCGCTTAATATTCAATATTCTCAAATTTATTCAATTTAATCCAAAATATATTACCCTCTGTTATGATTAAACTGTCTCAAGATTATAGTTTTTACTTACAATAAACTTCGAATGTAAATTCATTTACGACTAGAAGCAAAAAAGGTTCGAGAAAAAAAAATGAAACTAAAAAAAATGGAACTGACGTATTAACCATTTTGTAGCGTTCCCATCCGCTATCAGGACAAGAGCCGATGTTAAAAGGACAACATTCATGGATACCAAAGCTCATGCAATGTTGACCAATCAACACTACCCAAGTCCGACCTCAGAGGGATCTACGAAGAAGAACGCAATTCCGAGTCATACGGCAGGTACAGATGGATAATTCAGCATAATCAACAATAAGTAAATGTAAATACCAATTACCAGTCATAACTATATGTAAATATATATATAAATAAATAATAACAACAACAACAATTCAAGTGTATATAATTTATTATAATAATATACAATATTATTTCGGGTAAAAAATATGTTGAGCAACAAACAATTCTTTACTCCTTCGACGTCTGTTCGTAATATAGATTCAACGATAATATTCAGTCATTGATCATATTATAGTTCAACTCTTATCGGAATAATAAGCCTATCCAGGAACAATAACAATTTAATCTCAATATGAATTTCGTAAATAATATTTATAATTCCTTTTTCTTTTTATCAATTTCAATTTACTTGACCAGAGTAGAGAGAATAAATTCCTTAAATCGAATTTCAGAATCTTAAATCAAAGTTCTCAGGAGAAAAAAAAAACAATTTAGAAAAACGATCAAGAAAAATCCTTTTTTTGGGGGGGGGGAAATCTCCAATATCGAGAGATCCGTTAGGTTTATGTTGAAAACAACAATAATAATTAAATTAACAAGTATGTCAAAATCTTTCAGCAAATCTGGAGTGCCGTGCCTCACCGCACCATTCGCCTACAATAGCAAGCAACAGGATAAATCTCAAAAATTGTTCAAAAACTATTTGGCTCAATTTCAATACTAATCGCATTAATATATGCTGAAAATAAAGCAGATTATAAACAATTACTATATGCATCGGGTTTTAGCCCGCTTACCAAAAATACAATGCTGAATTATCAATCGAAATTCACGTAATTATTAACGCGGTCCAAAGAAATAATCTATTAATCGACTATTTTGGAATCAAAAATGACGACCCACAAACATAGAACACAAACAAAGGACAATCAACTATAATATATATATTAATGAACACTCACCTCTTATATTCTTCTTTTTTTTTACCTTTCTTTGGTATTTACTACCTCGCTCTCAGTCTGCTTGTCGTCTGTTCTTTATCAAATTACAAGAATAAACGTGCTTAGGCAGTGATCGAAAAAGTAACTCAAAGACCAATGCTTAGGTCTGAAAACCGAAAACGTCCGAATGTAACTAGTTCTATCACTGATTCAGTCGGCTCTCTCTCGGACCACAAAACATCGCGAGTCACTAAAGTAATCAGTGATACTTCGAGACAAACCCAGGATGAGGTATAGTGTCTCTTACCAAACGACATTCACCACTACTCTCACCTCAATCTTCAACATTCTCATTCCCCCATTCAGCCAAACTAATTTCCATTCAAAGATCGAAAGTCACGCTCTGTTTCCAGATTCGCTAAAACCACTATGACCAAACCTAGGTCTGGTTTCAACAAATTGAAATGCTCTCCCTCGTTTTCCACATTATCATTCCACCAATCCGTCAGACAATTGAACCCAGAGAGTGGTCGTTGCTACGATTGCAGGGAATATTATTATATTGCAAGACTATGCGTTCCAACGTGCAATGGGGAGCAAACCTCTGTTCTCACTCGAAATATCCCACTTTATCATTCCACCAACAAAAGAAAAACCACCTCAGATTCTGGATATTACGAGTATTAATGCATGCATAACATGCTATTTTTAAGGCAACAGCCAAGAACAGATTTATTTTACTCACTAGCACATCTAATCTTCCTGCCGAAAGGAACCCACATAGAAATACACCATTTAACACTCTCGATAAAATACGATAGATTTTGGCGAGGAAAGAAATAGCGACTTATTGACCAAGACTTAGGTCAACTATACAGATTTCTACGTTACTAATTGAATTCATCAAATGCCCCTGCACACCTGAACACGAAACAAACTTGTCTGACTTAAAAGTATGGAAATATGAACAAATACAAATTTCACTCAATACTTCGAGCACCATTTAGACACTGGATAATCACAGAGCATAATCTAACCTCTTCAATTTTACTCAGACAGCACCAATGCACATGGTCAAACACCAACCTTCCGTTTGCAACTTTTCGTATCACTATTTTTCTTCCTTTCTTTTCAAGAAGAAAGAAAATCACGAAACACAACACAACTTGCACTTTTATTCTTGTATATTGAATCAACTCCTTCCAGATATAACTAATGCAAAAAATAGCAGACACTACAAACTAAGTCAAACGAACAAGACACGCGTCCCATATTCTAACATCGACGATAAATTATCCGCCTGCTAGGAGACTGCAGGAAAACGTCCTCCTTCCTTCCAAATTAATACGTCAGTTCGCAGCCGGAAAGGCTGCGAGCTCCCACGAAGGACAGCGGCGCTACGATCGCGATAAGGCACGTCACCTACCGCGCAAGCGACCTTGAATTGACCAAACAGAAAAGGAATGTATTTCTCTCTCTCTCACTCACCACAATCGTAGATTCACATTATTTTTTTTTTAAAAAAGAAGCAAACGAGGAAAGGTTACTAATTCTTGTTAGTTTTTACAAATCAGAGAAAAGTTAATCATCGATATTACATAATTATAAACATTTTCTTTCTTCTTTTTTTACATAGTTTTTCCATTATTTCTTCGCCTCCAACTCATAGTAACGGGATCGTTACAGTACAACACATATTGATTTCTATTTCACTTCACAAAATTTTACATTGGACACAAACGTGTAATCGTTTAAGCTTTAATATGGTATGTGCTTTCGTTTTGCAGTCTTTCTTCTGTACCTAGGTATTATGAAAGAAATTATATATAAATGGTGGCAATTTAGAAATAGTAGTCACACGAAAAAACATAACATAAAAGTGTGTATTTTTTTCAGGGTCTTTACAATGATATATTAAATTGTATACCATTTACTTAAAATTGTCGTGTGAACCCCCAGAATTCCAAAAACGTAGCATCTTCACGGCATCTATGGGAAACACGGCATCTTCCATTCAAGTTTAGCATCATTCGTTATGTCAGATGCTACAATAACATATTATCTACATTCGCAAAGATAGGAGTAACTGTCTTTATATCTTTCTCACAATCACAAGACCTATATTCATTGCGAAGGATTTTTCTGAATGCACGTATAATACAGTTGAAACAACTGAATAGACGAGAGAAGCAATTGATAAAATCTGTGGAAAAAATAAAGAATGATAACAGCCGAATATTATGATGAAATCAGTTAATGAAATCCATAAGAGAGAGCAGTACTTCAGAGAGAATAGGAGCTGAAAAATTTCTTTTTAACACGAAATTCGACTACTTTAGCGACAACAGTAAAGGAAATATAAAACATGTCGTAGTACACGTATTTACCATACTCACATAGTATAATCTCAGACACATGTTATTGACCTAAAAACCGGAACATTTTAGTATTTTGTTATGAATTTCAAGAAACATTATTCCAAACTGGAAATAAATAGCTTAAAACAGGGATACACCCAAGCTGAGAGGGAGGGCACCGAGTCTAGATCCTCCCCAAAACTTCGTAACTAGACATGAATTTTTACACTTTCATGATAAAACTGTTTGTTTATTAGAGAAATGACTGATGTATCAAAGATTTGATCTATCACTTCATCTGTACTCTTTCTTTTCTTACAAAAACAATCTTGTTTTATCATTTTCTTCTGAGAATATAGAAAACAGTACTTAACGTTTATTCGGATAAAAATAACACTATGTAGACGTAGCGCCTTGTAGTGCTTGACCCCTCCCGGCCTAAAAATTGGACCCCCTCTAATAAAAATGTCTGGTGCGCACCTGGAGTAAAGTAACGGACAAATGCCAATCACTTATAGGTCTATATATTTTTGTATGTCTGTAATGCAATATTTTTAAAATGTATTTCTTTAATAGTTATCAATGAAAAATTATATACCATTGCATTAACCCAAAAGGATACATCAACTAAAGAACTACAGCTCCCCAAGAATGAGCGCTCTACCACTGAGCCACTATAAGCATTACTACACTGAGAAAAATCCGTTTTTCGGACTGCGGTATATTGTACAAATATACGGAATCCTCTTGCTTACTACAGAAATCAGTATGGAGCATATTTATCCATATGCTACATACTCACTGCCCTTAGAAGTTACATCATGCCGTAGCCGGACATCTAAGAGCTTTCCGTATATCACATGCATATTCTTATGTTACATTCCTCAGCTATATATTATATACGTCGACCGCCTATATTGTTTCATACGGAAATTAGTATAGATAGAACACTTATACGGAAAGTATTATAAAACATGATTTTTCAGTTATACGTCTGCTGTACGCTAAATCCAAAAACTACAGGAATTACGCATGTAACCTACCTTTTTAAGTACTCCTCCTACACTTTTTTCTCAGTGTATCTAAATTTCGTTCTGAGCCTTCGAACATACGAGCCCCGTAAAAAGTGTGGTATTCATGCGTCACTCATATATATATAACAGTAAATTTAATTTCACGAAACGACCACTTGAAAAGTAATAATATTAAATTAATTATGAAGTCCTCCACACAAGGACACAAGGCGTTTGAAGACAATTTGACAGAGAAGGCAACCTGGAATCATGTCCCATTTATTCTGTGATTTGAACCGACAAGTTGTCTTCGACAGTTAACCAGCCATAAACAAGGGGAATGACGAGAACAAAGACGACAACAACAGAGAGATTCTTTCACGGCTTGACGCACGTTCAAACGTAAAGCAAACCAACAATGGGTAAGCATTTGAAAATTATCCACACAAGAGATGTATTTGTTTTATGCACGATATAAAATCTGATCCAAAGATATATGATCACTGTACGTTTTAAGGGTGTTTAACGATTATGATTTTCTGAATATAACACATTTAGTCACTTTTAGAGGGAAAGATACAAGTTTTGGAGCTTTAGCGTTACGTTAGTTCGTATAGAACCAAATATGAATTCAAACGATGAAAATATATATGGACCGAATCAGTGCTTTAAAATTTAGTTTCAGACAGTTGTTGTAGGTTAATTTCCATTGGACAACTATAACCGCAAGAAAATCTGAAACCTTTAAATTGCCAATTGGATTGTTAAATCCCGCTGGGAGAGTTTCAAATTATTTACAATTAAAATCTATCCAATAAATGTTCCGATATTTTCATTTTCACTATTTATATCTCTTCTACAGAATTATTTTTAAAGTAAAACATCTAACATAATTTACATTGAAGTAAAATTGAATTCATATTCTAAACTCCTTAATGCAGAAAGCGGAACAAAAGGGAGCTTAAAATAGCGAAATAGTTGTTTATACAACCAAGTATTTGGTATCGCTATTGAGTGTAGTGAATTTTGAGTTTAACGTCCCTTTCAGTTGCAAGGCTATATGAGACGGAACCTACTGATTGACGTGGAATCCGAACCACCATCCGAATTCCACGTCAAAAGGGCGTACGCTAACCTCTTGGCCAGGAAAGAGCTCAGTATCGCTATTGATTAAAAAGGAAAAGGAAGTACAGTGGTATCTTGATATACGTCCTCATTCAGTTCCATATCTTTAGACTTATAACAAACAGAATGTATAATAAAATAATTTAAGAAATAAAGGTAAAATCGTCAACAATTTGACGAAGGTTCATATCTCAAAATCTCACTTTTTCAGATATAAAGAAAGAAATAATAATTACGGGGATAGAAAAGCGGTTGAATATGTAATAACTCTTCACCTATTGTAGATAATAATTATGTGGAATTATTGATCAATTACCGAGTATTTAACTTTTTCCTCCTCCAAGTAATTACATTTCTTCGTTTATGTCTGAAAATGTGAGATTTTGAGATACGACCCTTCGTCAAATTATTGACAAAATGATTTATTCTTTTCCATGAGAAAGAGTATATTGTTATTAGCATATTATACGTACAGTACATTGATGTGACATATTAAATATATATTCATACCCTGTAGAGTAATGCTCATTTAAAACGTAAAGATTAGGTCAATTGTTTATTGTACGATCTTTATGGGTGTTTGCAGGGGTAACAGTGAGATAACGCGGGATAACGCCGTTACCCCACTTCCAGAAAATATCTATGGCGTCCCCCACTTCCTAAAAAATTACAATAGGCAACGATGGGCACGAGGGACGCGTGATGTCATGCGTCCCCCTACCTTTTCAGATCCGCATTTACCTCTAGGTGTATGTGTTAAATATTATACTTACTTTCCGGTACTGATGCTCTTGGGTAGTCATATCTTTTTCTCGAAAAACAAAAATAAACATTGTAGTGCCATCTCGTGACATTTTTTCGGTAATTCACAGTTGTTAGAAAATATAATTTCTATGGTTGGTTTGTATCCTCAGTATTCTAAATAAGCAAATCAATAAAATCAATTACAGTAACCATGTAATAAGGAGTACCTATCCATAATAAATGGTCCATTTCACTGTATATGAAATCATTTCTGCTGTTCTTCTGTGCAGCCAACTTGTCAATAACTCCTTACAAACCTAGTCGTTACCATTTTTCTCTATTGATGCTATAGCTGATGCTCAGAGACGATGGCATTTCTTTAAAAACTTTTATATTCTTTAATATGGTAAAGCAACATTCAGTTTCTGAAGTGGACGTCGGAATATTTACTGTGATTTTCAGAGTCGGGAAAACCAGGAAGAGGAAGACCAAGGATAGATTATCTAGATGCAGTTACGAAGAGGAGATCTTACCAAAGTATAACATAGCTCTCCCAAGGAAGAGAAAAGCTTTAAAATTTCCCTGTTGCCCACCAACCTATAGTTGAGATGAACTAGAAGATGATGTGTGCTAGAAGATTCATACAGCCAATGTATGTCTACGTATTCACCATCAATTGCCCGACAATACCTTAATGGCAGCTACATTAGACTCGAAACATCTGCTGTCTCATATATTTGAATTCCTAGGTGTATTGTTTTAAAATAGTTAACAATATACACACATGCAATGCAGCAAATGATTAGGGTAGAGTCGGGTAATATCGTCATAGATAGCTTTGTTACAATTATTTGGTAAGTGTTTGGCGGAATATAAATTGGTAATACATTTCTGAAATCTTTATTCCTTGCTGAACAATTACATTATTCCACGAACTTACAATATAGAATAATTGAGTAATAATGTACATTTTTCTGAAACATTAAATTTGCACTACATGAAACATTGGAGGCCTATATCGGACACCATGACACACTCACATTTTCATGAGAACTTCACCTTACTTACATGTTTTACCTTACTTACACACATCACACTTGTAAAATAAAGATTCTCCTCCAAGATCGGCAACAATTTTCGTGGGCCCATCGATAGCAAAAGTTGCACTGAATCCAGTCTTCCTGGAAATTTTCTCCACAGACCAAACATACAGTATTTTCTTCATTTTTAGGATTTAAAAACAATGATTTATTTGCCGATGAAAAAGATTCACCATTTTCCATATCTGGTTTTCGTTTTAAGTCTGCTTTTCTCGCCAAGGTTATACCACTTTTAGCTGTTGTAGCCATGCGTCTCCTTCTTTCTTATAGTGTGTTTTTATAAGGACTTGAAGTGAGATGTTTTCCACGTCGTTTCCTCACGTTCAATATTTCTTTTTTGTCACCTGGAAGTGGAGATATTTCTTCCAGACAAAATCTAGAGATTTGACGAGATGTACTAGGCCCTGAGACATCTACATCGGCCTGTGTTGCTTCAGTATGATGATGTCTTGGCGGTGTGCTGGCGGATTGGAATTGGCGTAGATGATCATTTTCTGCTTCTGTCATATCACGATCAAAATCTAAGTCCACTTTTGACGACATCTGTGACTAACTTCATATTCTATTTCGTCCATTTTCCTCTTGTTTTCCCCATGTTTAGTTGAAAAATAAAAAAAATACCATAAGCATTGGCGCCCAAATTCTCTCATCGGTGTGTCCAGTACTGGACGCCAATGCCTTGTCCGATACTACCCGACTGACATAGGCCAAGAAAATATCTTGCCAAGTCAAATGAAGTAAAATTACACGAACATTACTTCATGTACATATTCGCAAGATGACATCACCTTGTTAAAATATGTCTATGCGATTATCTACTTACCCAGCTGTACGCTACAGTTTCACAAATTTAATTTCGGCACCGGGAAATCACAACGAAAATACATACGATGTTGCTGCTTCCAAACAACGCACTCAACTTATCCACAATGGCGTCAAATACTTTGTCTCGTTTGAGGCTACGAACACGCCATAGGCACTGTTGACAGTTATAGCCCAATTATCAGAAACGAATATCGTCCGATACTAGCCGACGTCCGATACTATACGACTCTCCCCTATGACAGCTGCAGAGGTCTTTAATTACGAACGCTTTGCCCATGTGTTCTTGTATTGTTGTTCAAGACACGTCATGATTCTTTATTTGGTATTTACGTTCTCTGCCTGAGATTAAGCTATATAGAACTAGATTTAAAATTTAAAAGTAAGATTACTTAGTGTATTCGTTATTCTCTCACCGGAACTTGTGCACCAAAGGCATACACTAGTCACTAGACAAATGAAGCAGGCAAAGCATGTCATAAAGCCAACCAAACCACGTAAAACTTCAGACTTGTCTGAACCTTCGGGCTCGTAATAGAGACATAAAGCATGTTTGAATACACTACTTTGATGCAATCAATCAAAAGTGAGAGAAAGCCACTTCTTCCTAAAAGAAAGATTATTATGAACCTTAATGAAAAATAATAATACGTACGAGTTCTGATAGATCTTTAGCGTGCTTATTCATCCCGAAATGTTTGTCTGGATGGTCCAAAATTTGGGGGCTCCAATATTAAAATGATATCTATGTACCATTGATCTCATATGGTTTTACAGTCAAAAGACGATAAGCAATTATTAAGTTCTGAGAGTCATAGATATTCTATCACGTCACTGCTGAGAATCAAACGTAGATATTTATCAAGCCGAATCTGATGCAGACAGTTTCATTGTCTCAGTAGCCATAGATAAAGCAAACACTGGAACGAATGTCGTTGTGGTTGGTCAGGATATTAATTTGGTTGCTCTTTTCACTGCTAAGCCTTCTCTGTCTGACAAAATATATTTCTTCAAACAAGCTTCAAAGCATGGAAAGATAAGGTTCTTCTGCGTGAGTTTTGTGATTTTCTTCGTTTTGATCATGCTGTTTCTGGATATGATACCATTTCAAGCCTCTACAACAAAGTAAAATAAAAGCTCTAAATATTCTTCAACTTCGGTTGACTGTAAAGGTTTTCAATCTGTCTTCGGCTTCAAAAGATGAAATCGCTTCAGCAGGAGAAAATTTCTATTTCAGTTGTATGGTTGTAAGAAGAGTAAGAAACTCATACTTTGAGGTATTACAGGTACAGTAATGTAATAGGCAAACAACAAGTATATCGAGCGTTTGATCTTGCTATGCTTCCACCGCCCAGTGATGCGGGTCACAGCACCCATACAGGTCTATTTACAAATCCAACATTGGATGGGAAACATGCTGGACCCAACATTATGGGGATGGATGATCAAGAATAAATGCAAATTCCCGTGATTTCTTCAAAACAGTCTGCACCATCCAAACTGCTGAAACTAGTGTTCTGTGCATGTAAAATATTATGCACTAGCAAATATTGTGAATGTATAAATCAGGACTGGCCTGTTCACTAATGTGTGCTACATGTCAAGGATTATCTTATGACAATCTTACAGAAGTCTTCGATGATGATTTGGAAGACTGTTAATGAAACCCTTTAGAAAATCATCGGGCTACCCTATGATATGAAATAATTCATGCTATGCGGTTATAGCTCGATAACATTTTCTGCTATCAAGATCGGAAATATTTTTTTTAAAAAAATCTTGTAATATAAATTTTTCTACCTCTTTTTCACAGCTTTTATTTGAGAAATGTAAAAAGAGATATAGCAAAATCTTCAAAGCTTTTCAAATAAAACTTTTGAAGAAATGACTTGTAAAGCCGCCTTGACTGCTATTTTTTCTTTCGTATATTGCGGTACAGTATCTTCTCGACTACTGTGATCTCCCATTGTTGCTGGAAAGATAGGTACTTCCAAAATTATGTTTAATATCTGTTCAAGTCTATTTACAACCTTCTGATCTTGTTTCCATGCAATGTTGCCTTTCTATAACAGCAATAATTTAAAATTAGGAATGTTTAGAGTTAACTTTCTGAAAATTGCCTTCAGTACATCCTTATATTAAACAGTTTAAAAACAACTGTACACATATTCAATGCTTATTTAAAAAAAAAAAACTATCTTTGCGAAACATTATTACAAATTTTTTAACGCAGTTCAGACAGACGCAATTATAAGAACTGCAAATTATTTCCTTTGATTTCATCGGAATAATGTATAAATTTTAGAACATATTTATCATGTATTAGTGTACCTGTACAATGTTTTGGGGGCGAGTATGATTTCCATGTAGTATTGCCATCTTACAGCCGAAAAATCCGAGAAAAGAGTATTTTCAGCAATGAATCTTAAATATTTCCCTTTAATTGGTACTGCGCACAATTGCTATACGTCGTATGTAAGCTTATTTTATTATGATCCTAACGAGGTACAATTTGTACCAATTGACCAATTAGTGTGCTTGCTATATCATTTTAAACCTAAATCTGCGACTTCCTTCTTAAATATTTGGTGCTCAGCCATTTTCCAAGAAGGTGGCTTGAGCACAACTTTTATTTTTGGGAACTTTATATATTTTGAGTCCTATAGGTATATATTATGTTGGTACAAAGTCTCTTGGTTGTATGACTTTTCTCTAAAATTTTGTATAATGATGGACTATATAGAATCTTTTTCAATGAGATATTCAAACATTGTAAAAAGTTCTCTATATATTATTTCTTGTAATACATTAAATAGTACGTACAAAACAAGTTCTTTATTTCCTGCTTGCCTCATATTTCCTATTAATTAAGTAGATATATTACGTATAAAATTAGCTTTTTCATTCCGAATACCACAAAGTGGTTGAAGTAATCAATCCGTATCAAGAATCATTTTTCATCTTCAATTACTTGTGCTTAGTTTTCAATATCGACATTCGACTTTTCCTATTATCCTCGATATACTTCTTACACTTCTTCCTTCTCACTAGTTATTTTTTTAATTTTACTTCCTAACAACATGTATGTATTCTTTTCATCTGATATATTTTCGTTGATTTAATTTTCTGATACAGTTGTTTCTTTATCCCTATTCTTGTTAGTGTTTCATTTTAGTAAATAAAAGTTAAATTATTCTCAAATAACCAAATCGTGTTATAGAAATCATACTCTAAATATATAATATTATTGAAGTAGATTTATTATAGTTTCTAAATTCCTTTGTGCCTATGCAGCTGATATGTGTGTCTTCAGTGTGAAAGAGCTGAGTTGGATTTCGGTGGCAAATCATATAGTTCTGATTCCAAAATAACACTTCATTTCTACGTCTCATATAATTTTTGTTCTGGAAAAGGATGCTAAACTAAACAAAAGAACAACTTTAGTATATATTACTTTATATACATTTCTCATCATTTTATGGCACAACTCTACACACAGAGTAACCCCGAAAATCGAAAGAGAAAAATGGGCACTTGATATTATGCATTGCATTGAATAGTTAGAAAATTATGTAATTCACAGAAAAGAAAAGTGAAAAGGTATATTTCTTGCTCCATTAAGCTAGACTGTGTTGTAATCTTTTCTGTCTCTTCCAAACTGTCCTTTCTTCTTTTCTGTTTGTCACTTTGACAAATAAAACAAAAGAACGATGTTCTATTTTCTTTTGCTTTACGAAAGACTTATTGAATTCCTGTCCAATGTTCTATATTATATATATATATATATATATATATAT
Organism: Thermobia domestica; assembly: GCF_964235325.1. Taxonomy (NCBI): domain Eukaryota; kingdom Metazoa; phylum Arthropoda; class Insecta; order Zygentoma; family Lepismatidae; genus Thermobia; species Thermobia domestica. The sequence continues at coordinate 214,867,104 of NC_137462.1, read as the reverse complement.
ATATATATATATATATATATATATATATATATATATATATATATATATATATATATATACACATATTATATATATATACTTCTTTCCTATTCGATCTGCCTTTCTATATTTGTGTAGGTTACCTCAAACTCCTTTCCCTCTTTTTATTTCGTCTTTTCTCATGTGTGTCTCCTTTTAGCAAACTTTTTGTTTTTCATACATCTTCACCTTTGAAGTATCTTTTCAAACAACGTATATTGACTTACAATTTCTCCATATATACGATTCTGGCTTGTTTCCTTCCCAGATAGATATATATCATGCCTTCAGTATGGATCCGAAGTGGCAATTCAACGAAATCGCTAGTCCTGAAAGATACGTAGAATTTATGCATAAAATTTAATACTTAACTTCAAACATTCATTACGAATATTCTTCATCTTGAGTGTACTTTCTCTGAAACGTTTAGGCACAAAAACATACTTTTCTATCACACTTCATAGACGAATTCTACAAATGTTTCATATATTTTTTATGCAAATGAGAATAAATTAGTTGACAAAAATGTCCACCACCTAACTAAATTTGATCGATATTATATTTTTATCAACACATGTGTCTGTATAAAGTTATAATAAGTGTCTTTAATTAAACTAGGATCGAGGAACATGGGAACGGAACGATATCCGTCAGTTGAGATTCAACTACATTTTCATAACGTAAGTCCTTGGCATGATAAGTTGATTTAATTACACAGTTCGTGATCATGATGACAGGGAATGTGACAAGAACTTGAGAAAATGAGAAAAAATTGGAAACAATATTAGACAAAAAATTTTATTATGTATATAAGAAATTTCCAAGAAATTATGTGATTTTTCATCTGCGTGATGGAAAATGTTATTCAATGTGAATCAATCCCTTAAAGTAAGATATTGGGAAATCATTCGTGTTTATAGATATTTCGTAAGTTAATAAACCAAGAAGTTCAGTAATGTCTTTAACCATGATCACATTTTTGTAAACGAGCAAGTTTTGAGATATTTTACAGAACGACATCGCAGAAACACCTCATTCAGAATTATAATTTTATAGCTACGTGTTACAGTTATGGAAAAACTATTTTAGGGGCAAAAGCCCCCGCCAAAAATTTTGAAAGTTAACACCCGATGGCAAGAAGAAGTGGACGAAATGAACGAAATTGTGCACAAATATTGTAGACTCGAAATGAGGGAATACGTGTTTTGTACTTTCCTGGAAAACATCAGTTGGGTCGGGCACAGACCCTTCCAAATCTTTGATTACAAAATATGGAAAGTGCTTATAAGTATACGTCAGAAGTGCCTAAAGAATATGGAGAATTGCAACGAAAGTTTGTGTAGGGACAACATGCAAAAATAAGGGAATATGTGTTTTTAGGTTGTGCGTAGAAACAGTGATGGGGCCAAGGCCTCCTTCGAAAAAAGTAAATATTATCGTAGAAGTGCAGGAAGAAGTATATCGAAGTAAATGAAATTGTGTGTGAAAATTGTATATGTAAAATAAGGCAATTCGTGTTTCCCAATTGTCCCCATCCGATCAGCTTCAAATTTGGCACATCAACAGTAAACAGAAAATAAATCTACATGTGTTTTTGTTTATGCAGAAAAACCATTGTAAGAATTAAAGGCGCCTCCCGAAATACTATAAAATACGCTACAGGTAGGAAACATCTAGTGAAATTTTGCTAGGGAGTGCCTACCCAAAATGTAATTTTTCCAGGGGAAGTTGCTCCAGGTGTCCCACAGTTATGCTGGAACATACACACATACATAATATACATAAAAATATTTTTTTGTGATTTATTAAGCACTCTCTTAACCTATATTCAGTAGAATCTTTTCAGACCTAGAATTTCTTAGTCTCCATGTGTACTAAATTTCAGGTCAATCGACTGAGTATTTTTCTACAGTAAAGTGCAATTGTTAGTATTCCTTGGGAAGATTCTTCTTGTAGTCAAAGATCAAGATTTTAAAAAAACAAATACTATTATATTAGTAACATTCTCTTTTAATTTCAATGCATTGATTAAGTGTATTGAAACGGAATTTCTTGTTAAGTATGTGACGCATTGCTTATCTGACTTCAAAGTACCGTTTACAAACCTTAGCAGATATACACAATTAAAAAGAAAAGAGATAAACATAGTATATGCTTGTAGACTTATTACGATACATTGGGTAACGCAAATAGAATCACTTAAAAAAAAAAGAAAAGAAAATAGCATACTTGTCGCTAACTAACACTATAGCCTGAAGAACTCCAATGCTCATCACCAGAGAATCGAAATATCTACGTTGTATTTCATTCTGTACCAAACAAATTCACTCTAAATTATCATTACCTGAAACGGTTTAAACTCCACTTTTAATTATCATCTCACCTTCTTATTAGTCCGCTCATGTGGTTCAGACCCCACGTTAAGCTGTAGGGCCACATCTCATACAGCCTCACTACTGAAAGAAACCTGATTTCAAGTCCAATCTATCTTCTTGGTCTACTCAAAAGCATTTATCCTATTTTCCCGAGTAGACTGTATGCGCGACGCACATATTACTATTGTGAGCGACATTTCCTATAAATTTTTGTGAATTTCAGCGTGTTTTCTTCTATTGAAATTAGTGATTAATTGAACTAGTAATTAATTGAATATATAAGAATGGATATTAGCACTTTAATAGCAGCGAGACTATTTGCCCCCGTCACGAAAAAGCCAATAGTCGGCAAATGCATCTCATAAAAGAACCCTAACATAAACCAATGATCACAATCATGATTTCTATAATGTATTTCAAAAATATCGATGAAATACAAAATAAAATAATATTAATATTATCAAAAGTCAAAAGTAAAGGATAAGGGCATGAAGGGTGGCCAGGCGAGAAATACAATATAAAATAATATTAATATTATCAAAAGTCAAATGTAAAGGATAAGGGCATGAAGGGTGGCCAGGAGAGAGCATAGGTACGTTTTTCGTTATGTAGCTAACAGTTAAAGATGGAATCCGGATCACATTTCCTTCTACAGGGAATCGAACCGTGATCTCCTGCACGAAAGTAGGTAAGAACAGCCCTTAGTCAAAAGCCAGCTTTGACTTCGGAAGGGGTTTCTTACAACAGCCGAAACTTTATTTTTAAAAAAACTACAGCTATTAAATTATCACTGGTTTTAAAAGTTTCCTAAGTAAAAAATACCTTTAAAAATTACATACAAAAATTAAATTAGATTCAACTGAACAAAATGTTATTTTCTCTTTAGAATAAATTTTACTTTATAATGTGTAACAAGAAGTAATTTATATTATAAATCTCACCTATTTTAGACATCTTGAAATTAAGTTCTAGTATCAAAAATATTACAATCTAGTTGTCAGATACTCTAAAAACCTATCTTGGTTTTAATTTTTTTTTAGCAGTGGATAAGAAAAAAGATAAAAGAATTTCTACATACAATACGAAGCCTCTCGCATCAGTGGACGTGTGTGATGTCAAAAATGTGACAAACGAGTTCACAGTTCGAGAAAGTGACATTGTCGCTCTCCTGTTGTGCAACCCAGCATGGTCGCTATTATTCTCGGGGTCAAAAGCATGTTCCGAGTGGCTGCGCGGATTGTATGTGTTAGTTGTGAACAACAAAGCTCTTCATATATCGACCACTACCTACAATTCATATGTAGGTGTGTATGCATTTGTATGTTTGTACGTGCTGCTTCACGTATGATGTGATTTGTGTTCCTGTATTTTATTATTTTGTCCCCCATAAAATAATGAGCACGTTTGAAGTACCCATATAGATGTTATTTCGAATTCGGATGGTGTACTTCTTTTATTAATATTTCATATAATTCGTATTATTCTTTTTTTTTACATAGGTCATTTACTTTCCTACATAAAACCAACTGTGGGTTTTTATATATTGCAGACTGCAGTTCATGAAAAGATTTGATGGTTATAGATAAAATAAGCAGACCATAAATACAGTGGGGTACCGATACCCGAGTTTCGATTAACCGAGGTTCCGTGTTATCCGAGTTTAATAAAAACAAACAAATCTTATCTTTTAAAACTTAGTCTGATTACAACGATAATCAGATATTTGTTTCAGCAACAAAGCAAAAGTGAAGCTGGCGTAAAGTTACCGACCACGTCGACGTTGCCCACACACTTTTCTTTTTCGTGTGTCTTTTGAAACACTTATTGGAAGATCTATAAAATAATAATACAGTTGTCGAAAGCCTTTTAGGTTAATCTAAAAGATGTAATTTACTGGGTGACAGAATCTTCGGACAATGTGAAAGGAGAATCCTCCTGAAAAGCTGGAAACATATTTCGCCAAATAATGATAGCATAAGGATGGAACAAACTCAACAATCTTCAAATGCTATATAATTAGATCTCTTAAACAGGTTACAGGTTACAGAGCCAGTAACAAATGAAAATATGAGTGATTGGATGCGAGATGATGAACAGTATGAACTGTCTGATGAGATCATTGTAAATTTGGTCACACAAGATAACGGTTTGGGTGATGAAGATTACAATAAAATGTTGAAAGAATCAGTCACGCGAATGATTTGATCACGATTGAGAAGGTGCTGCTCCGCGTTAAACAGCAAGGCGACACGGCACCAGCTGACATTATGGTCACGCAATCACGCAATTTAGCGGCCAAGAAACGAGGCAGCTTATTGGAGCAAAAGACTATGAAAAACTTCTTTTAAAAAAATAAATAAAAATATGTGTATGCTAAAAAAAAACAATAATAAATACTGTTCAAAATTTTCTATGTATGCATCCGCGTTAATCGAGTTTTTGCTTATCCGAGTTAGATCCGCTTCACATTAGCTCGCATAATCGGGCTCTACTGTATGTAAAACAAATATTTGACTCGAGAAATTGTATCAATAGATATATTTTTGTTTAAAAACCACGCAAGTTTACGTTTTAATTTCAGTGACACGCTTTATTTTAAAAGAAGGATATTTTAAAGACAGAATTTTGCAAAATACGTTCAGCACATAAATCCTTAATTTTAAACATATAATTTTAAAAATCTAAGTGCATATACTTTGTATATAAACACATACTACGAACCTTCTTGAAAAGAAGTTCTACTTCTCTCAATTCACAACGGATCTAGGCATACACTCATAATGCAAGATAAAAAAATCTTATAACTGAACTAGTGCAATTTTAATGTTTACTTACTCATATTTGTATTTACATCAGAGTTAAGTATATGATTTCTAGTACTATTCATTATGAAAAACTGAACACGGCTTGAGTGTGTGTGACAGTTTTTAACGATCAAGTTTATTAACAGCATTCGGTCTTCCAAACTAAAATCATCATGTTCAAATGTCTGTAATATTTCAACTGTTGGTATTTACAATAAATTTTCACGAAACTATCAAAGCAGAAATAGGAAATTTTGACCTGTTCTTGTAAATTCTGTATTTTGTGTGTGTGTGTAGTAGTTCTTATACTGATTTGGACCGTTCATCTTCTAGCATTCATACATGTACACATGCATAAATAGTATATTGAATGAAGTAGATGGTCAATTTTTTTCATGATACTGGTATCATTGCTGTCTTGTTATGTTCAGAATTATATTATTATTATTATTATTATTATTATTATTGCGACGTAAATTTCCAATTTTTAAGTAGTGGTACAATGTATAAATTATATAGAGATGTGGGTTGTATTAAGGTATTCTCTGTGTATATACAGGAGCCTCAATTGATTATTATCACTAATTACCGTCCAATCATTGTCTTATGTACTAATTTATGACTAAGTAAACGTTTATAGCATGGATTGAAAAAATGAAATGAAATTTTTGAGTTTTACGTCCCACGATTATGCCGGTTAGGCTAAAGGAGACGGTGATGATGAGTAATGAATGAAATGGTGGAATGAAGAAAGTGGAAGGAAACGGGAGAACCCCGAGAAAACCCACGCACACGGTGTTTGTCCACCACAAAGTTCACTTGGCGGGTATAGCATGGATTCATTTATGCTAAATATTAAACCCATTTAGCATCTCATTGATAAATTTAATTAAAGCTTGGACGTAATTCATCCGGTAGCTAACAGATGGCGTTGCTACGACTCAGGCTTACAGTTGTTACGCCAAGTGGTTCGGTATTCTTCATCACTCATGTAAACACAAAACTCAACACTAGTATCTTGTGTTGAATATATTCATAGCTTTCTAGCCTTTGATTTCTGATGGAAGAGCATATAGTTCGAATTTTGCATGAATCTATAAGTCATATCCCGTATAGTCTCTGTGCTGAAGACGACGATTCACTGAAATAAAACTAATGTCAGATTAATTTAACAACATAAATTGGATAATTCATTTTAATACATTACAAACGAGCTTAAAGTTTTCTCCTATCAGAATTCCAAACTATTGTATGTTATGCATAACGAATGTATTATAGGACAGTTGTTTTCATTTTGAGTGGCTAGGGGAAACTCAATGGCATGTTACGTTTCCTAACTTCCGAGAAAACTGGAAAAGAATTTTCATCATTCTCATACAATTCAATGCAATGACACATACCAAACAAGCTTCCCTTGCCATTTGCAGGTACATTTTTAGAATTAAAGTACCTATATACTGTTCTGTGGATCGATCCTAACACATTCCAGTGGCCCGCGTGGCGTAGTTGCTAACGTTCTCGCTTTTGGTGCGAGAGGTCCCAGGTTTGACTTTCGATGGGGACACCCGGTGTAAAAGTATAACAACTTTTTCAGAGCAGCCATTTTAAGTGAGTTTTTTCTGGGTTTCCCTAATTCACTACAGGATGGTACGTAACACAATGGTCCCAGGCCGCTTCCTTCCTTTCCCAATACTTTCTTCCTTTCCTTTCATCGTAGTGCTCGCTGAGGAACGTCATCTCTCATATACATGACTGGTTAATTGACCTTAGATGCCGACAGCCCAGAAATCTAATTCCTAATCCCAACCCATTCCATCTAATAACTCAATTTCACCGGAAGTGACGCTTACCATTATGTTTCCCCAAGTCGCCCATTTGTCCTTCGTTGTCCGTCTGTCAACAGCTGTAAAAGCAAAACCTATGAGAGATAGGGGAAAACGGCTTTCTAATAAGAATGGTCAGAAGAATAGGTTCTGAACGTTTGCTTGTTTCTCTAATAAAAACAATAGTAATAGAAATATACTGTTACTTCCGGTTGCAACATTGATAATCATAGAGCAAAATCGGTAAATGAAAGTGAAAATAGATTTTTTTGATATGGGTCCCGTCTATGAGTTTATCTCGCTAATGAAACTAGCAGTTATAGAAGTTATAAACCACTACCATTTCCGGTTTCGATATTGACTATGTTAGAGCAAAAATGTTAGGAGATAATGGAAAATTGTTTTCGCAAATAGATTCAGCCTCCCAAGAATAGTTTTCATTCCCACTCTTATTCGCTATTAGAACCGAAAGTGGTAGAAATCTTTCATTTCCGGTTACAATGTGATCATTATAGAACAGAAACGGTAACTGATAGTGAGAATCTTATTATATATTAGATTCAGTGTTCCAAAAATATACTCTATCTGCGCTGTTATCTTTCACTAAAACAAGAATTGATACAAATCTACAACCATTGGTAGTTTCAATATAGAACCCTCATAGTTTGATAGTTTGCCATTATTTCACGACCTGTATAAAGAAACCCATTATTTCAAGTGTGTTTACCACTGAAGACAAAAGGAATCGACTTCTTACTACGCAATATTTCTATAAATAAAGCTTTCATCTAGTTAGAAAATATAATCATATAATCACCACACAATATTCACCGAGCCACATCTTAAAGAATTCCTAGGGTTTGTCTGAAAAATTATCTTGTTGTCTAACAAACACAGCATTTTAATAGTCCTCCAAAGCAGAATTAATCTGTGTAATATATACGTTTTATGTAATACGGTGTATCTCTGGCAAAATATATATTTTCTTAAAATGAAAATGATTCAACACTATTGAAAAATATTTGGAGATCAATATTTCTATATTACTTTTAATTACTTTAGGTATTAAATTACCAAAAATAATTTATATGAAGTGGTATACGGAGTTCAGTTACAAATTATTTTACATACAAAAATGTTTAGACTATAAATGTCAGAAAATGTGTTACTTCCGTAAACGAAAAAAACAGTGAATATGGATCACTTCGCAAGAAAATGCTTAACAACGAGTGAAAACAAATATCCCATTTTAAAAAGAAGACCGTATTTCATTCTACTAGAAAGAAACTTGGAAACTTTACAATGTCACAAGAACAAAACCAAGGCCCCAATATACTACTTCAAAAGTAATTAGATTCAAACCTTATGTCTAACTCTTGCATCTTTGATGTAAATGAATAATTGAATCCAAGATGAAAGTAAAAGGATCAACAAAATTTGACACCCACTTACATTATTGGTTTCCTCAAAAATCTTTTGAGTTGATTTGAGTACAATATAATGTAACTTGAAACAAAAATAACATTTTTTTTTTCTCAATTACATACACAAATATTTATCTCAAAGTTTTAGAGAAAATAAATTATCTTTTGATGACAAATGTGTGTTGTTCTTATTCCATATTACACCATAGGTCTGACGCTGATTTTGGCGCTGGAAATAGATGTTAAGCAACAAACAAAAATCTTGATTCTCTAGTCCTTAGCTGGGATCCACAGATTTCTAGATTCCTAGAGTCGTCGACTAGAATTAATTAGCACGCCTACATGGATTCAGTTATCTTTACCTTTCTTATACTTTCAATTCTATTAGTTATCGAGTCTTTAAAATGTTTTTCAATCTCTGGTTGATAACTTATCGTTGGTTGGGTTAAAGTTTAACGAAGCTTTCAATACCAAGGCTGACTGAGAGGTAAGCACCGAGCACCGAGGTGAACCTACAGCTTAACATAGGATCCGAACCATATAAGCTCCCTCCGGGAATTAAAACCGAGTTCCAATTACAGAACGTATTTACACTAAACATATAGCCTCGAGAAAGAAACCATTAGTTTGGTAAGTGATAGAAACCATTCAGATAACAATTTCAATCTAGATCTCTTTGTAAATTTACTGCATCGAACTCTTTTGTATCTCAGAAGAAAAATTATGGTATATAAATAAATGTTGAAGGGTTACTTTGATACATTCTGTGTAAAAACTAAAATTAGATATTATACACTACATCAGGAGTGCGAATGAAACGTTCATGATACAGGAATTCACGTTTTACATTTTCAAATTATTTACAATGAAAAGTATTAGTATGTACAATAAATGAGCTATAAATATATATTTTTTTAGATTTTTTCTCGTATATAAACCAATAACTTAGGTAGAAAAAGAACACAACTGAATTTTTCTTTGAAGTTCCAATTTCAATTAGCAAATAAATCTTTTTTTAAAAAAAGGAAAGATAATAATTATTTGTCTAGCTACTTCATTAACATGAAAGAATATTAACCTGATCTAAATCTCGGTTTTCTTTCTTCCATTCTCTGTCTCTCTTTTCTTTTATCCATATAGAATCAGAAATTTTTGACTGCTGGAAATAGTCGTAAAAAATAACTACATAAAAGAGAACAAATCCTACTACTGTTTTAATACATATGGAATTAATTAAGGGTTTTTATATGTAGATATGTTCGTTTAGCGAAAAGAAAAAAAACGAAGTAGGATATTTGATTAGATGGCATGCATGGCCTTTCAACTTGTCTTTGAAGAAATCCCTGTTCGCATACATTCTACCTCTCCTCTTGATCCCCAACTGATCCTCACAACGCATTTAAATGGAAATTGAATCACCCCTTTTTTCTCCTTTATGCTCGCTCATGATGATGATGATGATGCACCTCACTTGCTGAAATCGCATTTTTATTCCGAGTGCCATCCAAAGGGCCAATCTCAGACCTCGTCACTTTGACTCACCATGTGAGATCTTAACATGTATGAATCTATCTCTGCGTTTGTGTGTAGGGACAGGAAGCGGACTGTTTCCATCCCACCTCCTCCTACTTCTATAATAGTGTTCGTGTGTAGAAGAGCAGGAAATATCGATGAGAAATACAGAAGAAGAACAATTTCTGTATCCAGACGACTGTTTTATTGAATTTTGCTGATTGTTGCATTTACTTTCGGGTTAAAATTGAAAAGGATCTGGACGCAGAATTCATTTTCATTTAAGAGGAAGTGACAGTTTGTCCTTAACATTTTACATTTAAACCATCATAAAATGAAGAAATCAATAATAAATTGTTGAGATCATAACTATCTAATAATATTAATAGCGATTTACGAAAAGAAACAATTGGCAAATATATTTTTTTGAAATCTTCACATATTATATGTAATGATACTATAGTGGCACATTCTTCCTTTGTGACAATCAGTATACAGGGTGTTTCAGAACAACACCGACAACGTTTGGGAGGTGATTCCTGACACCAAGATAAACAAAAAGTATAGACCAGCTTGGGCACACAAATGCTTCCTTTCGGAGATATAGGCTGCCGAAAACATGAAAAAAGGTAAATTTTAAAGATCCATAGCTCCAAAACTATTGGACCTATCGTAGTCAGGTCAAGACTTCACTTACGAACTGATATGTGCGCTATCGAAAATTACGTGTTTCAGAATTCTAAGGCACTCACGCAACAATTTTTATTGAAGGAGTTTGGCTACGAGCATATAATTTGAAGCATTCACCACCTACCTCTCTAAAAATTGTTGCGGAAGTACCGCAGGATTCTAAAGCTTGGATATTTGGATAGAGCACATACTAGTTCCTAAGTTAAGTCTTGACGCGACTACGGTAGGTTCCGCAGTATTGGAGCTATGGACCCTTTAAAGTACTTTTTTCTTGTTTTCGGCAGTCTATAACTCCGAAAGAAAGTATTTATGCACCCACATTGGTCTATATTTTTTGTATTATCTTCGTGTCAGGAATCACCTCCCAAACGTTGTCAGTGTTATTTTGAAACACCCTGTATAGTGTATATGAGTTTCACATAGAGAGAATACTAACCTGATTTATATTTTTATTTATACAAAATTTGAGGGAAAGCGTCAGGGTGTTTTCATTGGTTAAGCAAGGTCGAAAAACTAAATTTTGGAGTGAGCAATCACATAAAATGCGAAAATGAAATGAAATCTTTGTCCCAGGGTTATGTCGATGAGGCTAAAGGAGACGGTGATGATGAGTAATGAATGAAATGGTGGAATGAAGAAAGTGGGAGGAAACTGGAGAACCTCGAGGAAACCCACGCACACGGTGTTTGTCCACCACAAAGTTCACATAAAATGGGAAATAAATTATATAATTACTCTTGATAATAAAAAATGAACTGGAAAGAGGGAAACAGTGAACAAAATAAGTAGATTAGAACGCGAATTTTTAAGTCATGTTTATACACTAGTAAGTGTGAGCGCATTTCATTACAAATTTGTATCGTCTCCTGGAAATGGTATTCACACTCTTGTGACGTTCACTTTAAGATGTAGTATTTATTCTCTTCCTAAATATACGAAACAGTAGGAGTCAGCTTATTTTAATAGTAGGTTTGCGTCCAGCTTCATTTTATTATTAGAAGATAGGCCCTACCTATACGCAAGAATAAAATAACGGAATATTTATCATTTTTAAATAAGACAGCCCAAAAGCAGATAGTATCTTTTTCCAGGTGTTTTCTTTGTTTCTCATTCTCTTCAATTCCATTTTATTTTTTGAAATCTATGCCACACGAAACTTCAAAAAGTACCCTCTCTGTTGTTTACACTGGAACTGTGATTACGATTTGAAAGTTTCCTTCGGGTAACGCTGAGGTTAGAAGTAATAATTCTAAAATATGATTCAATGTATGAAATACTATGCGGAATTTTCAGTGCAGTAATCCTATAAATTTTATTTAGAACTGTTTGAACAAACGATTTACGCTTAAAAAGGGGAGTACAGAACATTGTCAAAGCATACTTATAAATATTGCTTGTATTTATAAATTATGCAAATCATGCAACGCGTAGCGAAGTAATTTCAATGATATTGTTTACAAAAATGTTACTAATTATATTCTTCTAAAAATATTATTCTTTGTACTCAAAAATATTTTTATACTCGTAAATACGATATATAATTCGTTTCCAAAGCATATAAAGTTGTGCATTTATGTGAGTTATTTTTAACTACGCTGTCTAGTTACCAGTGTCTAAAAATCATTCATGTAAAGGCAAGAAATGCGCAGTTATTTTAGGGTATGACAAAGAAAAAATTTAATATTTTTCTGTTTAAAATAACTCTAGTACTTGAGAATCCGTGTTTAAAGGAAAGCAAACTACGATTTTATTTCTGAATTACTATTAGTTTTCTCTTTATTGAGAAATTATGAAAATTATATTTCCTCATACATATTTTGGAAAGTAGATCTATTCTTCCCCGATAATCAAGTCCGAATTAATAAAAAAAATAGTAAGGAAAAATCACTCCTCTGATACTCTTTACATATAAACATGTAAATCTACATATAAATGTGTTCATTTCAATAAAAAACTAAGTGAGTTTTAAAAGTATACGCCGAGTTTCATTATGTACCGTTGAAAAGAAAGGAAAATGCGTTAATCTTTCAACTTGACTGGAAAGATTAAAAAAAAAAAGAAAAAGAAAACAATTCCGAAAGCTGATTATTTTTTCTATTGCATTAAAAAACTATCTGTAATAGGATAATAAATAAAATAAACTATATAAGTCTATCCAAGGTATTCAGATTTTTCCTCAAGATTTAAAAAATGTAAAATGGTCTTACAAGGGAACATCTTATATTGATAGTAGCATTAACCAATCAAACAATGCGCAATCGATAGAGGAGCGAAGAAAAGTGAGATATCCAATGTTTTACGGGCCGACACCCAGAAACACAAGAGATACAAAGGAAAGAACGACCGAGAATCATGTGAAAATAGCAATGCAAAAGATACACAGACACAGAAAGAACTTCAAAATGATTAAAGTAATCAAAATGACATTTACACAACAGTATAGTAAGCAAACATTGTACTCACAGACATACTCAATAACATCATTTGTAATGCTGTGTTGCCAACTGAGCACAAAATAGAGTTTTGTTAAATGGAACGGAACACAAATTATAACATCTAGTAAATCTAATTATGAGTAGAACCATACATGTTAAGTTGTGATGTACAGTGTACCCAACGTTTGAAGATAGGCCTATATGAATACCCATATGAATCTCGGATGTAGAAGAGAACATACAGTACACGATTCGAACTAGTTGAAACCAAAATAATTATCAGACCATAAACAAGAATATCATTACTGAAGTACAAAAATAACGTACGAAGCACAATGACGAAGCATTTTTGCCCAAGGAAAATGTCAGAATAGTACCAAAACACACCACATAAGCTAAAATAATCCATGCCCTTGGATGACCAAGTGGTCCGCAGGCTCGCTGCTGGTGCATATGTTCGATTTCCGATTGGAGCGTTCTGCAACATAGTAGTAGTTGGAATCCTACATTAAGTTAGATGCAGGGCCAGATCTAGGGGGATCAATTCGGTGCATTTGCCCAGGGACGCAGCAAGTTGAGAGGATGTATGGAATGCCACTTCGATCGTGTACTGTATGTACTCTTCTACATCGAAGAATCATATAGGAATTCATATAGGCCTATCCTAAAACGTTGGCAACACTGTCCATCACAACTTAACATGTATGGTCCTACTCATAATTAGATTTACTAGATGTTATAATTTGTGTTCCGTTTCATTTTAAAAAAACTTCATTTTGTGCTCAGATGGCAACACTGCATTACATATGATGTTATTGAGTATGTCTGTGAGTACAATGTTTGCTTTCTGTGTCTGTGTATCTTTTGCATTGCTATTTTCACATGATTCTAGATCGTTATTTCCTCTGTATCTCCTGTGTTTTTGGGTGTCGGTCCATAAAACTTTGGATTTCTCACTTTTCTTCACTCCTCTATCGATTGCGCATTGTTTGATTGGTCAATGCTTCTATCAATATAAGATGTTCCCCTTGTTAGAATAAAAACGAGAAAGAAGACAAAAGTATCAGACAAATCTTTAATACACGGTACATAATCATTACATTTCATATCACGTAAATAATGTTTCAAATAATGCTACTTTGATTTATTGATATATTTAAAACTGATGTAAGGTGTTGTTTCATGTTTCCTTTTTCCTTCTCTAAGCACATTAACTTCTTCACAATTATCTATAAATCAATAAATATGAACAATATTGTCAAATGTATATTACCATATTTAAGCATACATGTATCACAAAGTCTGATGTTTCAACAAGGAAAATTTTGCATAAAAACAGTAAAACATTTTTACTTTTTCCTGATGTCGAAATGCACATAGTACTCGTATAATTATTCATTGTCGTAAAACACTCCCTACAGAGCGAAAACATTAAAATTCGTATTCATTGCTGGTAATAATGTTCTTTGTTACACAGAGATTCTCTGCAACAGCTAACCCAATGGCAAAAGACAGAGGGCAATTTGAAACAGATAGTGTATTTTGAATATGAACACTTAAGCTTGGATAATGGCTGGAATTATAACTGAATATTTCGTAATTCAACGAAATTAACAGCCGTATGGAGCTACAAGGGAAAGAAATATGGAAAGCTCGATTGAGTCTATTTTGCATTATCTATTTCATGTTCAATTAAATATGTTACATGTTTGACATTCACTATTATTATTTATAATATCTTCTTAAATAATTTATTGCATTTATATTGGCTGCTTAATTTGAAGACGGATCTCCATTTTGAAATGAATGATTACATTTAGAATATTGATAGGTATTTAAAGTTAAGCGTCTTTCAAACTTGTGAGCAGTGTGCCAAACTAAGAAAATTGAACATAAACGTACTATGGAAAACTGAAACAAGGTGGATAATATAACACTGTCCTTATTCATTAAAACTTCCCTCTGTTTCTCTCTCTCTCTTTCTTTCTTTCTTTTTTTCTAAAAAAAATGTAAATACTTTCACAACCTATTCGGTCTATGGCCTGTCACAAATCTTTTCAAGAAAGGTACTGTTCTCAACTTCTTTTTAGCTGCAATTTATCATACAGTTTCCAACCAACGTATGTCAATTAATGAAGCTCTCTTCAAAACACTGAATATAGCATTATAAAATACTCGTTCCAAGAAACAAAAAAAAAAGTTTCCTTTAAAATACCAAATGGCAAATTAAACTGTTACTCTTTACTTCACAAACCATGTCTTAGCCACAACACTAAGACATAAGATCGTGATTATATGGAGGGAGAGGTAACTTGAGTTCATCTTACCTTCTTGACTGCTTGTTTTTGGAACATATCTAAACAACTGAAAGTTTTAGGTGGGCGAAAAATGTTGCAGACGATATAGTCCCAATGGCTACTTCCAGGCCTGTGCCACACTTTTATTTCCGATTATCCATTCGCAATATACCGAATACGAGTCTGTTCTATGTATCAAAATACTGAACTGCAATTATATTCATATACAGGGTTCCTTGCACTAGCCACATATATCTTTACCATTGAAAGAATTACCCTATAAGCGTTGCACAATTCAGTTCCAGTTATTGCAGCGTAAAATGACTAAATTGCCGTATGTGGAACTAGACAAATAAATAAATGTAGCACAGAAACGATAACATTTGATTCAAACCAAAAGAGCATTTTACAAGCGCCAGCACATTTTTCCAATTGAGTTAAATTAACAACTTTCTTGTGTATATCACATTTTAGGGAGCAAAACTGGCAGATTTTCCATTACCACTCATCACCGTTATTTTCGGTTTCATAGGTCATAGTGCTATCATTCTTAATTCAAGTAACTGCAATTGGTTAAAGATGATGAGTAAACATCGAAAAATATGTGCCTCCACTGGGAATCAAACCCGGGACTATGCTGGCCTAAAGTAGGCACGCTTACTACCTGCCTATTTGAGAACGTCTAGAACCATAATCAAGAACCATAATGGTGTAATTATTGTTTTCATTCTACTGTAAGAGTACGTCAAAAAATGTGTAATGCTTTTACAAAAGAAAAATGAATATTAGGTGTTAGTACTAATCTAAATTATGTATCACAAGTTTAATACATATTGCAGTATAACACAAATCAAATTTGCTGCACCTGTACATTTACTTAAAGTGCTCAAAGTGGTTGCTTTTAGCATATGAAAACGGCGAGAGATTGCTTGAGCAACATAGGTCAATGTGTTCAAACTGCTCCACATACTTCAATTTCTTCACAAAAATCCCCCAGTGTAGCCCGTTCTCACGTGTGTACTCAGCAACAAAATTAAGTGTTACAATAATTCAATTTGTCTACTATTGCCTGCATGTTATTTCAACACCAAGGTAATCCCTTTCCAGGGTATCATGAATATCTAGCAACTGAAAGGAGAATTTTTATTAGTTGTTGTTTCTTAGTATGAGCAAAGCTTTACACAGTAGTTTGACATTTATACCCAGTTGCAAACAACTTACTGTAATCCTTCACGAAAATAGTTCTGTAAGCGTTTGAAATTTCTGACATTTACATGAGTAGAAGTCCTGCCATCTATTGTTTCCATATATCACTTGAGACAGACATAAGAAAATGAAAAATGAAATCTGTAAGTTTTACGTCCCACGACTATGCCGGTTAGGCTAAAGGAGACGGTGATTATGAGAAATGAATGAAATGGTTGAATTAAGAAAGTAGGAGGAAACGGGAGAACCCCGAGAAAACCGACAAGCACGGAGTTTGTCCACCACAAAGTCTACACGGCGCGAGCTGGGATCGAACCAGGGACCCCAAGCACCGGAGGTGAACGCTCTACCACTAAGCCACCGCGCCCCCATGACAGACATAAGAGTACTAAATCTATTAAGCAGCACCATACTATATAATGAATAATAATCCAATTCAACTTTGAAAAAATACGCAGATATAATATATAACATTAAATATACACATTTTTGACGGACTCTACAAATCACATTATTGCTTTTACGTCCTATAGTAATCAGTACAATATAACAAAAAGGTATGTTGAAATTTCAATATAAAGCTACAAGGAAACTAAAAATTATATCAAATGCAGCAGTTATTAAGGAGAAAAATAATGAAACTCGCCTAAACTTCTTTCCTAATATCTACGCAAAAAGAAGTTGTTTGTTTCAGTTTAACGATCTCTTTCAACACTATGTATATACGAAACGCGAACATTCAGTGCAACGTAGAACCTGAACTCTGTGGTCTCCATCGGAATCAAACGTCGGTTCACGCCTCAAACGTAGCAATGCTTACCACTTATGAGGAAGTCTCACACAAAGATAAATTTGCATTCCTTAGTATTAAGCGAACACACAATCAGTGCCTAAAGTAATCTTTTATTATCTACCTACATTTACATTCAACTTATTCTACTTACTTACATACAGGAATACTTCGCTTATCGCGATCCTTGATTTACCATGGTTTCTAGTAAGACTAGCAAATGCCTCCCTCATGTTTACCATGGGCCTTATATTGTATTTCCCTGTCTGTATCTCTCATATAGAAACCTGCTGAACTCGAAGTCTCGAACGAAATTCGAATAGCTCATATTGGCATCTTCGTGAAAAATCCCACCCCCTTTTATCCCCTTTTAGGTCTTATATATATATATACGTATAAAACGTTAATATACACAAAACGTTGATATGTGTGTTTGTTTTTCATAAAAAGTCCAAATACCAAATCTCATATCTGTAATCCTGAAGATTTCCGAGATAAAGACATCTTGTAAAGTCATGTGGTCTTAAATGTATTGGGCCTTTGGAAGTCAAAATTGAGAATATATTTATTTTGATTTATAACTCATGTTAACAAATCACATACCCAGCTATATTCGATGGCATTTTTTCGGCAACACAATAATTTCGTCGCTAAAAAACTACTGTGGTTTCTGGTCTCAAATTTTGACATGTGGTTTTCACATTCCTCTTTTGATACTAACTTAAGTGTATACAGCGAGTTCTACAGAGACCGAAGCAAATGGTAGTATGATTGTGTGAAGTCTGACTATGCAATAGATAAGTTGAACCTCCTACCCTAGTTTCGACAACTCGTCGTTAAAGACGTATGGAACCTGGCGTTGCAAGCGTGGTATACTATATTTACGGGACGCCGCTTTGGGACGTAGATCTTGATTCCGTGACGGTCCCGAATTTTCCGGGACGAATGGTAACCCTATGCGTGATGGTCTTGCAATTTAACAAAACGCACAGCATATATTTCTAGAAGTCATTGTGAGGTTTAACGCAGACTAAAGAGTATCTCGTCGCTCGACCACGATCTTTCTCGCACATCGTGGGGCTTTGCACAAAAGCCGACTAACTGTCGGTTACAAAATATATATCAGCAGACTTCCAAGAACAGTAGATAAAGTTAGACATCCTTTTGCAACTTTATATCAAGATTGCAAGGTCTTCTCTTCGACTGTTAAATGCGTTTTCTCTTCTACGAGCTTGAACGTTGATTGATTGATTTTTTAGTTTAACGTTCCGTTCAGCAACGAGGTTATTTGAGACGTGGACCTACTGATTAACGTGGAATCCGAACCACATGAGCTCCCACCGGGAATCGAACCCGGGTCTCTCATGCCAAAGGCGCGTACGCTAACCGCTTAGCCACGAGGGAGCTCGGGATTGAACCTCTACAGTTAATCACGCAAATGGCATTTCAAGACGACACAATAATGAAGGATCACATTTTGTACTACGAACAGTGTACGATTCTTTGCTTCACGTGATCTCGTGTTCGATTTCCGGTGAGAAAACAATAAAAACTTTGAATTCATTACGGTAGTTCCGATTTTACCTTAAACAGTACGTCCACGTCTCATATAGCCTCAGCGCTGAAAATGGAGACACTACAGTTGAACAAAAAAAATCAATAATGGAATGAATAAATCAATTAACAATCAATATTATTAAAAACGGCAACAGAAAAGGAAATGGAAGGAAGTTTTACAAGGACTATTTTAAAAGAAACCATCCTGTCATTTGCTGGTTTAACGAGAAAAGAGTCAGTTAAGATGGATACAAGACTCGAACCCAACAATCTGGATTGCGAATCATGAACGGTAAACTATTAGACTACAAAGCCCGATTCAACTTACAGTGAGCAGAAGTGAAAATGAATTTTCCAAATACAATTATTTTTTTAAAAAATGTTAACATATGGAGCATGCGCAAAGTATATGATTGGCGGAAAGTGGTATGTGTACTATTTTTTTTTTCAATGCGTTACACATACAAGTTTATCGGTATTGTGAAATATGTTCAGAAAATAAGCAGACAATGATTTGACTATTGTTGCTCTGTTGTTGGAAGGAGATATAACCGCGATGAAGAAGAAAAAGGAGAGGGCGTATGTGGGTGAGGACATATTTTATTGAGAAGAAAAACTAAAAGAAAGATGCATACGTTGTAAAAAAAAAAAAAAAAAAAAAACTTGTTGTTATTCGTTTAATTGCTGAAGTTTAGCTCCCCATTTTAGCACCGAGGCAAAATGAGACGTGAACCTACAGTTTAAGATGGAATCCAAACTACTGTAATGCTGGTGTACGTTATGACGAACTGCTGTCTAAGCAGCCAGAACTATCGGCATCGGAAGTGCTGACCACCGATTGACTCATCTTAGACTTTATGAACTAAAAATATCAGAAAGTTTCTTTCCCGAAGACAAGCACTAGATTACTCTCTGACCAAGTGAGCTTTGTGGTAGACAAACACCGTGTGCATGGTTTTTCTCGGAGTTTTAACGTTTCCTCCTATCTTCTTCATTCCACTATTTTATTCGTTTCATCATCATCACCGTCTCCTTTAGAATTGCCAGATGTTATTTCATTTGATTTCATTACTCCCTGAAATTATACTCACTAATTAAGGTGAGCCAGACGGGTTTTAGTTAAATTGTGTGTGGTCAGCAATATTTACTAGCATAGCTACGTCTCGCGCTTTCAATATGGAAATTTGAAACGTTTTAATTTCAGTAACTCGCTAACTGCCTCACAATCCTTAATCAAAACTATAAATGTGCTTCCATTGACATTCGAAATGGGAACAACATGCTTCGAAAATATGCATGTTAACTAAGGTAAAACATTAATATTTTTGTAAATATATAAACTCAATGAATAAATCATTGTTACAAACATTTTCTTTAAATATAACGAATAGTTATATAATTTCTCCTCGCTTCTAAACATAGGAAAGGGATTTTTTAAATATAACAAACTACTACTACTTCCCAACGATTGCTTCATTAAGATTCTGTTTAATAGAAATGTTTATCTTAGAGTTACGGAACAATTGTTACTTTGTAGTTACTTTATAGCAAGTTAGTTCTGTTCAATTAAAGAAAATAATATTTTTAGTAGTCCATTATCAATGGTACCATGATCGAATAATTATCAAGATCCAACTTTATATTGTTGTTTATGGAAATGGTCAGATCCTGCAACATTGATTTTTTCCTTCTTAACGCGTACTCACCCACTAGCAAACATATATTTTTTCCTACACAATAGTAAACGTGGATTAGGATTTTAGATTTCTTGGCTTTCGGCATCTATGGCCATGTTAGCTCGTCACGTTTGAAAGATGGCGTCCCTCAGCGAGCATACTATCCGGGGAAATGGAAGAAAGAAAAGATTGGGGAAGGAAGGAAGTGGCCTGGAATCTATATGTTAGGCACCACCCGAGCATTTGCATGGTGTGAATAAGGAAAACCCACGAAAACCTCATTCAAGCTGGCTGGCCGGGAAAAGCTTTTAACACTTTTTCTACCGAGTGCATCCACCAGGAATCCAAACCGGGACCGCTCGCACTGAAAGCGAGAGCGTCAACGACTATGCTATACGGGGCTACAACAGTAAACGTGACTCTCCTTCACTGCTGGTGGCCGACAGAATTGCAAGTGGCTATGTGTGGATATGCTTATTCAATATACAATGAGAGCTCCTCCGTGGCTAAGCGGTTAGCGTACGCGCCTTTGGCGTGGGAGACCCGGGTTCGATTCCCGGCGGGAGCTCATGTGGTTCAGATTCCATGTTAATCAGTAGGTCCACGTCTCATATAGCTTCGCTGCTGAACGGGACGTTAAACCCAAAATCAACTCAACTCAAAATACAATGAAGCGTATTTTGCTGGAGTTGACGGCTTGTGCGAGTAGCCCCGTTCTCGTAGGTTATCCACTTTCCATCACTCGTGATCAACCGCTTCAGAAATGACTCGAGTTTGGTAGGTTTCAATAGAGATTCGCTGATAGAAATTTGATCGAGTTAATGTTTTTGAGTCAGATCATGTGGCACAGAAAAAAGAGTTGAGCTCTTTTGCAGCCAGCCTTCTACCAAATGGTTTAACAATTTTTTGTGATAGGTGTTCAGTTTTTAATGATGTAATGGCTGTTTACATGCTGACCTTAATAGACTTTTGTCAGAACAAAATCCACTTTTACTATGGTTGATCGCTCACTGCAAGTCAGTCAGTTTGTTAAGATTAGTTCTCTTAAACAGATATGTGTAGAGATTGTAACTCTACTTCTTTCTCTTCCCAACCTTTCCCTTCCCTTTGTGGTCAAATACTTAAGCAAGTAAGTTTCTTTCACAATATAAAATTACGATAGACTTCAAAACTATGAGAATACAATACTCAAACTTGAAACTATACATCCATATCTACGTTTTGCAATAAATTAATAAGATCAAAGATATAAACTGTTCCTCAGACGCTTAATCCACATCAAAAAGCCGATACTTTCTATGCTTTACTGTTTTGTTCTATGGAAATAAAAGTTGAAATCGGAAATCGTTAATTTGAACCAATTCCGGACAATATACTTGTTTGTGAAGGAAGTAGGTAGAAACTGCTCTTGGGAAGCTGAAATGAATGCAGGAAAACGACATCTTGATATATCTGACCGTTTTTACTCTACGAAAATCAGTATTGAAACTAGAAGTAGTAGTAAGTTTCAACCACTTCTAATTTTGGTAGAGAGTTGCGGGTTGTGACGATATGCTTTCTTAAGACACTTAATTAACTGCAGTAAACCGCTTCCCGCTATTTATTACCATTTTTGTTCTATGGCAGTAAGTATTCATACTCGAAATTCCTAATTTAAACCACTCCCAATCTGAGTAGAAGGTTAATGGAGAAGATATAAGCTATTCTTGGGACAATGTCGATTGCAAAAAAAACCGCATCTCGATATCTCTTACCGTATTTGCTCTGTTTAAATTACTATTGAAATCGGAGTTTAACGTCCCTTTCAGCAGTGATGCTATATGAGACGGGACCTACTGATCAAGGTTGAATCCGAACCACATGAGCTCCAGAAGGGAATCGAACCCGGGTCTCCCAAGCCAAAGGCGCGTACGCAAACCGCTTAGCCACGAAGAAGGTCTACTTCCATTTTTGGTAGAATGTTCGGGATAATCATGGTACGTTGCTTTGAGACGTTGAATCGTTCGCAAAAATGCTTCTCGCCTGTTACGATCTGTTACCGATTTCGTTCTATGACGATACACATTGAAACTGGAAATGGCTAATTTAAACCACTCCTGGTTTCAATAGAGAGTAACTGGATGAGATGGAACCTATTCTTGTGATACTGAATCGATTTCAAAGAACCACATCTCGATATTTCTTACCATCTTGGGGCCGCGGTGGCTCAGTGGTAGAGCGTTCACCTCTGGTGCATGGGGTCCCTGGTTCAATCCCAGCTCGCGCCAAGTAAACTCTGTTATGGACAAACACCGTGTGAATGGGTTTCCTAGGAGTTCTCTCGTTTCCTCCTACTTTTTTCATTCTACCATTTCATTCATTTCTCATCATCTCCGTCTCCTTTAGCCTAGCCGGCATAACCGTGGGACATAAAACTGAAAGATTTAATTTTCTTCCTTACCATTTTGCTCTGATACCTCTCGACAACGAACGGACAGACGGACAATATAGGACTTATAGACGGACAATATAGTCGTTTTATAAGACTTCCGATAATTGCGCATAGCATAGTTTGGAAATCTAAACAGGCTGGAAAAGTGTCTGAATATTTCAAATGAAAAGTCTAAATGCCAAATTTTATATGCCTAACTATTAAAAATTCCGCGAAATAGAAATATGAGTATCATAATAATTATAATACCTGTTCCTTTCTTCTCTCGTAGGTCGAATGCAAAAAAAAAAAAAAAAAAAAAAATCGCTCAAACACGTGTCTATTTGTTTTAAATGATAAGTACATATATCAAATTTCGTGTCTTTAACCTTCAGAGAATTGAAGATATCGATCTTAATATAATATTTAATTGCCATCCCTCTTTCTCCCCTTCCTCGTGGAATTTTCCAAAATCTTTCCTTATTGGTATCTTACGTCGCAAATATTATGCAGTACCCAAATTTCAAATTTCTAGATGAAGTGGTTTGAGCCGAGGGCTGCTCAGTCAGTCAGGACTTCTTTTATATAGAGAGTTATCAAAATGGAAATTAGACCGAGTAAAAGTTTTTTGAGTCAGATCATGTGCCACCAACTTTCTCCAAATGTTTAAGATTGTTTGGTGATAAATGTTTAGGTCCTTGATAATGTTATGGTTGCTTAAATGCCAGTCTTGCTCAACTTTTACCAGAATATCATCCACTTTTATTGTGGTTGATCCGCTCACTTTGAGTCACGACTTCTTTTAGATATAGTAATACCAAATTCTAATTATTGTGTTCCAAAATCGAGTTACCACAGCCACGAGATGTAGCCCCCTACATATGCAACCAGAATTGTATTTAGTTCGAGTGTCCATTCATATAGTGGCTCGCTTTTATGGATTTTCCAATGTTCATCACTCACCAGTAATTGTCCGCCTTTATCTGAATTACAGAACATACTAATATTTATTTCTCCTTATGAATTTTTTGCACATATCCTTTGGGAGGGGCAGGGGAGGAACTCCGTTCAGCTTTAAGCATCCCACGTTCTAAGGTGATCCACTCCAAGAGAAAACTTTCTTACTCCATATGATACGATATGAACATGAATATAGAAATAAAACGTAGAATAGTATCATCACATCAATAAATAAATAAATGGAATGAAAATGTAATCTGGGCCCATTTTGATAAAACGTCTACTATCAGGGACCCCAATAAATAATATATATTTCTTCAAGCTTTTAATTTGTGTAAAATATTGTCGCCTCAAATTAACTAGTGAAGTATGGAAAGAAATAGAAGTAATTTAAGGATCCCATTCTAACCCACTATCTGAACAAAATACTAAATATTTCTTGAGATAAGACATGTAATCTGCGCCTACTCCAGTAAAACAGCAACTTGAACCATCGTAAGTAATAAAAAGCCTTTTTAAGGACTTTTTTTGTTTTAATTTTATTGGAAGGATTTCATATTTTCTTTAGGGGAGACCAATTATTAATGTTTGTCCCATCAAGAAACGTTCCAAGTTAAGCCGCTGCGTAAAAAGTAAAATTAAGGATTAATCTTGTCACGGGTGTCGTTAGCAGAGAGGGAGGGGGTCGGGAGACGCGTTTTCCCAGATTTTAGTCAAATAGATTTAAAGAAACTATACTACTTCGTATATAACTTTTGGCGGAAAAAGGATTTTGATTCATCCGACCCCCCAGATTTAAAAAGCTACCGACACTAGTGATCTTGTTTTTCTAAATGAACCTTTATTTCTCATTCAAAATGCCTAACAAATGTTTCATTATTATAATTTTACCTCATACATAAACATATATAAATAATTCCTAGCAATGAAATGAAATGAAATCTTTGTTTTATGTCTCACGGGTACGCTGGCTAGGCTAAAGGAGACGGTGATGATGAGAAATGAATGAAATGGTGCAATGAAAAAGTAGGAGGAAACAGAGCAACCCCGAGAAAACCTAAGCACACGATGTTTGTCCGCAATCCCTAACAATGATTTATTTATTTTATTTATTTATAACAGGTTTCAGATACAGCATTAGGCCATTTTACACTGAAACATTTTAACAATTTGATAACATAATTTAATAACAATTTGAGGTCAAGATGGTACAACACAAGAGCGACCTTACAAAAATAGCTTATTTATAGATGATCTGAAAGTGTACTCACTTGAAAAAACGTCTACAGTTTCTGTAACCTTGGTTTAGAAGAAACCTTTGGACAATATTAACTCTCGCCGCTCGAGTGTAAAACAGATCACTAGACCGTGTTGTTTTAGCGGATACGCGAAAATTGATCTGACTTAACAACTGTTCACATGATATGTGGTCATTTAAATTTTTTTGCAAAAATATTAGATCAGAAATTTTGTTTCTCACTAGAGGAGGTTTGACATTGAGGAATTTTAAAATGTCATTTTTTGGAAGTGTTCGGAGGAGAGGTACTCGTTAGGATACAATGGCTAAAAGGAAATTAATTACGGAATTTATTGTTTTAAATGAGTAGAGCAGGCCATAGACCAGACTGAGAACAGTGTTCAATAGTTGGAGCAACATATGACATATTTTTCTATAACAATCTTAAGAAATAAAGATTTTTTATGTCAGGGAATCGATAAAGGAGTCCCAGTTTACTCATAGCAGTACAAGATATTGTGCTTATATGGTCCGCAAAAGTAAGCTTACTGTTAATGATAACACCAAGATCTCTGAAAGAGGTGACAGAATTTATGTTCTTATGACAAATTTCGTAACTGCGTTTTATAGGTTCCTTTTTTTAGAGAAATCGTAAAAGAAGCACATTTTTCGATGTTTAAGCTAATTTTCCAAGAGTTACACCAGTTGAGAAGAATTGAAGAATCATGTTGAAGAGCAAACGCATCGTATGTCTGTAGAGTTCGCAATCATCAGCGAATAGAAGAATATTGAGAGAGCTGTTTGTGAACGAAGAAGGCAGATCGTCTATGTGTAATAGGAATAGAAGTGGACCCAGAACACTGCCTTGAGGAACTCAAGAAGTTACGGGAATAAAATCAGAAAAGTAACCTAAAACTAAAACTCGTTGTGTCCTATTACTGAGATGGGTTTCCAGAAGATTAACCAATTTGCCATGTAAATTGAATTTGGAACTGAGTTTGTATATAAGAAGATGGTGTGGAAGGGAATCGAAAGCCTTAGCCAGGTCCAAATTAAAAATGTCGAGTTGAGAATTTTCTGAGATGCTGTCCACAGCATTGGACAGAAGAACAGATAAATTAGTAGCACAAGATTTTCCTGGCAAAAAGCCGTGCTGTAAGGAGTTTATAAATGGAGCAACAAATTGAAAGATCCTGTTTTCGATTATCTTTCCACAAAAGAGTGAGAGAGGTGATAGTAAAGAAATAGGTCGATAGGAGGACACATCACTTTTATTCTTACCAGACTTATGAATAGGAGTGATATTAGCTCTCTTCCAACAGGTGGGAAAGACACCTTCTGCAAAACAGCGATTTAGTAAATTCGAAAGGGGTTGCTAAAGCGAACTGGCAACACTGCGTAGGAAGTAAATATTATCTGGCCCTAAGGCGCACTGCTGGGCCAATGTCAAGAGAAGAGAAAGTACTTCGGTCGGAGTGGTACTGATAGAAGACAAAGATTCAGAACAAACAGGTTGAAGAGGGTAGGGGAGGAGGGAGAGGTGGGAAGGGATGAAGCAAAGCAACTAGCAACATATTCATTAAACACCTTTGCCCTGTCTTTTTCATTTACACATGCATTTTTGTAGGTCAGTTCTGTCGGTATACAAGAACTATTTCTTCGGTTGTTTATTAGGGTCCAGAAACGCTTACGGTTATTACTTGTATCGATTGTAATGTGTTCAATGTACTCCTCATACATTCTTTTCATAAGATATTTACTATGTCTTCTAATATCTGTAAAGTTCTTGTAGGTATATTCACTGGGAAAATCCTTCCATAGCTTCCATGCACTTTTTTGTTGCACTTTAGTTCCTCATCAAACCAAGGGGGAACGTTCAAGAAGGTCTTTTACGGAAAGGCACAAATCTTTAACCGCAGCCTTGATGATGTCGGTAAATAAGTCAGCTGCATCGTCAACTGAACCTGAGGCAAGTAAGCAACATGGAAAAGTATGAAGAACTTTACGTATTTACGCATTTCTTTTTCCACTGGGGTAAAGAAGACACTGATTTTTGTCATTGATATATTTTGTGTTTGACGTGAAGAAAGAACACACTGAGGGAATCGTGATCAGATGGGAAAAAGTTTAACTTAGGGACCACAACCGTCGATTTGTGGGTTGGCATAATATAGTCCAGGTTACTATCGCCTCTACCAGAATGCATATTATGCTGTGCTAAGCCCAGGGCATGTATAAAATTGTCCAAAAAACCAAGAGTCATTTTTATAGTTTTCAGAATGTGGGACACCACATGTAGGGGAAAGCCAGTCAATGGAGGTATTGAAATTTCCAAGAATAGTTGCATTACAGTCTGCTATGGCGGCAATCATAGAGTCACGACATGCTTCCAGTATGTACAAATGAGAGTTTTTGTGTGGTCGATAAAAGCAGCCTATGAGTTGTTTTAGACCGTTTGGAATGCTTATTTCAACCCACAAGATTTCACAGTCCTCACGTTCTTTACTTTATAATTTAGAGTTCAGCATATCATTACACCATGACCACGTGAACCCCTGTCCCGTCTGTATATAGTAAAGTTATTGGAGAATGGCAGTTCAAAATCAAGCACATCATCAGTCATCCAAGTTTGAGAAAAAAAAAAAACTAATCAGTCATATTCTAGAAGTTCAGGTAAATGTATTTCACAGTCACTTATTTTGTTTTTAATAGAGCGAACGTTTTGATAATAGACAGAAAGAACATTGCCCTCACTGGGTCCCGGAACATCGCCACTAAGCAGAACGATCAGCAGTAGGTGGTGCCATACCTGAAGCTGTCTGCCCGGAAGAAGCAGGTTTCGTAATAACAGTCCAAAGAGCCTTTGAAAAGGATGATACAGAAAAAGAAAACATCCTTTCAGAGCAAAACAGGTCACAAACACAACACTGAGGGCCCATACTGTTTTTCAATGTCACACCATCGTGCAGATACAGATAACTAAAACGCTCTAACACACGGACAAACCAAACAAGAACTTAAGAATATCAGAGCACAACAAAACACCGACACACTATCCACTTTACACGCATTATTTATCACATTTAATACGGGTTCGATTATTGTGGTAGTTTTAGTACGAAGAGTAATTGCGATGATCGAGTTATTACTTCTTTACGCTTTAAAAAATAATAAAATAATGAATCTCTGAAAATACATTATCCCAAATCAAGTACTAAATGATAATATACTGACATCAAAATATCGATAAATATTTAATATTAATAACTTATTTTTGGTATTGAATTAAACTAACTTCATAACGACCTTACGACAATTAATTTGCTAGCGCTCAGTTATAATATTACGGAAAGTTTTACGCTAAATCAGATTTAATAATAATACCTATTTATTGTGCATGTAACGAAACTTGTTTGTTAAGTTATAAATTATATATGTTACCGTCAGAACCCGAAATTAGGTAAAACTAGAATTTCCTAGTTAAAACTAGTTTTCTCAAAGCCGTTTCGAAAGAACTAGTATTAACTAGTCAATACTAGAATATACTATGTTAGTTAGGTAATTCTGGAATTAATGAAAAAGACTATATAATGTGAATCATATACAGTTTTTACTAGTTAAAACTAGTTCTGACCAAAATGGATCAGTTAACAGTGTTTCTGCAAGTTCGGACTTGCTCCTACTGGGAAAGTATTGTTTTGTTTTCTCTCAGTCTGTTCGGAGCCTTTGTAAAGTGTGCAGGTGCGTCTCTCTTGTCGTGGCTACGCGTGTGTTAGTGTTTCGGGAAGTGTGAGGTGATTATCCGTTGTAATGAGTCAGTCCGATAAAGAAACAATTTTGAAGGAAAGATTCTTCAAAGAAATTATTCGTTTGGAAAATGAAAAAGACAGTCACTATAATGCAATGACCAAGGACGTTTACAGTAAACTTTTAACTGAAGTTAAAGAGGCAAAATCTGCTGCAAAGAAAACACCTTTACAGTTCAGACGTTTAAAACGGTTTAATGTTTTGGAAATTTGTGAAACAAAAAAACTGGTGTAGAATAGTGAGCCTGTGAAGTACTACTTACCTGCCGAGGAGATCTTTGATGTTATTGAAGCATCACATGTTGCTGTGGGACACGGAGGTCGAGATAGAATGAAAGCTGGAACTTCTAGGAAATATGCCAACGTTACGACTCAAATGATAAATATTTTTCTGTCAATGTGTGAAACATGTCAACGGAAGAAAAGTATGAAAAAGAAGGGCTTTGTTTCTAAGCCAATACTTCACACAGAAATGAACAGCCGATGTCAAGTGGACCTGATAGACATGCAAGCACACCCTGATCGTAAGTTCAAGTTTATCATGGTATACCAGGATCATCTGACGAAGTTTGTCTTACTGCGAGCGCTGCAAACCAAAAGAGCTGAAGAAGTAGCCTACCAACTGACAGACATATTTTTGACATTTGGTGTCCCCTGCATTTTACATTCTGATAATGGCAGAGAGTTTGTTAATTCTGTCATCAAGGAACTAATGACACTCTGGCCTGAGTTAAAGTTAGTCAACGGAAAGCCCAGGCACAGCCAAAGCCAAGGGCCAGTAGAACGGGCAAATCAAGATATAGAAAATATGCTTGCCTCGTGGATGCATGATAATAAAACAACAAACTGGTCAAATGGTCTCCGCTTTGTTCAGTTTATGATAAATCGAGCTTATCATTCCGGAATAAAACAGTCTCCATACCGTGCGATGTTCGGCATTGAGCCAAGAGTAGGACTTACGACTTCAGCACTGTCATCAGATGTTCTCCAAAACATAAACGATGAGGACGACCTCATGAGAATTATTGAGAACATGAATGAGCGCCTTAGTGAACATGAAACATTTGATGAAGGAGAAAATGAAGCTGGTCCTAGTGTGGTTGATATCACATCATCCAGGAAAGAAGCACGTGAAAATTTGTCAAAGCAGGCCAAGAAAATGAAACGTATTTCTGATGCCACCCATCCACCTGTTGAAGTGGGAGATAATGTCATAATACCAATCCCGGAAGTGGACAGAGCAAAGGCGGATTTTCGGAATGTCATTGGAGTTGTTCTAGAAAAAAAATGATGATCTGCACAAGATTGGAACCAAGGATGGAAAGCTGGATAAATTATATTGCAGGTAAGTTTTCTGTCTTTTATGTGCTCCTTATTGATACAATTTGTATTAACGTCCTAAACAAGCTAAGGAGCTTCTAACGACGGGACCTACAGGTTAAAGTGGGATCCGAACCATTGCTCGGGTTTGCATCCGAGGCGGAGGGCTCCCAGCGGGATTTAGAGGCCGCGACCACGCCCGCAGAAGGCCTTAAGCATTTTCATTTAAGGCCTTTAAGCATCTCTGGTACACACCGGGATGGGGTACGAGATAGCATATGGGAAGGAAGTTGGTTAAGGCCTAGTTTTATAGGTACTATCACATTCTTTGATTGGTATGAGAGGGATAAAAGCTGGAAATCCTCAGTCAGGGTGGTAGGCCGCTGGACGCGAACTTGCGACCTTCCGAATGCGAAGCCAGCACTTTACCAACTGATCTTTGGCCGCTCGGTAATTAAGAGCTATATTGTACATGTTAACGCTGTTGACTAAGCTCCCCACCACTTTCTTTTCTTTCTTTCTTTCTTTCTTTTTCTTAAGATTGTGGGAAGTTGTAGGTCACTATCACAATTTTGGATAGCAAGCAAGATAGAATTTAGTAAGTCTGTGATCTGAAAGGATTATTCCTGTAAACAACTTATTCTTTTGTTTAGATTTTTGAGTAGTCAGCGTGTGGCATCATTATTCACAGCTATTCAAATGTCTATACAGAAATTAGATTGTTTACAGCGCTGATCCTTTTAGATCATAGAATTACTTAAATTCTGTCTTGCTTGCTTTCCAAAATGGTGATAGTGACCTACAACTTCTCACAATCTTCAAAAAACGGAAAGATTAATGGGGAGGAGCTTGGTCAACACCCTTAACCATAGATGTTAGTGTTTTATACGTATCTGTAATATTATTATTAACCGAAATAATGATGGATTCTTCACATCATTTTATGTCAAAATAATTTTCTGTTATAATGTCTATTATGTTTTTCCGGAACCGATTTAATAATGTGTAATCCATCTGTTGTTGTCTGCTGTGTACTCACCAGTAGATTGATAACATGTCACGAACTTGACCCCGGTAAAAGACTGTTGTTTAGCTTGTGAAACCGGTACTCGTGAAATGTGCTTTAGTGCATAGGCGTTTTTGTAGGAAATACGCAGATTAACTACCGGTGTTTCTCTGAAATACTAATTATGACGAATGTGGAAATTGTGCGTTAAAATACATTATTATTTTGTTTTGAAAAGTCATTATTATTTTTTATATAAGTGATTCAGGATTCCCACACCATGTGATTAAACAAAATGTGTCTGTTGTAGGTCTGAATTCGACATTTGCCACGAGCAGTTCCTGACACCAGTC
This sequence comes from Thermobia domestica, assembly GCF_964235325.1. Classification (NCBI taxonomy): domain Eukaryota; kingdom Metazoa; phylum Arthropoda; class Insecta; order Zygentoma; family Lepismatidae; genus Thermobia; species Thermobia domestica. Next base: position 214,835,405 of record NC_137462.1, on the reverse strand, counting down.
GAAGTACCAGATACTGAAATTTCGTTGAGAACTGCAGCCAGGAAAGCAGCATTAACCCCACAAGGGTTCACACGTTGTGTGTGCAAGAAAGCATGTATTTCGAAAAGATGCTTGTGCAAGAAGAAAGGTTTTCTCTGCAACTCAAAATGCCATGATAGTTTACCTTGTGGTAACAAATAGAAACATTTCAGATGTTTTAGCAATAAAAACGTTTTTCTTTGTATTTCATAATAAATATACAATATTACGTCAGTAGATTGGCTTTGGCACCACCGAATTGAATAAGTAGTAGTGCAATAGTAGTGTGTATTTTACTTGTGCTAACATACAAAAGCATTTCAGATATTTCTGCAAAACGGAAGTCTTTTCTGTGTATTTCTGAATAAATAAGTGTTTCTATAGAATTGTATTTGAAGGACAAGGATTCACATATTATGCATGCAAGAGGCCTTATATTTCGCAAGGTACTGCAAAAACAAAGGATTTCTATGATATTGTGAGTGCCATAATAATTTTTAGAAATATATAGAAACATTTATGATGTTTGTGCAAAAGAAAAGTTATTTCTAAGTGTCTTAATAAATACATTTCTTCAGGTTTCACTAGTAATATTGTATTTTAATGAAAATAAATAGTAAACTACGTATTCTTAATAAGCGTTGTCAATTTTACAATTCACTAGTTAATACTGAGTTAATACGAAAGGCTGACGAAACTAGTTTTAACTAGGGTATTCTGGTTTCTACAGATTTCGGGTTTTGACGGTAACACATTTCAGTTAATACTAGTTTTGACTAGTAATAACACGTTTTAACTAGAAGGAAAAATAGTAAAAACTAGAACTACCTAACTAACATTGTAAATTCTAGTATTGACTAGTTAATACTAGTTCTTTCGAAGCGGCTTTGAGAAAACTGGTTTTAACTAGGAAATTCTAATTTTACCTAATTTCGGGTTCTGACGGTAACATATATACTATAAACGTTAATAAAATAAATTAAAAATTTCTTTTTATAGTAACTAGCATGAAAATGCAGTATGCATAATCTGCAATTTAACTCAAACAGAAGTTAGTTTACGCGCACAGCACTTGACATACATTCAATATATTTGGAAACACACACGCATACACACAGGAATCACACACAAGAAATTGTTAGCCACTTTTCCTTCCTCCTCCTCCATTTTTGCATTATTTCACAATACTGTACCATTAATGTCATCTACACCCGCAGGAGAGCGTATTTATCACAGAAAGAACTCAGCGAATTCTCTCTCTTGTATTGTTGAGAAAGAAAACAAGAATGAATTCCGGAGAATGGAGTGGGAAGTGTTTGGCCGGACGTAGTAGTAGTATAAAAATAGACGAATAATATATATTCCGGAAGGCAATTTTGCACCAACTCAGATTCAAAGAATTTGTTAACAAGCATTGTTGCCAAAATAGACTACATTTTCGCAAGAAAGGCAATATTTTATCACGTTCTTACCAAGATATTATTTAAACAGATTATACAAGAATATAAATCAAAATATTTTTAACAGCACCTTGATGCTAGAGCACAGGTGTCCAATTTTGTGCATTGGTGGATCATCATTATGATTTGTAATCATAATTACATCATCATAGATATGTCATTATTGGCAGGTCACTTGCCGAAACTGATGTGGTTCCACGCTCCACGGTTTTCCGTTAACCTCTTTGTCTTCATGTATAATTTTTCTCTTTGGATATTGTAGATCTACTGTAGCCTCCTTCGTTCCCTTCCTAACTTTCCTGCCACAATACCCTCTAGCACAGGGATGCAAATAACCACTCGCCCGGGGCAAGCAGTTCATCAGTGCGGGCGAGTATTTAATATCATACCGAAGGTAAGTAAATGATTTCTGTTGCGGGATGCGGGCTACTACTTCTTTTTTTGGGAGAGTAAAATTTTATTGCTTATTTGCATTCCTGCTCTAGCACATCCCTCATGATACAGTTTCTTCCTAGGTAATGTCTCAACCAGTTTTCAACATTATCTAAACCTGTTATTTTCTCCCCCGCTATTTCTAACACCGTTTTATTCATTTTTCGCTCGACTCAACTAATTCTCCGTATTCTTCTCTACAACCACGGTGGCTCAGTGGTAGAGCGTTCAACTCTGGTGCATGGGTAAGATGCGCACGAGACGAGTCGAGACAGGATTTTTCTGGCAAAATTCGAGTCGAGCCACAGCTCTTCCAATAGAGAAAAATACATTTTTCGAGTCGAGACATCACTTTTACAGCACATTTTCGAGACGAGACAGCCACAAATCTTGTCTTGTGCGCATCCCTAGGGTCCTTGGTCCGCTCCGAGCTCGCGCCAAGTGAGCTTTGTGGTGGACAAACACTGTGTACGTGGATTTTCTCAGGCTTCTCCCATTTTCTTCATTCCCCACCATTTAATTCACTTCTCATCATTAACATCTCCTCTAGCCTAGCCGACTTAACCTTGGGACGTAAAATTTTCTGTAAAGATTTCATTTCATTTCACTTTCCATTCTTCTCCACACCCACATTTCGAAAGCTTCCAATTGTTTTTCATCATTCTTGAATAATGTCCATGTTTCTACCCCATACAGTACTTCACCTGAAACATTTTATGATTTTTTTCTCAACTCTTGATTCCAGGTCCTACAAATTAGTCAGATTTCGCAATTCAATTAGGGCTGGATTTTCTCTTTTACTCAAATATGTCCTCCTCTACAGATCATAAATATAGTTCGGATTTTTTTTTTTTTTTTTTTAGAAAAATATGGAAATGTTTTCTTGTTTGGGAGGTGTAGACTACTGCTTCAACTTAACATTCGTAATATACTATACAATGTTTTAAACGTTGAATGTTAAAAATTATGTATTAACGATGATATGGCCAATGTTCAATTTCAAAGGAAGCCCAATAATATTCAGATGTAAGCAAGAAGATCAATATTAGACATTCATACGCCTTCTTTCATCGTCGCCAAGTTTTACGTCTAATTTACTATGGCAGAAAATAATTATTTGTAACAATACTTAGTGATAAGCAAATGAAATTTAGGTCTCCACTTGAAGATAAAAAACACCTCAATTGAGCTGATGAAAGAAAGAAATTGAAAGAAACATGATATTTACATGTTCGGTATTGCAAAAATTTAGTTGTATAAATTATATTCTCTCCCTATATAATAAATTATATTTTCTCTGCATAACATACTTATCGAGAAATAGAAATGTTTTTCTGAAATCTAAAAACGCCGAATTTAAAAGTGAGTTCTGGGACATTCATTGGAGAAGAGGAAAATTTCCCCCCTTTGAGTTGACAGTACATATATATATATATATATATATATATATATATATATATATATATATATATATATATATATATATATGGGGGGTTGTGTGTGTATCTTTTAATCAATACTATAGTAATATATTATGAAAAGTGTGAAGCTCTAGTTCTTTTGTTGAATACCATTTCCCTACCCCCAAAACAAAATCTGAAAAGACTCTGGTTATCGTACTTAGTGATGGTTTCACGGAGTGGCCCGGGGATGGGATTTCCCCCTCGGAGACACGAACTTTCCCCGGAGCCGTATATCCTGTCGTGTTCAAAGCAGATTTCCGATATTTTCATAATACTACTTTTCGCCCATAGTGTATTGAACCGCCGCCCAGAGAAAATAATCTAAAATCAATAGTCGTACTCATCACCCAGTTATTGAAGCAAAATTATACTTAGTTTTATTCGTCAATAAATAATTTTTAATTCAATTCAGAGTTGCTCAGGTATGATGTATGGATGAATACCTTTTTGCATACTCTTCGAAATTTTAAAGTTCAAACCAGGTCTTAGAGATCGGTTACTGCGCCACGATTAGTTCACAGTCATAGGCCGTAAATCTCTGCTCTACAGTAACACACTGAGGAAAAATATGTACGTGACGTACTTTAAAAAGTAGGTTACATGCGTGCTTCCTGTAGTTTTTGGACTTAAAGTACAGCAGACGTATAACTGAAAACGCATGTTTTATACTTCCGTATATGTGTTCCATCTATTCGTACTTTCCATATGAAACAATATAGGCGGTCAGGATCTCACATACAAATGAACGTATATAATATATAGCTGACGAAAGTAACTTAAGTATATGCATGTGATATACGGAAAACTGTTAAATGCCAGACATCCTGCAACGGCATGATGTAACATCTAAGGGCAGTGCGTGTGTAGCACATATATATATATATATATATATATATATATATATATATATATATATAATGTATGCTTCATACTGATTTCTGTAGTAAGCAATAGGATTCCGTGTACAATATACCGCTGTCCAGAGAACGGATGTTTCTCAGTACATGAGCTTTTTTGGTTTCACTATATGTTGTGTTCTTGGATGACTTTCATTTTCGTTTTATGTCTCTATGCATCGCCGCAATAATGAGATAAGGGACGTACTATTACTATAAGGTCCGAATCTCGAAGGAACTTAAAGTAGGTGCAGTCAACGGGTGGACTTATCTTCATGTGATACGATGCTGCAGAAAACAAGCTCTTCTCCCAATACACAATTTTGCTTGTAACAGAGCTAAAATTCTTTCCTTATATAAAAAATGTTCTAGGAAGTGTAGTAATTTAGTAGATTTTAGTATTGTTTGTTTAGGGTAAAACATAAGCATATTCAATTCTCAATGTATTTAAAGGAATATTTATTTATTGCAGACCCATTAACAAAAAATTAGAAAACTGTTTTCAATTCTACAAGATGACGATGGAAATTGCCTTTTGCTCACGTTCAAAATGTGAAAATACAAAAAATTGATACTTCATTGAATTTGTATAGAAATATTCATAAAAAAAGTTTTATTTCGAGTTTGCAACGCTGTACACTGTAACGTGTAAAGAATAAAAGTCAAGATATGATAATGTACTGTTCAGTTGTTGAAGGGAAAGAGAACTATGCAAGTAATGTTTGTATATACGCAAACGTGTATATATATATATATATATATATATATATATATATATATATATATATATATACTATATGCACGCTTGCATATGTATAAATGTATACTCCTTTTTGTTTTGTTTTGTTTCAGAAGGTCGTTGAACATAGCATTGGAAATTTTATTGCTAGTACCACTGAGTAGAGAAAATAAGCAGATATTTGCATTTTAGCCCCTGAAGTTGAAGTGTAGTTCGGAACATGGGGTAAAAATATATCTAAGTAGGCAATTTATGTCAATCTGTGCTTGTCGCTAAGATTATTAGAGCGAAAGATTTCGATTTCCTCAAACTTATTTATTTTTCTCTTTTTCTTTTTTTCCTTTTTCGTGCATTGTTGTTTTAACATATGCTAAGTAAAAAGAAAAAGTGGCACTCCCTTTTAAAGATAAAAAAAATGCTAAGATATAAAATATACGGCTATTGGAAGCAAATGCTTTCAGTGTTTTCATGACATCTTCGTAAACCATTATGATATATATTTGGCAGAACGAGGTCTCCCCAAACGCGTGGGTTTGGGGGATGAAGGAACACTGTTATGTTCTTTCGTAGAATCGAACAATACTGGTAATAAGCGGTTGAATTCTGCTCCCGCTTTCGCTATAAAATGTTCTATAGATTTATCGCAGTATTCGTCGCTTGGAAAATGAATATCCTGTCAGTATCAGAATAAATTTCCATATTTCTATTGAGCCTCAGTAAAATGAGAACAGTAAAAATGTGTGTATATTGTATAGATTATATTTCCTCTGACATCCTATGATGCACTGTACTATCATATTAAAGCAACTCTTTAGTTTAATTCTGTTAAACTAAAAAAAAAAAAAAAAACTTTAAAATACTTGTATAAAGAGAAGAACTAAACGTTATCTTAATACAATCTGCAAAAACATGCTCAAATGCATGTACAAAATTAAAAAGGATGGTGTGATAAATACACATTTCACAAGTCTTCCGAAATCTGCACTGAATTAATACGTAATTGTATTATTTATAAATGTAATAAAGTCAATTATTGTGCTATATTTCTTAACTTAATTTTTAAGCGCTGAAGCTCTGCACAAGACAATCTACTTTGCCATCTGCTTGTGTGGCGTAGTTGTTCATTGTAATATATCAGGGGCACGCGAGCTCTAACATTTTGCCCAGCTGAGCATCATCGGACAGAACTTTGGCAGTTGGGCAATATCTACTAATTCTGTTTACTTTTGTTAGCGTTACCAATTTAATTGATAGTACAATATATTAATTACCGACTTACTGGTTAAAGTTTTAGTGGCAGAAGGTCGAGGATAAAGGTGAGTGTAATACGAAGTATTGTATTTCTCGTCTCTGCAAAAATGAAATGAAATGAAATCTTTGAGTTTCGCTGGCTAGGCCAAAGGAGACGGTGATGATGAGACAAGAAGAAATTGTCGAATGAAGAAAGTGGGAGGAAACGACAAAAACGCTAGGAAACCTACGCACACGATGTTTGTCCACCACAAAGTTTACTTGACGTGAGCTGAGAACGAACCAGGGACCCCGTACACCAGAGGAGAACGCTCTACTACTGAGCCACTGCGGCTCCTTGTTCCCTCTGCGTTATTTCCCTAAATGACATGGTCAAGTCAGCTATTTTATGTAGATGTATAATACTAATTACATTAACGTGTGTACAATGATCAAGGTGGATATAGAAAAAAGAAAGAAAATATTACTAGAAAATATTCATATTTACCGAATTCAGCTATTTCTTAGCGGCTTCCCAATCAGCTCATTATATTTGACCAACATTGGAAAATGTATAATGTAACAGAGACCATTAGCATTGAACGCTATACAGTAACATAGCTAATTAAAAGATACTTTTGTTTTGCTTTGAGTGCTTTGTTTTTAGCATTAGCCAAAGAAGAACAAAATAAGATCTTAAATACTGAAATGTTTATTGTAAAAGAAGTGAGAGTCGGAAAATGATTTTAATACAGGGTTGGCGAAAACCATTGTTTTTATTGAGAAAACAAAAAAAAAAAAAAACAGTTTTTTTAGTTTTTTTTTGTTTTTTTGTTTAAACCAGGTTGTTTTGGTTTAAATAATTTCCTCTATGTATTCATATCATATATGGACAGAAATAAGTTTGTTTTGCCTTGGTGTTATTATGCAACAACCGGGTTATGCTGGAAGGGGTCACATTATTTTTAAGCTTAAAGCGGAATCCAAACCGCTTCTTGACTTACATCCGAGAGAAATTGTCCTCCATTTGAACTCGGAACCAGAACTAATTGGCCACAAATGCGATACGTCTGCCGACTCACTCATGAAGGACTCCTGATAAAAATACGTTGTACTGATCTTTACATGCTTGTCAATATAATTGTCAAGAGTCATTTCAGAAGGACAAAAAGATAAACAGTTGCACAAGTGGAACCATTATACAGAATTACATATGGACAATTCCAAAGTACTACAGAGTACAGAAGAACTAATTTTGTCCAAGTTAGTTAACAACGACATTTATTATTCCAAGTTAAAGAAATACAACGACTTAATTTGCATATCAGTAAGCAAAGTGAATAAAGGTACGAATTATTTGAGTCTACTTTGGCTCAGGCTCATTTATACAAAAATAGATACCAAAGATACTTCTCATTTTACTATATGCCTCTCGTGGGGTTTGTATGACCCCCCACACAAAAAATGTACGGCATTTCTATGTATTTTATCAATAGTAAATATTATTGAAACGAAACAATATTTAGAATTTTTCTTTGATTGCAATTACATAACTATAATAATAAACTAAATAAAAACCAGAAAACAAACATTCATAAACTTATATTAAAAAAAAAAACAAGAAGTTACTTTTGTATTATAATCTTTTTGAGCACCACAAATGTGTGTTCACCAAGATTTTACAAACACTTACACTTTTACGAACATTTTTCGTTTTATGGTTCAAACCTTACTAAAATTCTTTAAGTTTGATTTATGATATTTCATTATTGTAAGTCATTTCGAAAATGACTCGCATATCTATAACTATTCTGTTGTGGGAATATAATTTGTTAATGACTATGCAGGATACTTTTAATGCTGTTACTATGTGTATAGTCGGGAAATGTATATTTGTGGTAAATTTCAAGAAAAAGAATTATAAATACGAAAATTAGAATGAATAAAACAAAATGTTGCTAAGTGGACAAGAATTTTTTCCCCGTTATATTGTTTTTATTTACTGCTCTTTTGACATGAAATATATCACATACATACTTTTGCCGATTATACACATACTAACATGATAAGAAATACCTGGCAAATTCGTTATCAAATTATATTCCTATAACAACATATTTATAGACATGCAACAATCATTTTGGGCATGACTGTACCTATCACAATACACCCCAAACTAGAACTTAGAAATAGAAATAATCTCATATTTCAACACGGCAGAGCTGGGGTTGTCAATTCCAATAATACCAAGGTTATGCAGAACAAACCTGTGTTTTCGTCTTGATTTGAACAGCGAGACGAACCGCTGTTTAACTCTCAAAGTTCCATCGAGATTAGACTAAATTCTAATATCTCCACTTTGAAAATCAAAACAAAGATATTGGAAGAATCACTATCTGATAATGATAATATGAATATTCAAAAGTTGAGCGAAATTAAGATCTGGACAAGTAGGGCAAATATTTTTCATAGAGAATGCTAGTTAGGAAGGAAAGAAGCATTTTCTTTTTACCAAACAGGAAATTAAGAGTGACAGGTTATTTCCAATGACTTTGCTATGACATATTTATTTATTTAAAACACAATTATTCTTCGACGACAAAGGTAGTGAGAGGCCGCTGATGCACAGTGCCATAAGGGATAGGAAAAAGCCTCCTTTGATCTTTGGGAAGTATGCGAATTGTTTTTATTGTCAATTTAATGCTATGATTGCTATCGAATTATCTAGTATCTATGGAAATACGAAATTAATTGTTGGTGAGAACATATTAAGTTTTATTTCTCAAAGCATTGGAATGAAATATTAATTTCTTTTACTATTACTTGAATTATACTATTTCATAATGTAATATTTAATATGACTTAAGCAGGTACTCACGCACTGCAGACACATTCATATGTAAAACTCAACAATGAATGCTAGACAGAAAAGCACTTACCTGAAAAAAGAGAAAATAATTATAAAATTAGACAAAAATAATCAATGGATTTTACTATAACTTATTAGATATTTATTGCTATAACTGTATTATAATCGAAGCAGTAATACACTAGTGCATGAACATACGAATATATGAGAATATTAAATATTGAATATAAGTAGGAACGCAATTTTGATATACTGAATATAATTCTATGAATAACTGTGTACGTTGCTTAAGATAATGACTGCATATAATAATAAATATAGAGGAAAAGACAAGAATTAAGACTTCTCAAAGAGAGTCATAAGTATGCGTAAAAGAAAGGTAATAAAAAAGAAAGAACTTGGTGGGTCAAAGAAAACAAATCAAAGAATTATATGGTATTTCTAATTTGCCGCACGGATAGTAAAAATATGATTTCATTATAGTGTAGCATAAAGTGCGGACTCAGGATATCTTAACCATATATAAAACTATATGAGCTGACATAAATTATTGAGCAGTTCCTGTAGGGTTACAACGACTAAATATGGCATGATTGTAGCTTTCCGGAACTAACCCACAGGAAAATTGCTAAGAGTGAATATTTTTAATTTTTAGGGAGTCTAAAGAATTTCCCTATGTTATTTAAATGACCTTTTTTGGACCTACAATCTCATGTTTTAGGTACTTTGAGTTGGAATAAAAACTTGAAATTCGGTATGCTTGTACAATTTCGTTAGTACTACCTAAGTAAACCAGCAAAACTTAAAAAAATCCAACTTTAGAGTGGTTTTATAGGGAACTGAAAAATCTTCCCCATGTTATTTATAAGGAACACCTTTTACACCCCCAAATTATTGAGCAATTTCTGTAGGGCTACAATGATTAAATTTGGCATGATTGTAGCTTTTCAGGACAAACCCACAAGAAAATTGCCAAAGGGGGATATTTTAAATTTTTTTAAGGCTCTAAAGGGGATGAATTTTAAATGGGTGTTTTCTTGGGATAGAAAAGCTTATGTTTCAGAAAGTTGAGATAGGAAAAGAAACGATAGAATTGCGAGTTGCGTTTCTATCGATAGAAACGATAGAATTGCGAGGCCGTAGGCCTCGCAGACCTGGGTGTCTGGAGGCGGAGCATCCAGCTAGCCAAAGGCTAGTCATATCATATAGCTGGATTTTGATAATAATAAAAATAGGTAAGACTTGATTTTTGCATTTCATAAATGTTTATTTTACATGATTTTGACAAAAAAATATTTTCACGGGTGTAGATAATAGTTTACTCCTGAATAGATTTAGCGTGCTAAAAAAATAACTAAGATATACTCTACTACGACCAATACATAATTTCCTAGGGTAGAGACTATTAAGTATTTTAAAATTGTGACAACTTCAATGGTGCTGAACCTATAACAAATCTGTAATTACCATGATAGATACATTACTAGAGTATGCTTGAAACGAGTACTAGAGTACGATTATTCAATCTAGTTCTTAATATTTAAGCCAAACAATGACTTAAGATAGCGACTATTTTATAGACAAAATAGATCAAAATAGGATATCCAATAAAACATATTCCATCTTATCTATAACAATTTGTTTGTATCCTTTACACGAATTTACTTATGTACCTGTACTATATTAGCAACTATTATTTTATCTACTAAACATTAGTAAATAATACATTATTTCAACAGCAGTAACTGTTAGGTTAAGATAAATCAAGTAACAATTTTCTTTTTTTAAAAAAAAGTAACATTTATTTTACGAAAAGCGAACTCATTTTATAATTTATTTATTTTCTAGGAATAAGTTTAGTTTTTTATTTGTTATTTAATAGTCGGTATATTCACATTATTAGTTTATAAATTTCCATGGTGAATAGAAATCCCATTTGTTGAGGAAACAGAGCACTTAGAATAACACCACAATTCCTTCATTTTTCAGAACTTTTCTACATCTAAATTTTTCTAACACGAACATTAAACGCAACACACATTTTTACAATAACAACATCTATACCCAATATTATGCACTGGATTGAGCATTTGTATTATTCAAGTATTTCTCACTACCTATAGACTTATGCCATTCGGTGGAGACAACAATGGAGCATACCACGATTAATTTGTTTCCCGCACAAACTGGTTAGAGGGATGTTACTATTTTCTAGTGCAGTGGCATGATACTACCAATGACACCAACTACATATTCAAATTGGTATTTTATTTTTGTGTGTTTTGTGTTTATTTTACCCATTTTCAAGTGATAAGTTATTTTTGGTGTTTATACATTATTGAAATATGATATCTATATATAGTGATAAACCATTTCTAAAACTATCAGTACATAATCACATTCGTTATTATATAGTGCTGTGATTGATTGATTGATTTTTGATGTTTATGAAGTGATTGGAAATACTTTTCAATGTTTTATATCGTTCAATTGCAAGCAGAAGACGAATTAAGTAATTTTTGCAAACTTTGCGAAAACAGTTAGAATGAAGGACAAGATGTATTTCAAGAAGGTTACGTTTACACTTTTGTTTACGATACAGTATTCTTTAAGACAGACAGAAAACAAAAGTAAAATATTTCTTTGTTCTAAAGACAAATTCAACGCTTAATGAAAAGTACTATTTACATGAGTGACATTCAACTAACATATTTTTGCCATCGATAATTTTATTTTTGGAATTTTAACATTTTCTCAGAACTTGAAAACATTTAATTTTTGGTCGAGGAAATTGTTTGAATTACTACGAAATGAAATATTCTTATTTTAAAATTCCGAATTTAACTTCAAATTATTTTATCGTTTAGATATTAAGTTCAAATACTTTTATAGTTTATGTTTCAGATTTTATTTCTCGCATTTAATCCTAGATTTTATTTCTGTCTTGCGTAACAACACAGGACTTAAGCCCGGAGATTTGGTAGTACCAATCTTATTTCGAGTTAAATCTGATTCTCATTTACTTTATGAAACATAAGCAAGAGCGGAACTAAGTTTACATCTAAACAATTGTATATGAAAACTGAATCATGATGTAAACTCTGTTGTACAATCATGTCTGAGAATTCGTCTTATGCGCTAATGACAAATTCTCTTGCATAATTGAATTCACCACGAAAAGTTGGCACAGACATAGTTCTTTCTTACTAAATTCCAGAATTTGCTCTGGAACTTCTGAATCCCGGACTCGGAGTAGTTTTATTACTGCACGTGGCTTTATGTCACATCCACGAGCTTTTCGATTATCAGATTTTAATCTCTGAAAGTACTAATAAAGACAGTGTCCCATATCGCAAATTACAGTTGACGAATGTAGTATTGTACCATAATTTCCTTGTATGAAGGTAATTTATAACAACAGAGATATTACATTTATAAGCCATGTTCCAAACTGACATTTCTATGCTCCGGACTGACTCTTGTGAAATAAAACTAGGATACTGAGACAACGAGTGCAATGAGCAATAGTATTGTGCATAAAATGACATATATATCACTTTAAAAATGCGTGCATAAGCTTATAAGCATTTAAGCTTACAAAACTGGTCACAAAAGCTTAAAAAAAGAAACTTACACTGTAGGACGATATGGACTACAAATGTATAATATTGTAATTCTTACAATCCTTTTTGAACAGGTTATACTTCTACAATTTCGAATTCTTCCTCTTTAAATGGACCAAAAAAAAAAAAAACTGCTGAGCTACATTTTCAACTGTATCTTGTTGGCCAACAAAAACTCAGTCCTATCTGTTCCAAGAATTACATTGTAACAACACTGTCATCTTTGCTGCAGTGGAGAGCTCTGCCGCTCTGCCGATGTAGAATCTCTGATCTTAAAACACGGCGTAATATGGATGTTCTTGAAGGAATACTTCCTCAGATGTTGCTTTAGTGTCTTGTGGCGGCATGTGGCATAAAAACTTGTGCCTCATCCACTTTTCTGATGCAAGATACCTGCCGTATCACTCTGGCGATATCTAATTACCTTGAAGAAGTGTTCTCACGCAGTCTTGGAATAGCCACTATATCTTTCCAAAATTCATCAAGATCCTCTTTCTCTGCTTCAATTTCATCCATTGTCACTTCAAAAATATTGATATGCTTCACCCTGATTTCAACTTGTGTCACGATATCATGTGCATTTCTAATGGAGTTTCCACTTAACATAACCCTTCTTGCAATCCCTTTTACATCACCTCCTATACCATCTACAGTTCCTTTCCCGTGGGAGGTTGCAAAAAATTTCCATTCCACGACATCCAATGTTTCAGGTATTCTTGTTATATCTGCCACCATGAACTTCTGCTTAAACAGGCTAGATGCTCCTTGAGAGAAGATTTTCAAAGTTGATGCCACTCCTTCACGGAATACACCCTGATTATCAACAGCAGAGAGATTTTTTAAAGGTAAACATGAACTGCATACTTTTCATGTTTCAAAGAATTCGAAACAAAAGCAAAAGTCATTTCCTGTTGCTGACCATTGTCATTCAAGAACCACGATACTGCTGTAAAGGCTGACACTTGTTGTTAACCCAGTGAGCTGACTGGATTTCATTCTACTCTTTACAGGTGAAATTTTCAGTAAAACCCACCACGAGGAATGTCTGCTTTGCTGTTAGCAAAACATGTTGCTTGTTGACGGTTTATAAAAGTATAGCTTAAGAAAATCAGGAACGTTACCAGTTAGTTCATCCAGGAGGTCTTGAATTGTAAAATGCTTGTGTAATTGTAAATTGTCAAAATATAAATAAGAAGCTCTGAAGTACAAGCTCGATGTTTACCCGACAGAATTTCTGATAAGATTAGAGAACGAAAACAAGTCCAGACAGGAAAAAAAAAAAGCATCTGTCAGCCCGGAACATACACTTGGTCAATCCGGAACACAGTTTAATGTCGGTCCGGAACACAGTTTACTCGGTTATGGAAGAAGCTCCAGTAAAGTCCTGCGGCTCATTTGAAAGGATGTTTAAAGGAGACAGAAAATAAATTCACAAACATACTGCAAACTACATAAAGTTCAACATGGAAAACGTTCCGGACTGACACAAATATAAATAGTGCTTATTTAATATGGAAGATAATTATATTTACATACACTATACTCATTTTACTCCTTGATTTATGAAATACTGATGACAGTTCATCAGTGAAAAAAAAATGGTCAAAATCTTGCTGTCGATCCCTCTGTATATAAGTTTATAACTCAACATACAATTTGCCTGTTTTAATCACTTGGATAATCTATTATTTATTTAGCATTATTTGACAGTGAAATACAAACTGTATTTAATTAATCTGTTTTGATCTGTATTCTATATGAAATTAGCTTTCAAATGATGTATTGCACATGTGCATAACAGCTGTTTCATTTTTTCCTTATCAGGTTGACATTTGTCTGGAAATGCCCAATATCGAAGAAAATACATTTAGTTAGATCGATTGGTTGGATGATGACAAGTGAAGAGTTCAAGACTGAGGCTATACGAGACATAGACCTGCAGCTTAACGTACAATCCGAACCACATGAGTTTCCACAGGTGACCTCATTCCATAGCAGTTTGAGTCAATAAACGCAGATTTTGCGTATAGTTTGTGTTAGCCAAGAATTGCAGTTATAGTAACCAGTTGCATTATTTACGTTGTGTGTGATTCGCAAATATAAATAAAATATAAATACACTTTTTGAAAATAACCATGAGTATTTTGTTGAAAAAAGCACCGAGAATTAATTCAAGCACCTAATAATTTCATGTTATGCCATCTAACCTATGTGGCTTACTGAGAATTATTGATTATGGTATTTTCCAAGCCCTGTATAGTATTCAAATGTTTATCATGTTGATTAGTTGCCGCTGTGAGATTGTTATGTTTTAGTATCAGTTTTGTTGGAGTGTCAATTAAATACATGTTTAATGTTTCGACCATTTACAGTTTATTCTTGTAAATGGTTGTAGGAAATCCCGGATAATACCTGGGTAGTTTATCCAGGAGCCTATAATACTGTTAAGACGGTCCTGCTTGACGCTTTCTTTCTAAAGCAACATAACATAACTGCTTGTGGAATATTTTAGTGCTGTGAGCTATAATAAAAAATGAAATGAAATATTTGAGTTTTACGTCCAACAGTTATGCCGGCTAGGCTAAAGGAGACGGTGATGAAGAGAAATGAATGAAATGGTGGAATGAAGAAAGTGGGAGGAAACGGGAGAACACCGAGGAAATCCACGCACACGATATTTGTTCGCCACAAAGTTCACTTGATGGAAGCTGGGATTAAACCCGGGACCCCATGCAGCAGAGGTGAACGCTCTACCACTGAGCCATCGCGGCTCCGAGCTATAGTAAAAAAAAATCAGGAAACATAGTAGTTGTAGTAGAAGAAATAGGAATAGTAATAGAAATAGAATTAATTAGAAACTACTTTTTAGTCATTGTTTAATGTCAAAAAGTGTTCTGAAGTGTTGTATTTGTGAACGAGAAAGTCTAGAACAGAGATTATCAACCTTTTCCACTGGCGCACCACCAAGCACTGAAACGTGGGACGTAAAACTTAAAGATTTCATTTCATTTTTAATTATTAATTCAACCATAAGACGTACGTACCATCAACAACAACTCGCGTACTGTCAGTGGTACGTGTATCACAGGTTGAGAATCTATGGCCTAGAAGTATTCTACCAGTTGTTTATAAAAAGACGTATACCTCGATATATCCATTGAGTATACGGGCAGAAACGACTTGTAAATGTGTAAATAGTAAAATGTCATAATACTGTTTAAAAGTAATTTCTGTGTCAGTTTACTCACAGGAACACATCTGAAGTTCAGGTCCAACACATTTTGAATAGTCCAAGGATAAGCAATCATTATTCGGAGGTAATTCTAGATTACCTTATTCACTGATAGAACACTTCAGAACCTTTTTTAACAATGACCGAAAGTCGTTTCTAAACCATGTTCAAATCATTTTCAAGTACTGATTTACTTTCTGCAGTGCAGTAATAGAACCATCGGCACCAGCAGAAGCATCATCATCAGTAGTAGTAGTAGTTGTTGTTGTTGTTGTTGTTTAGCAAAAAATAAAGAATATTACTGATACGTGACTAAGTTGTCTCCCTTCCACAACTTCCCCTTGCGAAAAATGCAATTGATCAATAAAAATTTTAATATCATTTCCCAGCACCAGAGGCTTAAAATACATAACTTTTAGTTTGAAAGAAGATCAGTTTCAATATTCAGATTTCTAACAGAGGCAAGGCTTCTACCAAGAGCCGAACCCGAGACTGCACTTGGCACTTAACGATTTAGAGACTGCACTCAACCCTTACAAGTTTCTTCCTGACAAAAGTTCATTAAAAAGACTTTTAAAGGTGGCTTTAAAGGGGTACATATTATGTACACATCTCTAAGGTTTTAACTTTATTTTACACTTACTATGTAATTTTGTGTATAAATGGTACCCAAGAAAAGAATTGCAACTGACCTCTTAGCATTCAAATCTTCAAAATAGTTTTGAAAACTACTCGTTAGCGTAAAATGTGTTCTGGAATTCTGCGAGAAATGTAAGCTTTATTGTTAAAATCTTAGCAACTGTATTTTCTGAAGAAACTCTCAGTAAAATAAACCTAAAGAGCCCAGCTGTTTTTGTGGCCCCAGAAACTTGACAACCTTACCGTGAAACCACACCTACTTCTGCGAGCTAAAATTGTTTCAGCTAAAAGTTCATTCCCACCTCTAGCGCACTGGAAGACTAAGGCTTTTGAACTTTTTTTTACGGTGTGTGAAGAACACATTCTGTCGTGGGCAAGGGCCAAGTTTGCCGTTAACATGGGCACAAGAAAGTTTAGCAGTATCTGAGAAGGAAAATGACTGGCTGCGCCTTGATTGGCTGTTAACAGTTTTGTTTGCGGTGGCCTCGTTTTTTTTATTTGATAACCCCTTTACCCTACCATCACTTCCTTCTCTATTTTGCCAGTGGCACGAAATGGAGAGAGCCTTCCCGACAGCCAAGCAAGCAAGCCTCATTCTTGCTACGAAAATAGCTGTTTTTCTTTCCTACCTTTACAGAAACACGCAGCGGAGATCAAACATGCACTAGAATCATGTAGTGCTTTGAGACAAATCCTTTCTGATATGAATTTTTAACAAAGCTAAAGATATTTCTGCTAAGAAATGCATACATGGACGCCGGTTAACCAGAAATACGAAACCTTAAATGGAAGTACTGCATATATGAAATAAAAACTTAATGTAGTCTTTTTATTTTTCTGTAAAATGCATTTTCTTTCCCATTAAGTAAGAATTCGACAACAGGGGTTAACTAATATTCATAATTTTTATACAAAATGTCATTTTAATATGTATTATATAGTTATACAAATCACTGAGCTGTACCCTACTTCGGTTAGGAAAGCTAAAAATCTTTACTAATGTATTGATACTCATATGGAGAATGGTTTAAGTTTTGTTTCTAAAGCCTCGGAAACTTTTATCATACAGGATGTTGGACAAGAAATGTTTAGATATTATGAGGAGCATTAAGTTACTTCTGACACACAGTTCCAGTATTTGTTTGAACTAAAACAAATTGTTGTCAGATGTTCTCATTTTACTAAGACCTTTAACATTGTGAACTATATAATGTGTTCCTAAATAATGATTAACTTCGAACACACTATAATAATTTTTTCTTCCTGTCTGAGTAATGATATCTTGCAAGGAAACAAGTTTTAATTTCAAGTTTCAGACACATTCTACTTTCAATGCCACATACACAACCATCTAACTCGTAAAGGCCAAGAAATACAAATGAGCTAAGCTTTTTACCCAAGTTTCCGACAATAAACTATATACAAAGTTAACATTGTGGACAATATACAGAAAAACATCTTGTACGATATATTTTCTTGCAAGATAAAAATGCGTTTACCTGTGAAGTTTAAGATAAAGACAAACTGAATATTATCTTCCATAGGATAAAAGATTTGAGTTTAATGATACCTCTCATATTTTTTATTTAGTATTGCTACATAGTTGTATATCAGCCTTATCTTGTCAACTACGCTCATTTTTCTTTATTATTTAAGATCGCTTATCCTCTTTTTATCTTTTAATATAGCTTTTCATCCTTGTGGTTAGAGTACGTGCAAAGCTTCCAGAGTTGCTTTCCTTTTTGACATTTTTTTTTCAATGAACATTGCGTGATGTTTTATGATTTCAAGACTTTCGCACTGAACATTTTATCTTCCTCTGTTTTTTTTTTCTTCCCAAAAGCTATGAGCTTAGTCTGAGGGACTAGCAGTAAGGATACTGTTAGGCCAAAGAAAAAGCTTTGCAGTATATTTTGCACAACACATCCTACCGCACTGACCTTAGGGAGAAAATGGTTGTGTCCGGGATTGAAGACCAGGCCTAAGTCCTCTCTCTCGCTCTCGGTCATTCCTTTTCTTCCAGCCATAAAATTTATTGACAAATGGTCTTAAAATCCGCTTACAAAGACCACTATGCGAACGCTAGTTTTGTGTATCTAAGAGTGCAGAAAAAATTCAGTTTGACCGAAACATTTTCAGCAAGCTAAGATTTCTAATTTACCTTTCTAAAAACATACTAAATACAAACTTTCCTTTTTTTTTAAAAAAAAAAAAATGCTCTTATGCAAAGTAAGATAAGCCTAATGAAGAACCATACTTTTAAAAATTTCTTTTTGTTATATTTTTTGCGCCGTTTTCTTTGTACTTCGTGAACAAACCAACTCT
The DNA here is from genome assembly GCF_964235325.1 of Thermobia domestica. Taxonomy (NCBI): domain Eukaryota; kingdom Metazoa; phylum Arthropoda; class Insecta; order Zygentoma; family Lepismatidae; genus Thermobia; species Thermobia domestica. The sequence goes on along the minus strand of NC_137462.1, from coordinate 214,816,479 downwards.
GTCAGGCGAAATTCCGCGCGAGCAACTCCATCAGTTGATGTAATCATGAATTATTCTGGTCCTTTCTTCTTTTAGCTTCACGTGTATGTATATGTGTGGGAGAGAAAGCATGTGAGTTTGCGTGTGTGTGTGTGTGTGTGTGCTACAGTGTGTACAATTCTAGAAACACGTGTAATTTCCTGCTTTCTGTCAGGAGTACTTAACCTGCATCACGTTTAACATTTGAAGACACGTAATACTATGTTCCTAAAGGTTTTGAAAGAAATAGCTACTAAGTGCTAACAGAGTGTTGCAATGAAGTGCAAAAGAAGATATTTCCTGAGTTTTTCTTTAAGTCTTACTACATGTAATTGGACATTTTCTCACTACCATACTTCTCTATGAATAATTTTCAATGTCCACAAAGAGAACAAATTTAAATTGTTGGCATAATTTACACCTTGAACCCTAGTTATTCTACTCAAATGATGTATATAATCAAATTTCATTTGTGAAATTATATTTCGCAATGAGTCTAACAAAATTTGGTTGACTTCGAAATATGCTTATTATAAAACTATATTTATGTGCTATTTCTAGTAAAATGCTTTACATAAATACAGGGTGCGGCACGTAAAACCGGCCCGTAAAGTGAACACATAAAATGAAATGTAATGTATTGAATATGATTAACTACAACACATAAATGAAATGTAATGTATTGAATATGACTACTCACCTTCACAGCAGCCTTCACAGCAGGTGCTGAAAGTGTCCTCCGCCCATTTCAACACACATGTGAGCACGATTAAGGAGATTCATATATACCCTTGTCAGTTCTTGTGTTGTAATGCTATTGGTGAGATCCTGGATCCTGGTCTTGAGTTCTTCAATTGTGTGTGGATTTGTTTCGTATACTCTTCCCTTTAACAGTCCTCATAAGTAAAAGTCACACGTGGATAAGTCTGGTGACCGAGGAGGCCACAAGCCTTTGCTGATTGTCCTCTCTGGTGTAAACATCTCACGCACAAGGGACAATGATGCAGCTGATGTGTGGCATGTTGCACCGTCCTGCTGAAAATAACATAACTGACGCTCCTCTTCGGTCAAGTGTGTATAAAACTCCTCCAGGATTCCCATATACACGTCACTGTTTACTGTCGTCTCAAAGAATATGGGCCCAATAACGCGTGTGGCGGAAATGGCACACCAAACACCAATCTTCTCATCATGCAAGGGTACCTGGTGGATTGCGTGTGGATTTTCTGTCGACCAATACCGGTTGTTTTGGGAATTTACGTACCCAAACAGGTGGAACCACGCCTCGTCACTCATGATGAGCATTAGTGGATCCAAGAAACCACTGGCAACATTGCTCAACAGCCATGAACAGAAATGCACCCTCTTCTGCAAGTCAGGCTCCTTCAGTTCTTGCACAACACTTATCCGGTACGGTTTTAACTTCAGTCCCAGGCGTAAAAGTGAGGAGGAACGCGGGCGGACGTCGTTCCACCACTTCCACAAATATCTATGGCGTCTCCCAACTTCCCAAACAAACAAACAAAAAAATACAATGGGAAAAGATAGGCACGGTGGACGGCGTTACTTCAAGCGTCCTCCTACCTTTTCAGATTCACTTTTACCCCTAGTTATGGCTAATTTTAGCGTTGTCAGCAGCTCTTTTAAAAAGAGCTTTAAGCTTGTTTTACCTAATCGCAACCTTAATATACCATGCCATTAGCAAGGATCCAACAGTAGTTGTTGTACGATGCCTTACCGGCTACGCTAGTGCTATTTTTCTAGACAGCATATAACTACAGCATGATTTTGAGAGTGTAACTAAATGATCGAATAATAATAATAATAATAATAATAATAATAATAATAATAATAATAATAATAATAATAATAGACCTAGCCTTTCTCCTTGGGGTATGTTTGGAGTTTCGGAGGAATCCTTATGACTGCTACTCGAATTTACATTAATTATCAAATTTGAAGTTGGTTGAAATTCACTAATTAATTATAAAAAATCAAGATTAGAGAACAAAAGCATACATAAACTATACATAACTCTTGCAGTGATTCGTATAGGAACAGAATTGAAAAGACGATAGCATGAGAAAAAGTGTGTTGTGCACTCCATAGTGGATTCATGGACATGTCATCGAAAGAAAAGAATCATATCGGTAAGTACACTGCATTATTGCCATTTTGTTCTTTCTTACATTTTCCAAAATTCGGTACCAAGCCAATGAACTGTTTGGTGGAAATTGCATCATAAAACTACATTATTTATCGCTTCATTTTACTATTTCAATTTACACTTTAAAAAATAGCACAAATGACCAGATATTCCCAAATATATTTTACATATTCACAAATTGCGACCCCCAGGCCAATGTGTAATTTCATAACATCTCGTTATTTTTTATATGTTCTGTGCATTTAATATGTATACTGAACAAAAATATGAAAAATAATGTTTTATAAGCACTTAGGCAAAATGCTGATGCCTCGTGGCACTCCATAATGAAATTTATAAGGAAATACCGCGAGGCATGAAGGTAATGCCTTACGTAGTCAGTGACGGATTTAGCAATATAATAACTAGGTCCGGGATTTACTCCGCGGCTCAAGAGAGACCGCCAACTCCAGGCTACATACGTATTTCTTATGGGTGTGCCTGCACTTTGTCTTTAGAATATAACAGATTGTTTAGTATAAGTCATTTTAAAAAATTGATACAAACTACATAAAGTGCATTATACCCTTGTTCTGGCTAAAAAAAAAGTGTCACTTCCGGCGATAGGTGAAGTAAGATCTAGCGTCTGTCGCGTCGCGGGTGTGTGTCGGATTTCAGCGACGCCACGACACAGCTTGTCGCGCGTCTTCGACACACGAATTGTCGTAGTCTTCGAAGGACCTATAAACTTAAAATTTAAATAGGTCTAGCGGGTATTCTTTATTATTATTATGCCTAAGATGTAAAAAATATCATTATATATATTTGTTGATATTCCTTATATCAGAATGAATTTTCGTTTTAATTGTTGTTCTTAGTGCTAACATTTGTTACTATGTGAGCAGGCAGACAGGTTTCAAATATTTAGCTAGGTATATGCATAAATCTACATACATAAATCATTAAACAGTCTTTTACTGTAGAATTTTCAGAAACTGAATTTCATTTTGAATATTTTAAGGTATTCAAACAACTTTGGTGGAAGAAAAGTTTAAAGGCACAATGGAAAGAATAAGTAGGGCAACATCAGAAAAGATTAAAACGAACAAAGGAAAAAGTTTCAAGGTAAGCTGTACTTATTTTCTAGTTCTCGTAAAATATTGAACTCGTTCATGAAATTTATCTTAAAATACGAAATACAAATTAAATACATATAACAATCCTACATTCAGTATATTAACTCACTTTTCAATTCCAACTTTTTTTCTACAGAAAAAAGTTTTAAATGCCACACTAGAAATCTTGTAATCTTTGCTTTTAAATTATACATTCATACAAGAGGTCTGACAATTAAGTTCACGAACTCATCTCCGTGCGTGACTGAGGTTAGCGCTATATAAGGAGTTTTGATTTTTTCCAGAAGTCTATTATTTTAGTGTCTTATAGCAATGGTTGTATTGACGCATGACGGTTTGTACTCAGTTGCGTCCATTGCTGTTTGTGCTTGAGCTGGTTTTCTATCGGAAAAATCTCTGAGCTGAAATTGTAACAACGAACTAACGTGTAATTTTTAATGAAGCTAAGAAAGAAAGGGCAGTGGAATACAGGAAATTTTAGAGCAGGTGTACGGCGAGAAGTCTGAAGAAACCAGCTATGTACAGATGGGTTAAATGATTTTCGGAGGGAAGGGAACAGGTGAGAGATGACGAGAGGGTGGGGCAGTCTGCAACGAATCAAACAAATGAAAACATGGCCAAGGTTCGTCAAATTGTGCTTGCAAATCGGCGACTGACTTCATAGCAGACATAGTGAGCATTGATAGGAAAATCGTGCGGAAATTTTTAATTGAAGAGCTTGTTACTTTCAAAGTGTGTGCCAAAATGGTCCCAAAGGAATTAACATATAAACAAAAGTAAACGAGGGTGGAAGTGTGCACAGACATGTTGGAAAGGCAGGAAAGTTTTGGGCCGAATAGCCCCAGGTGATGAAATCGGGTCTTTGCGTATAACTCCAAAACAAAGGAACAGTACGTGGTCAATGGAAGACAACTGACTCCCCAGGACAGAAAAGTTCAGGTAATCAAAATCACAAATCAAAACGATGTCGATAATATTGTTGATATACTTGGGATCGTACAGTACGAGTTTGTACTACCAGGTGAAACAATCAATCAAGCGTGCTATTTGGGAATGCTGCAAACATTCCGTTAGAAGCTGAGACTCAAATGACCAGAATTTTTCGCAACAAACTCACGACTTCTACATCATGACAATGCATCTGTCTACACGGCACTGTCCATACGAGAATTTTTGACCAAAAAAGAAATAACTATAGTAGACCATCCGCCATTTCTCATCTGCTCTCGTCTCCAATGACTTTTATGTTTACCTAAAAATTAAAACAGTATTGAAGGGAAGGTATTTTGGAGACTAATAATAGAAAGCAAGCATGAAGGCCATTCCAGAAATAGAGTTCTAAAAATACTTCGAAGGGTGGAATAGGCGCTGCCATCAGTGTATAGCTTCTCAAGGGGAATACTTTGACGGTGATCACACCAGTATGCAGTATAAGGTATGTAGCACATTTTGGGGAACGAGTTCAAGAAATTGCCAGACCTCGTATGTCTACATATAATAATGTTAACTTCATTGTGGCATTGTTACTTGTTGAGAGAGAAAACGTCAGCTAAACATACTTTTTAGATTTTACGTACAAAAATACTTTTGTAATGTCTTTTTCTGTACCGATTCTACATAAAGCATAGGACTATAGTCTAACGTGGGATTCGAACTAGATGAACCCCACCGAAAATAGAACTCATTTCCTACCCGCACAAGAGATCAAAAGAACGAATGTTAATCACTTGGCCCAAGCTCAAAGAAGGTTTTCGTTCATGAAATGTTAATTTTATAATACATTAATTTCATAATACATTAAATATATATAAATACAAGTACAAGAATTATAACAATCATCAGCTTTCAAAACTTTAAAATATATGACCTGAAATAGCCTTTCGTTCCTATGCAGGAGATAAGGCAAAAAGTTTGAAATGTAGAGTTTTAGTACATCAGTACAGATTCAAACTCCATTTTCTATATAGCTCGAAATTTAACACCCTTACTTTATAGGTTAAGAGATCCGAGGGCTGAGCTGCAGAAGAGTTGCCATTCATTTATTCGTAAATATAACTTTTTTGAAACTTTTGTTTTCACAAATCGTGGGAGTTATATGTGAACGTCTTTACAAACGATTTTCACATTCACATAATTCTGCATGTAGAACTATTCTTTTACAGATTTTTCTTTAATTGTCTCAGTAACAGTATTGGCAATAAAATCTTTTACAAGTAGTAGCTACCTGTATTTCCAGATATTGATTTTATTCTTCTATAACTAGAAACCTAACTAATTGGAAAACGATCATTAAGAAGACCTAGGTGCAGATGGAATGACAATATTAAGATGGATTTCGCAGAAATAGAATATAAAGTAGAAACTGGATTCAGTTGGATTCAGTTCTAAGAGTAGAAGTCAATGGAGACCTTTAGTGAATGCGGCATTTAATCTCTGGCTTCCATAGGACATAGAGAATCTCTTTCATGTTCTTGACTTTTTTATTTGTTACTACTATGTAGTTCGTCTTATCAACATTTATTTAAAGGTTTTTAACATTGACAAGATGATACTATATTAACCTTTCTGACACTATCTCTGAATCATTAATTATAGTACAATTCAAATGTGCATTTCAATAATATACATCACTTCTAAAAATATTAACGTTTGATATAACAAGAAAAAACAAAAAAACACATTCATAAAATAACACGGTATTTTAACATGATTTGACATTTTCTAGAAACTGATTTTGAACGTGGTAACATATCAAAAGGTCTACAAAAAATGTCTAACAGTGGTTAAATAGGACACTAATTATCAATCAAATATATCAAAACTTCTAATATGTATAAGAAGTATATATCTAGAAACGACTTTTGAACCTATTAAAACGCTTTATACATTGCCGATACTTTCTGAACATCGTGGATGACACTTATTCATTCTTATAAAGGCATTTTTGGACATATGCATAAAACATTTATTTTTCGGGAGGAAGAACCATTTTTTAAAAATTAACATTTACATAATGAAATTAAAATTTAAAAATATAAAAAGAGATCAGGGATCGAACCGGGGAGCCAACAAACAGGTAAATTCTCTACCACTGATCCACCAGGTTTGTGAAGACTAAAGGCGTTATAAGTTACTTCATACTGAAACGAGCTAGCGCACTGAATTATTGAGTTTGAGGTTAATTTATCCAGACAGCTGGGCTCGCAATTTTAGACATTTCTGCAAAATGCATATCCACCTCTATACTATTTATATGATCGTAATGTTAGGCTAAAATAAAGTTATACACTAAATTTTGTTAGCCCCGCTGCGATTATTTATACCATTGTAAACCAGACAGAACATAATTTAGTTTGAACTCATCTAAACGAATCTAACTAACTCACTCACTCACTCTATGGGCTACGGAACCCGTAGGTTCAATGTAGATCACAAAAGCTTTCCATTGACTTCTATACTTAGCCAACTGGATCCAGTTTCTACTTTGTATTCCTATTTCTGTGAGATCAGTCTTAATATTGTCCTTCCATGTGCGCCTAGGTCTTCCTAGTGGTCGTTTCCCGGTGTGTATTTCAGTTAAGACTTCCTACTTTCTTCCATCCTGGCTACATGACTTGCTCACCTGAGCCTCACAGAGTTGATGACCCTAACAATGTTTGGTAAAACGTATAAATTATGTAGTTCCTCGTTATGAAGTTTCCGCCATTCCCCATTCTCGATTCTCTTGGATCCACATATTCGTCTCAGGATCTTGTTCTCGAATACTTTCAGTTTATGTTCTTCCTTCCGAGTAAGCGATCATGTTTCGGAACCATACAGACCAACAGGCATGATTATCATTTTATATACTTTAAGCTTCAAATTCCTCGCCAGAATTCGCGACGACAAAAAATTTTGAACTGAATAATAACACGAATTTCCCGTTTCAGACGAAATTTAATTTATTCGTAAATATGGTTTACGTCTGTTAATATCGATCCTAGATATTTGAAAGTATCCACTTTATCAAAAGTATTATTTGATATTTTAACGCATTCACAATTTTCCATATTACGATTCCGACGAATTTCCATATTTAGTTTTCTCTGCATGTACTTCTAGACCCATATCCTGGCAAGCGTTTAATAAGACCTCCGCATTTCTTTCTATTGTTCTCCTATCATCCCCTATTAAATATACATCATCAACATACGCCATAATTTGGTGAACCGCATTCAACTCTAGGTCCTGGCTGCTATCTTTGATTTTCCTTATAGCGTATTCCAGAACAAAGTTTAATAATTATGGGACAACGCATCTCCTTGTTTCAAGCCATTCTCGATGTGAAAGCTCGTGGACAAAAATTTTCCTACCCGAACTTTACTTTGGGATTCATTTAAATGTATCTTAATTAACTAATTAGCTTTTTCGGTATTCCAAATTCTGTACGAATGCTGTAAAATGTTTCTCTCATAACCGAGTCCTAAGCCTATCTAAAATTAAAAATAGTTGATATACCTGGGTATTCTATTCCCACATTGAAAAAAATATAGATGTCGTACTTAAAAAGTAGGTTACATGCGTAATTCCTGTAGTTTTGGGGCTTAACGTACAGTAGACGTAGGCTAAAACTGAAAACACATGTTTTATAATATTTCCGTATAAGTGTTCCATTTATACGTACTTTCTTCGATTATTTGTCGAAAGGTAAATATTTGGTCAATAGTTGATCGATTTCGTCTAAATCCGCATTGGTAATCTCCAATAGTTTCATCTGCGTATGGGGCCAATCTTGCTAATAGAACGTTTGAGAGGATTTTATAGAACGTTGACAGAAGAATCGATAATTACTACAGTCAGTTTTGCCGCCTTTCTTGTGAAATGGAAAAATGATTGATTCTTTCCACTCATGTTCCAATTCTTCCTTGTTCCAGATAAGGAGAATGAATTTGTGTATCTTGTTCCATAATTTTTCGCCTCCAGCTAAAATTAACTCAGCCGGAATTTCATCTACACCCGGAGATTTGTTTCTCTTTTATTTCTTTATAGCGGTTTCTACTTCTATTCGGTTGGGTTCTGAAATATACGATTCTCCGGTGCGTATCTCCTTTTCTCCACACACATTAGTTCTGGCTGCGTGTTAAAGCAAATCTTCAAAGAAATCTTTCCATCTATTTAAGAAGCTAACTGTATCAGTGAGAACTGTTCCGTCATCTTTCTTTAATATATAAGCATGAGGTTGATAGCCTTTCTTAAATTCGTTGATCCCCTTATACATATCCCGAATGTTTATATTTTTACCATTATCTTCAAGTTCCTTAATTTTAGATTTCAAAAATCGCGTTTCATTGTTCTAAAAGTTTTGAAAGTTTCCTGCCTGATAACTACACAAAATTTCGTAGACATGTCATTCGGATTTTGTAGCCAACGTAATTTTGCCTGTTTTCTCTTCTCCGCTAGTTGAATGCATTCCTGGTCGAACCATGGTTTAATGCTATCTTTATTTCAATCCAGGTATCCTTAATACTAGTGCACTCCGAATTTTTTAAAACTTATAATCTAATCGAAACTTGAATTTGGTATTCCTCTCTTAGCTGGCTCTCTTATAATTTTTTTAAATTAAATCTCTTCGTATTCAGATATTTAGTATTTCCTTTATCCAACGATAGTCTCTCTCTTATTATCGCTGCTACGAGGTAGCGTTCAGTGTCACGATTAGCTCTTCTAAAAGACCAAACATCAATTATGCTAGATTGCCTTCTTCTATCTACTGAAACATGTTTGATTTGATTAGTGCTTTTCCTTCTGTTGAGGTCCAAATATATTTATGAACGTCGCGATGTGGAAATTTTGTACTCTTCACGATAAGGTTTTTGGATGTTGCAAAGTTCACGAGTCTAACATCATTGTCATTACTTTTCTTATGCAGACTTTTGTTCCCTATAATCGGATTGAAAATATCCTCTCGTCCTACTTTCACATTGAAATATCTAAATAGAATTTTCATACGGTATCGCGGGAGTTGCTCAAATATCCGTTCCATTTCTTCGTAAAAACTGCCTTTTATATCGTCATCCTTATCTTCTGTTGGGATATGTACATTTAAAGCAATAATATAACACCACCGACCCTTGAGAGTGATTAAAGAAAGTCTCCGTAAAAGAACGTAAACTTTCCGGAATTCACAGTTCCATTTCCTTCCCATCTACTAGGTCCATCCTGTATTTCTCCAACTCATTCCTTACCTAAACCAACCTAACGTAAACCTACATAACGTGAGTTTTATAAGCTGGCGAGGGTTAATGGAATTTTTGCCAAAATAATAGTGTTATTTAAAACTACGTTCCAGGTATATCTATTTCAGCAAAAATATAATTTGGTTTTCAAGGTACTCGATAGGAACACGTGTTTTAAATATATTCTACTAGAACAAAGTATCGACAATTATCCCGGCGAAGTAAATGCTCAATTTGTACTTAAAAGGGTATCATAATATCCCAACTTCCTTTGTATAATTCGTTTTGCCGGCATTGTAGGATTGTAGTGCATTTTTCCTAGGTAGTTCCTGTGTAATTACTTGAACCGCTTGCGACAGGTCATATGGTTTTCAAGCCTCACACGGCGTTTAATTCAATCGTGATATTTTGCACTTTCGGTGGTTAATAACTCTAAAACGGATCTTGTGTCGACCTATATTTAGGCCTATTAGAAATTGTTTCTTTCATTTGATATAAAGAATCACCTCCGAGAGTTATGTCGCTGAATTTCTAAACTTACCTGTACAAGTGAAAATATAGTTATCATACTATGTTCTCCAACTATGTCTCAGATGTGTTGCATAATAAGTTGTAACTTTGCCTTCAATGTGTTTGATAAGTTTTTAAATATTTCCTACCGGAACATTGTTTGGAGAATTAACGCTTTTCAGCTACGCGCGAATTTGTTTTAACATTTTTACCCGTTTTCTGCACAAAAGCTGTTATAAAAGTATTTAAACACTGTTTCATTTTCTATAGCATAGACTAAAATAGATTAGCAGATATTGTTCAAAACAGTTGCGTATTTTATAACTCATATTTTTCAGAATTGTTTTGTATTACATAGGACATAACCGAAGTATTTTATGTATGTAAAATCACAAAGTATCGATCGAATTGTTTTTAGTGTTCAGTCAATAATGAAATAAAGGAGGAGGAAGAGAAACGTAGAACTGTTTGTCAAAATATTGAAATAATTTGTGTTTGAAACTCCATCAGAAAATATGACAGTAATTTTGAAATTGTTTCAATAGTTTTATTATATGGTACAAGCGATTATTAAATACAGATGAAAGCATATTATTTTATATTACTATTCATTTTTACAATCATTATTTAAACAACCAGACAGAAAAGTTTCCAAAGTTAATAATATAATTTGCATAATATGTGCAAAGCAGTCAATGCACGAATTCCTCATGCCAAATATGAGACAATATAACCATGATAAAGACCAGGATGCACAACTACATAACTGAATTATATTTTATTAAACGATGCTGTACTTTAAGATTTGTAAATTAAGTAAGGTGAAAATTCCATGGGGATGAATACTTTTTTGAACTGAAAGAGTACAATATATTTAACAGCTGGAAAATGTATTTTATTCTATCACAATAGATTACGTTTTTTTTTTTTTTTTTTTTGTTTAAGTTAGAAATGAGCACTGCCATAAGTAACACTTCTACTTATAAAACTGGATATATCATTTCAGCATGTCACGTAGATTTAAAAAACTTCATGTTTGTTTGTTTCCTCAGAAAGTAAAATTAAGATCCTGCTTGTGACTTCTACAGAGAATTCTGTGGAACATTATAACATGTAAATTCGAACCTAATGAAAATGTTATTTCTTTATTTCAATTAATTACTCAGTACTCTTTTTTGCCTTTGTTTCCCCTTGGTCCAACAATGGATTGATTGATTTGTATTGAAGTGACATATCAATAGCGAGGGTATGCGATAGATCAGTGTCTCTCAAAGTGTGGGTCGCGACGCATTGGTGGGTCGCGAGAAGGTTTTCCTCTTAATTGTGAAAATGTTATTTTAACGCAGAAACATATGTTGTAAAGTAAGTACCATTCAGAAAATGAAAATTGAAAGCGTTTGTTAATGAAGTGAAGAGTAAGTTCTTATTCAGAACCCTGCCCTCTTGTACAATTAGTAGAGATTTTGCCTTAGGATGGAAAGAGAATAGGTGAGTCAAAATCTATCATGGGGTAAGGCATTGCGTTGAGAATAGTGTTAGCTCTGTGTTACTTTTATATGAAAAAATTAGAAATATGATTTACAAAATTTAATTGGTTTGAAATACCACCATTTCGTAGAATGACAATATGTATTTGAATAAAAGTAGGTAGGCCACACAGTACTTGTTAGCATTTAATATGGGTCATGGTAACAACAAGTTTGAGAACAACTGCGATAGACTACTAGCTGAAAGTAGAATGTGAACAACTGTAGTATGTTCGATGCTGTTCTTTTGGATACAATTTCATCCACATCGGAAAACAATTTGCCATTCTATTGACTCAGTGGCTGCATTAAGTGTATAGCCCAGTTCTGAACGCTCTGACAATACAAGAAGAGCTGAGGAAGAAACGTCGTGGATTGGTCCAAAAAGGGTTGCTGCTGTTGGAAAACAATGCATCAGCTCATTCCGCCCATGCATCCGCGAAGGCAGCAGTAGAACTGGGATATGAAATATTGCCCCACTCCCACACTCACCGGACCTAGCACCAAGTAATTTCTTTCTCTTCCCAGAAATGAAGCGTCCACTCAAGGGACGCAATTTTGACAGCAATAATTACATCATTTCTGAGGTTGAAGTGAGGTCTTAAAGCCAAATTGCAGACTTTTACAAAACAGGCTTACGGAAAGTGAAGAACCGCTGACAAAAGTGTGTCGCTAGGCACGATATCTGCATAGTGAAGGACTATAGCCATCATAATGTCAGATTTCTCCAGGGTGGATTTCTTTTAGGTAGAGTGCACGATCATTTTTTGCCCATTGTACAATGCTCTAATACTTTTTCTGCTAATTCGTTTCGGCAATACTTAAAAAGGACTAAAATTTTGACTATTACTCCAAATGTGCACTAATGCACCTACACATTTACAGAACGGTAACAGGAATTTTATATGTATGAAATCCTTACATTGTATATGCGTAAACAAATACATATATCGCCGTTGGAAAAACAAACACTAAATACAATATACTAGTTAAGAGTGTAATTTGTTACATATAAACCAATAAAGAATTTATTCCAGCACTGTTAGCAACGAACGCCATAACTTTCAGCGCCACAAAAATGTTTTTTTTTTCAAAAACTACACAGAAGAATTTCCCCTCAAGTATATTGTTTTGTACATCTCAATTCAACTTATAGACTAATATATGTCTTACATTTGATAGATATTTTAGTTAGGCAAAAATTAAAATTTAATATCTTATTAACCATGCTGTAGAGGAATTTGAAGCTTAACATATATAAAATAATAATCATGCCTGTTGATCCGTATGGTTGCGAAACATGGTCGCTTATTCTGAGGGATAAAGGTAGACTGAAAGTACTTGAGAACAAGACCCTGAGACGAATATTCGTACACAAGAGGAACCGGAATGGAACTTTGCAGAAACTTCATAACGAGGAACTACATATTTTATACCTAGACATTGTTAGGGCCATCAAATCTAGAACACTCAGGTGAGCAGGTCAAGTAGCCAGAATGGAAGAAAGTAGGAATGCTTTCAAAATTTTGACTGGAAATCTAATAGGAAAACGTCCATTTGGAATACCCAGGCGCCGATGAGAGGATAATAGGAGATGGCTCTCGCAAAAATAGCAAGAAACTGAATCCAGTTGGCTAAGGACAAAATTCAGTGGAGAGCTCTTGTGAACGTGGCATTGAACCTCCGGGTTCCATAGGCCATAGTACTAGTTAGTTAATCATATTGTCATCTTGCTAGTATCCTAATGAAGAACTTAAGAAGAATATATGTCAGTATCAGTTTCACCTCAATAAGATAAATGGTTCTCTTATACCATCAGTTGTTAGATTTAGAGACAAAATTGTTTTTCTCCAGTTTCTCAAAATTATGACGTTTTACACTTGCGCATCATTTGTTCAACTCAATAAGAGCGATCGATTGATATATTTGGATTTTTCTTTAAACATTACTAATATTGCATTATATTTTCAAAATGACAGAGTTGATGACATCCTATACTACTCATTTTTCATTTCGAGCGAGTACATTTACTAGTAAACCAAGAAAGTTAATGCTTAGTATGTGTGTACTGTCAATAATGATCTCTGGCTTTCCTGATGAACCGCATATGTTAAATTTATCTTTCAAACGGAAACGAAATTGATTTTGATGAATTCAAATCGAACATACATTATAGGGAAACAAAACGAACTAAATTAAAATATTGCGGAGAAAGAATAAGTATGTATACATATTATTTTCCAATCTTACCTTAGGCAACACACCTTACGGTACCGAAAGTTGAGTTGCATACGGGCACGGCGTTATACATGTCCGTGACTTTTTTTTTTTTTTTTTTTTTTTTGTAAGAATCATCATCGTCATTCGCTGCTTAATGAGACACTGGAAGTAATTGCAAGAAATTCAATGTATGGTTTAGCTATAATGGAATTCGTTACATTTGGGGGATGAACACTTGTACTTTAGGTGAAACATCAATTATTTTAATTCCGCAGATATGATAAAATTTTAGGAGGCTCAGTGATACAGAGTTCACCTCTGGAGTATGGGATCCTTAGTTCGGTCCCAGCTCGCGCTAAGTAAACTTTGTGGTGGACAAACACCGTGTGCTTCGGTTTTGTCGGGGTATTCAGTATAATTTCACTTTCTTCATTCCACCATTTCATTCATTTCTCGTCATCATCGTCTCCTCTAGCTTATTCAGCATGAGCGTGGGACGTAAAGCTTAAAGATTTCATGATAAAATTTTAAATCCTGGTCTGTTGTTCTGCTAAGGTGCTGTTTAACACTGGAGTGGTTGTGTGGAGGACAATAGCCCTCCAGACGGATTTTTACTCTTTCAATAAATTGTTATTATTACAATTTATTACTTTTGTTACCTTAATAGATCTTATTTCATTTAAAAGTAGTTAAATAAATCGTTGACATGGAATTCATACACAATAAACGTTAATTGTATAAAATTTGAATATATTTTAAAAATGGAGGATTATTGTCGGACTAAACCACGCGACCACTGCAGTGTTAAATAGTACTTCGCAAAGCAATAGGAGAAATCATGTCACTAGTGAAAGTGCCCACGTCTGATAAATATCTAATTGCACTTTATGTACTAATTTAAGGACACTAAATCTAATTTATTATTCTGACAAACATAGAGATATTAAAAAATGACATTTGTGAAAGCACAATTGAGGCATTTATCTCCAAAACTAAAAACCTCTAATCAGACAAAACTAAAATCTCCAAGAACTCCAATTAAACAAACAAGATCATTTACAATGACAATTGATAAGATTTTTTTTCTTACTCTTATCAATGATATAATTTGCAATAACGATGTCAATTTTTTACATTTAGAATTTAACAAAAAGGAAATTTATAAACGGACAAACATAATATAAAAATGTAAATTAAATGACAAACCAAAGAACATAAAATAAATTAGACATGCAAAACATTAAAAGAAATATCCTCAACCTGTCATAGATAAAAAGTTAACCGAAATATACAAAATGATGTGCAAAGAATCAATGCATTACATAATATACGAAATTCCAGGCAACACTGTGCTGTGCAATGTGATATAATTGAACCTTCATATAGCAGTACTTGATGGTAGATGTGGCTAGCGTGGAACGGATTAACTATTTAAGATAAAAAACCTCTTCCATAATAGGAGCAGAGGGGAATGATTTAAAAATACAAGCTGTGTTTCCCCGCTGAATTGCTAAACTGAGTCTCTGTATTAAAAATTGTTTGCTCCGCGGATCTCCTGTTTTCGCAACCAACTGTGAACCTATTTGTTTCACTCGATTCTTTGCCTCTTTGCTGAAAACACCCATTGTTTCAACAGCAAAGGGAATGATCTAAATCTAATTAAACTATTTTAAACGGGTGGTGACGAGAGAATTTACCTCACAATTTGCATTTCCGTACAATTGTGCTTTTTATGTTAACTTAAGGATCCTGGATCCAATGGAACTATTTTCAAACATATCGGTCCAGGTTTTACGAGAAAAATGACATCAAAATTGAGATACTTATATGTATATCCCAAATTTGAAATCAAATTTTCTGGCCACCTCATGCACTCGTACGTTGGAAAATAATTCTATTGAATTAACCTTTCTTAAATTGATATAAAAATTACAAATGGAAATGAATCCAAGGATAAATCCCTTTACTTTGGCATAAAAGGTACTTCCGAAATCCAAATTTTGAGCTCATTTTTTTCATGACTCCGTGGACTAATATATTTAAAAATAGTTACATTGGATTGAGTGATATAAAATTAATATAAAAAGCGCAATTGAAAATATATGCAAGTGTAGGCATGTTTACTATATAGTGGCACGATCGTTAGTTCTTTATCCAAGAAATGAGTAATATGGAATGTGTAGAATAGTTTAGTAAATTAAGATCGAATTATTACATCCGCTGTGCTTCGTTTTAAATAACGTTAGGTGACAATGAATTATCTTAATACATTCTTTCGTCATAGCTTTAAGTGAACCTGTGATGCAGCGCCGTAACTTGGATTTTTTCTGGGGGGGGGGGGAAGCATTAATACGCTTATTTGGGCCCCCTAGGAAAGTTGTTTTTCTAATTCTTGGACAACCTCTTTCCATTTTTCTCTCACTCTTTATGGCCCCCGGAGCCTGTGGACCCTCCTGCACGGCAAGGTCTACGGGGCCGTTAATTCCATCCCTGGGCCCGTTCCATACATAACACATTAATTAAGGGGACAATATTAATAAATCTCAAAGCCATACGAATCAATATTATTTCTAGGGTCCCTAATAGTAGATTTTTTTACTGAAATGGGCCCACTAGTCATTTTTGTTTTATTGACCTTTGGTGTGGTGTTTTGTTGATGTAATGTAGTGAACCTGTTTGATGCTTCATTTATAATTTTACATTCACATCATATATGAAGTAAGAAAATTTTGTCTTAAAATGGGCTCCCCTCGAACGGCGGTGAGCTTCTTTGGAGGGGTAGTTGCCACCTGCTCCCCAAAAGTTACGGCCCTGCTGTGATGTACAAGGAAAAAGGCAAGTATTGCAGGGAATCTTTGGATGTCACCATTTGTGCAATTTATACCCATCATGATGTGGCCTTGTGGCTAGATCATACAATAATGAACGATTACCAAGCTCCAATGAGAGAGAAAAAATAAAATGATAATTTGGACAACATGAATGAAATACAATGAAAGCGAAGCTCAAGAGAAAACTATATAAATGAGGGTGTAATGTAATGAAATAGCAATTCTATCATCAGTGAAGTATCAAGAACTGCAGTTATGTTTCTTGAAAGGTCAAAGATTTGGTTCGAATTTAAGAATAATATTTAAGAATAGTAGAGAGAGAAAGAGAACAATATTTTCTTGTTTTATGGTAGTGTTTCGAAGTGTAACATTTATTTAAAATTTATTTAGTAACATTTTAATACATTCTTGTACAACACGTTTTCTTACAATTGTACAGCTTATCCTAATTACGTAAGTCGTATCTGTGCATTAGCTACTACGTATACGACTTCTGAGGTTCGAAATTAATTTTAAAAATAATATTTTTACTACGAAAATGAAAAGAAGTACTTGGAATAGTTGAAAGAACCATATGTGAGCTTTAAATAATTTCAATTACTGAAGAATAGCTTAATTTTGAAAAGTGCTCATCAGCGAAAGAAAACAAAACTGTAATATTGTCACTAGGGGGTATTAAATGGAGGAACAACTGTGGGAAGTAATTAACCTGATGCTCAGACATTAGCTTTGACGTACTTTACACTATGCACACAGATCAAGTCTCCTTATTACAACAACTACTCCCCACCGACACCTTGAAAGCACCAACTCTTAGTTCATTTCCCTTCAAAACCACACACTTAATTCCTCTATCTCTCAAGTGATAGTTAATGAGGAAGTTTGCTTGTCTTTGAGAAACGCACAGCATCAAAGGCAAACGCATACACACACAACACACACTAGATATTCTAATCATAAGAGAAGGAGGAAGGAAGTTTAGAGAAATTATTTACAAATGCCTTGAAACAAGAATTATTATAAATGAACAACAGATAATAATTAATACACATGGTGATAAAAGAACAAGAAATCATTTCACATTGGATTAATACTTGTGTAAGTTTAAAATATATTTAAAAATAAATGTGAGAAAATAGGAAACTTATACAGTGAAAATCGTCTAGAACGAATCTCTCATTACAGTTGAGGGTGGGTTTCCGTTTAATACAGATGGAACAGAATTCAAATTATAAAAGTTGTTGAGTAGCACGGCAAGGTGACTAATTTAGTGATACTAGTTATAACATAAATAATTAAATAATTTATAACAATTACTCGCTAGTTTTTTGATATTAGTATTCAATATACACAGACAGTCTAAAATTTTAGAAAGTATTATTCTAATTCAGAAAAGCACTATTTTTTAAAGACAAGGGGAGAAAACACATCAGTAAACAAAAATTATTCCAGAAAATTTAAAAACAAATGAGAATAAAAAATAGACCATCTTTATCAGAATCATTTTCCTGAAGACGAGCTGACATCACAATTCAAAAGCATGGAACTAAGTTGTTCAAGCTGTCGTATTTCTTAAGTATTATCTAATATTAGCTTTCTTGTTTGTGTACTTGTGTCTATATTATGGCAAGTAACTTCCATTTATAGGTGTTTCTAATACAAAGGAAAAAAAGTTTATGAAAAATGGAAATGATACAGAAAATTTTCAATGAGAGTAAAAAAGGTATCCCCTTTGTTGCGTTGGACTGGTTCTACTTAATCAGAATTTGATAACATCGAAAACTGCAAACTCTGCAATATCAAATTACAATATAAAAAATTACGTTCAATTACATTCAGAAAATTTACGGAACATCATTTCCTTCATTAATATTCACTGAGGACAAGTTATGATTCACACTGTTTTAACACAGGCTTCTTTTAAAACAACTTTCCTAGGCTAAACCCTCCTTGAGAATCCATCATGTAATAAGCTTGGAAGTGACACAGTTTAGGTATGTTTCATTAAAAAAGTCTCGGACAGGGAATCTCAAGTACTAACTATTATATAAAGATTTACCTTGTGTACTTTAAGAAGACCATTTAAAAACATTTAAGGTTCTATGATTACTAGCAGCTTATGGTTATAACTTCCTTAATATATTCATAGTCAAATTTCCATGGAAGCAACTTTAACCAATCCGTGAAAACTGAATTACTTGAATAATGTAGAACAAGAAGATGTGGTTTTAACATTCAGATTAGTTTCCAAAAAAGAGCTGAAAGGTACGAGCCACCACAATAAACTTCCTCGTTCTAATTTCTTAAATGAAGTCACGTTATGCTGCAGTTATATCTGAAACATTTATCAATGAAATATGAATGAAACTGTAGGTGAAAGAAACTTCAACCCCAAAAAAGTAAATTTCTCCTTGTAAATATTTTCATGAGAAATAAGTTAACGCACATTATAGGTTAGTAATGAAACGTTTACTTATGCAATATGAAGAAAACTGGCTGAATCGTTTTCGAAAAAACCTTTGAAATGGAATTCACTTCAATACCCTTTGTTGATTGCTTCTTCAAAAATGGCATATAGTGTGTTATTAACAAAATATTTTTTTTTAGAAATATAAACATAATTGACATACGTTATTGAGAAAATCGTCCGAAAAAAAAAACACCATCAAGAGTTAACCACACCTTGTGAATTATTTTCAGCAGAAATTAGTAATGCTGTATTATGAGCTTATTGACGAAGTATTCATTTATGAAATATGGACAAAATTGCCTGCGTTGCTTTTGAGAAATTGGCCTAAAAAGAATAAAGTACACCTTGTGTATTATTTTAGAATAAATGATTTATGCCATATTATTAGGTTACTAATGAAATATTTATTTACGAATTATGAACACAAACGTCTCAGGTATTTTTAAGAAAGTCACCTGAAAGAAAGTCAGATGCTTGGGTATTTTTCCTTATGTATTTTCCATGGGTATGGAGTAAATTATTCCTTGGGTATTTTTTTAGATTAATGATTAATGTCATATTATGAGGTTAATAATGAATATTTATGTATGACATATGATAAAAATCGGCTAAGTCGTTTTTTCGAGAAAATTTGCCGGAAAAGACTATTCCCAAGAGTAGACAACCCCGTAGGTATATTTTCAGGACAAATGACCGATACTCTATCATCAGGTTACAAATGAAATAAGTATTTATGAAATACGAACAAAATCGCTTGAGTCATTTTTGAGAAAATATGCCGGAAAAACTAACCTCCAAGAGTGAACTACCCCTTGTGTGTTTTCCACAATAAATTATTTAAATCATGTTCTCAAGTTGCTAATCTAACTAACTAACTAACTCTATGGCCTATGGAACCCAGAGGTTCAGTGCCGCGTTCACAAAAGCTCTCCACTGACTTCTATCCTTAGCTAATTGCATCCAGTTTCTACTTTGTATTCCTATCTCTGCGAGATCCATCTTAATATTGTCCTCCCATCTGCGCCTAGGTCTTCCTAATGGTCGTTTTCCTATGGGTCTACCAGTCAAGACTTTGAAAGCGTTTCTACTTTTTTCCATTCTAGCTACATGACCTGCCCACCTAAGCCTCCTAGACTTGACGACCCTAACAATGTTGGGTAAACCGTATAAACTATGTAGTTCCTCGTTATGAAGCTTCCGCCATTCCCCATTCTCGTTCCTCTTGGGTCCGAATATTCTTCTCAGGATCCTGTTCTCAAATACTTTCAGTCTATGTTCTTCCCTCAGAGTAAGCGACCATGTTTCACAACCATACAGAACAACAGGCATGATTATCGTTTTATATATTTTAAGCTTCAAATTCCTCGACAGAATTCGCGACGACAAGAGATTTTGAACCGAATAGTAACACGAATTCCCTGCTTTTAGTCGACATTTAATTTCTTCGTGAATATGATTTTCGTCTGTTAATATTGATCCTAAATATTTGAAAGTATCTACTTTATCAAAAGCATTATTTAATATTTTAACGCCTCCACAATTTGCCGTATTACGGTCCCGACGCACTTCCATGTATTTAGTTTTCTCTGCATTTACTTCTAAACCCATGTCCCTGCAAGCGTTTAATAAGATCTCTGCATTTATTTCTACTGTTCTCCTATCATCCCCTATTAAATTTACATCATCAGCATATGCCATAACCTGGTGAATGCCGTTCAACTCTAGGCCCTGGTTGCTATCTTTGATTTTCCTTATGGCGTATTCCAGCACAAAGTTAAATAATAATGGCGACAACGCATCTCCTTGTTTCAGGCCATTTTCGACGTGGAAGCTCGTAGACAAAAATTTTCCTACCCGGACTTTACTTTGGGATTCACTTAAACATATCTTAATTAATCTAATTAGCTTTCTCGGTATTCCAAGTTCTGTAAGAACGTTGTATAATGTTTCTCTCCTAACCGAGTCGTAAGCCTTTCTAAAATCAATAAATAGTTGATGTACCGGTGTATTGTATTCCCACTTCTTTTCGAGTATTTGGCGAATGGTAAATATTTGGTCGATAGTTGATCGATTTCGTCTAAATCCGCACTGATAATCTCCAATAATTTCATCTGCGTATGGGGTCAATCTTGCTAACAGAATATTTGAAAGGATTTTATAGGATGTTGACAGAAGAGAAATGCCTCGATAATTATTACAGTCAGTTTTGTCGCCTTTCTTGTGAATTGGAACAATGATTGATTCTTTCCACTCTTGTGGCAATTCTTCCTTGTTCCAGATAAGGAGAATGAGTTTGTGTATCTTGTTCCACAATTTTTCGCCTCCAGCTAAAATTAACTCAGCCGGAATTTCATCTACACCCGGAGATTTGTGTTTCTTCAATTTCTTTATAGCGGCTTCCACTTCTATTCGATTGGGTTCTGGAATATACGGTTCTGCGGTGTGTATCTCCTTTTCTCCACGCACATTAGTTTTTGGCTGCGTGTTCAGCAAATCGTCAAAGAAATCTTTCCATCTATTTAAGAGGCTATCCGTATCGGTGAGAACTGTTCCGTCAGATTTCTTTAATATATAAGCACGAGGTTGATAGCCTTTCTTAAATTCGCTGATCCCCTTATACATGTCCCGAATATTTTTATTTTTACTATTATCTTCAAGTTCCTTAATTTTAGCTTTCAAAAAATCCCGTTTCTTTGTTCTAAAAGTTTTGGAAGTTTCCCGCCTGATATCTGCGAAATTTTGTGTAGTTGTTTCATTCGGATTTTGTAGCCACCGTAATTTTGCCTGTTTTCTCTTCTCTGCTAGTTTAATGCATTCTTGGTCGAACCATGGTTTGTTCCTACGTATTTCCGCGTGTCCCAATTTTTCTATTGCTGAATTTTTAATACTATCTCTAATTTCAATCCAAGTATCCTCAACACTAGTGCATTCCGAGTCTTCTAAAACCGCGAATCTATTCGAAACTTCAATCTGGTATTCCTCTCTTACCTGCCTCTCTTCTAATTTCTTTAAATTAAATCTCTCCGTTTTCGGACATTGAATATTACCTTTATTCAACGATAATCTCTCCCGTATTATCGCTACTACCAGGTAGTGATCAGTGTCACAATCAGCCCCTCTAAACGACCGGACGTCAATTATGCTAGATTGTCTTCTTCTATCTACTAAAACGTGATCAATTTGATTATGTGTTTTCCCGTCTGGTGATGTCCAAGTGTATTTATGAACGTCGCGATGTGGGAATTTTGTACTCTTCACGATTAGGTTTTTGGATGTTGCAAAGTTCATGAGTCTAACACCGTTGTCATTACTTTCCTTATGCAAACTTTCGTTCCCTATAATCGGTTTGAAAATATCCTCTCGTCCTACCTTCGCATTGAAATCCCCTAATAGAATCTTCATATGGTATCGCGGGAGTTGGTCAAATATCCGTTCCACTTCTTCGTAAAAACTATCTTTTATATCGTCACCCTTATCTTCAGTTGGAGCATGTACATTTAAAACAATAATATCACACCACCGTCCCTTAAGAGTAATAAAAGAAAGTCTGTCAGT
This sequence comes from Thermobia domestica, assembly GCF_964235325.1. Lineage (NCBI taxonomy): Eukaryota > Metazoa > Arthropoda > Insecta > Zygentoma > Lepismatidae > Thermobia > Thermobia domestica. Next base: position 214,793,852 of record NC_137462.1, on the reverse strand, counting down.
AACAAATTCAACCCGTTTAATTGCTGGTAATATTCGTTTGTGAACGGAAAACCCTGTTCCTAACTGGTGATTTTTATTTCCTTCCCCGTAAAAGAACGTAAAATTTCCGGAATTCTCAGATCCATTTCCTTCCCACCTAACTTCCTGAACTCCTACTAAGTCCATCCTGTATTTCTCTAACTCATTCGTTACAGATTTTAACGCGCCTGCCCTATAAAGACTTCTAATATTCCATGTTCCAAATCTCATGTCCATTTTCTTTTGCTGATGTCGTGCCAAGTTATCAGTCCTTGTCCGAGGCTTTTGTGAATGTTTCTGAACAAGTACCTTTTTTTACAGGATGAGGGTGTTAGCCTTACCCAAACCCCCAAGCTGGAGGACCACTCCTAGTCGTCTGTCCGCGACTGCTTATTCAGTATATTCGCAGCTAACCTCTATATCTAGAGGCCTTCTCCTCGATCCGCAACCTGAGGACGCGCCATGCCGTGGTGACAGGAACCCACGTTACACGGCAAGTTGCTAATGAAATATTTATTTATAAAATATGAGCAAACTCCTTGAGTTGTTTCTCAAAAAATCGTTCTAAATGAACTCACTTCTAAGAGTAAATAACTCCTGGATTTTCCTACAGATATGACTTACACAGCAGTATAGGATTATTAATGAAATATTGATGTACGAAATTTAACAAAATCGTTAGAGCCGATTTTTTTTTAAAAAAAATCCTATTTTCAATTTTCACCCTTCAGTAAACTACCCTTAATTTTAGGGGTTGGAAGAAAATTCGAGAAACGGCCTTTGGAAATCTAAAAATCTTAAGTAGTTTGAAATTTGTGTCGGATATGCTGAATGGTGCAGGAATAGAGACGGAAGAATGAACAGAAGGACAAACGACGAAAAATCACTTTTTCGGTATGTACGGGCTATGAAACCTGAAGAACCGTTGAAATTTCGAATTCAACTTTCCCATGATGATCATCCTTTCTTCTTTCCTATCGTCATTTGAAAGCAATATTAATAAAAATAAAGAAAAACATAATCCATTATCACACATTACCAATATATATTAAACCAATATTCTTTAAAAAATGAAGTTAAACTGCTTGTTGTAGAAACATACCTACAATTAAATCTCTCTCTTCAGTGCATCGGATCTATTCTCTACTGCCCACATATTAGTGCCACGGTTGAATGTATTATATTGGAAATTATTTATCCATCATTTTAAGCCAACAAGACAGATTGCAGCAAATAGGGCAGTACTCTATGGATATTTTAACGCAGGCTTTGTCGTTTTTTTTTTTTTTTTTTTTCGAATACCACGTACTTACTATGAACTATTTTCCTTTCACACAGTACGTGTGTTTCCAGGATAAGAACACTAACCAACCTAGTTCAGTAGCGGATCATCCATGTGAAATCGGAAATACCAATGTTCGATTCTCCGTCTGTCCACTGAATTTACTGTCCATTCTGCTTTGCTAACATAACAGGGGTGGCTCGGTGGCATAGCGCTCACTTCTGTTGCCTGGAATCCTGGTTGGATTTTTGCTCGCGCCAATGGACTTTGTGATAGACAAACACCATACGTGTGGGTTTTCTCAAGGTTCTCCCGTTTCATCCCACTTTCCTCATTCTCATCATCACTGTCTGCCTTAGTTCCAGAGCATGATTGTCAGACATTAAATTGAGTAAAAAAATAAATAAAGGAAACAAAGTTTTTAATGCTCATTTCTTTAAGCGATAGGGATACTTAGGCATTAATTTCAACAAATGAAAATATCATTTTAAAAAGGCCCGATTGCCACACATGTTCTCTTTTGTCTTTTTCTATAGTTTTTAAAGTAATACAATGTAAATTTCCATTAGTTTTATTGCACAATTACATGTAATTCATATAATTGTTGTAGAACTTTCAGTATTAAGAGAGACTAATAGTGGAAAACTTATTATTTCTATTCTGAAAATTTTGTTTGCGGGACAGTAAACTGCTATCTGATCTTAAATATAATTCTCTCTCTTTCCCCCCCCTCTCTCTCTCTCTCTCTCTCTCTCTCTCTCTCTCTCTATATATATATATATATATATATATATATATATATATATATATATATATATATCTAGCAAAGGATCACTTTAAAACCCATGTTAGTTTGTTTTGCGTTTAAACCATAGTTCTGCATTTAAAAAAGCAGGATTCAACATGACTGGTATATAACTTAAAATACCCAAGAGATATGAATTATTTAACAGTAACAGTATGAATAAATAAACAGAAATGCACGCTGGAATACATGTTATTTCACTGACTTTCGCTTTTGTACATATGATGTCAAATATAGAACAGATACACACATCTGTGTGATAAAGGTACAAATGTATAAACGTGTATAGGCGTGTCTCTCTCTCTTGTTACAAAACGTTTATTCAGTGATATTTGGCTCCGACAGAATATAAAATAATTCTCCATTTAATACTTTAGTGCCACGAACTATCATGTAGGATGCTCAACAGCTGTGCTATGTTTGTACCTAGGTATTATAGTATAAGCAAATTGTTTCCATCTAATGTAGCTATAATTTATTTAATAATAATATAATTTATTATTATTTATTATGTACCCTACTCCGCTCTGTAGGGTACATCATCGCGCAAACATACTTTCTCAATCAAGATCAGTTTTGGTACGATGACTAGCCATCGTCTGCGGCATATTCGTTTTATTATTTACAAACCATTCAACCTGAAAACGGAACGCCAAACTTGAACACTACCTTTTTAAATCAAGTACGATACACAAAGCTTGATCATTAGAATAGTATTTGAACAAATATACTCGCATATTGTTATACCACTTGATTGTATAGACATGGAATTTAGTGTTTACGAGTTTTTTTTACGCGTTTCACAGAATGCATATATATCATTCAATACAATTAATTCAATATGACTAACGTAAGGCGAGGGACGATTTTTCTTCGACATGCTGGATGTATATCATATATAGGAACTTTCTAATCAACAGAAGATAAATATGTTGTTCTAAAACATGAATTTAACGTAATGTTCAAGCACGGAGGAGAAAAGATCTTTAAATATATTCATGAACTTCAACATTACGGGAAAGTATTCTCTATATATTGTTATAGTATTTACAATCATTGTAAATAATTAATTAATGGAATGTTTGTGTCAAATTAAACTCTGGAAAATTTCACCCCGAAAAGGGATATTTTGGTGTTACTATACGCTCTTTTCAATGCGTTCAGCAGGAAGATACGAAATCCTGTATATGCGACACTTTCTACTTCAGAAAATACGAATAAGTTATTCAAGTGCACGAACTCAATATGAAAAGGGAGATAGCACACAAAAATAATAGTGTACAAAATATTGTCTGCACTCTGAAGTTATAATTGTGATTATTTTCTAGAAAATGAAATCTTGATCCTTTCTTCAGTTATGCTACATTAGCTAACAAAGACTATTAATACCTAGTATCTACAAAAGAATGATTATGATACGATTGGTGGCACAAATAGAGTAGCAAGTAATAGGATAATCCAAAGAAAACTCAAGACTCAATGTTTTCCACTACAACCGAGCTCCCTTGTGGCTACATGGATAGCGTATAAGTCTGTGGTGTGAGAGACATAGGTTCGATTCCCGGCGGGAGCTCATGTAGTTTGGTTCCCACATTAAACTGTAGGTCCACGTCTCATATAACCTCGCTGCTGAACGGGACTATAAACTCTTATGCAATTTAACCAAATCTTTTCCACTACATGTTCACATGGACAGAAACGAACTAGGGACATCTTGCATCAGAGATGAGTACTTTTACACTCACTGCATTGATCCCCTAACATTTGTTAATATTACACATATATATCTTCACCATGTCTATTATCTCGATGAGGCACCGTAAAAAATCCTTAAAATCTAAATAAAAGGAGTACCTACGTATCTAGACTCGAACTTATATCATCACTTCACTTACATGATCGTAAAATAACGTCACCACATAGTTTACGTAATAAATTTTGAAGTAGCGTGAAAATACAAAATGAAACATTTCCAAAAACTAATATAAATGTTTATTTTAATGACATGTTAACCTACATAATAATAATAATAATAATAATAATAATAATAATAATAATAATAATAATAATAATAATAATAATAATAATAATAAATAAGTAGTAAAATTGTGTCAAATATACTGCTTGAAAGATCTCCTTTATCAAACAATACTTAAGGAAATGTGTGTTTCTTTTGTAGTTTATAGATACTTTTTTTTCTTGGATTGGAGATACACAGTGCATTTGTAATACAATTTTAGATGTTAGCTATACGAAATGTACCATTTTAGTACGATAACTATACGAAGACGCAAGATTACTAGAGAACAGGTTGCCTCGAAACACTTCGGTTTTCGTTCGGAGGGAGTCGGTGAAGATCGTAAATACGTCACATGGAGACCCAACGCTTTGAAGACACATGAGGGGTGCGAAAGAATGTTAATTGTTTGACAAGCTTGTGTGACAAGTGCTTTGCAAATCTTTGTGTGTGTGTGTGTGTGTGTGTGTGTGTTTGTGTGTGTGTATGTATATGTGTGTGTGTGTGTGTGGGTGTGTGTGTGTGTGTGTGTGTGTGTGTTCGAAAGGAAATTTTATTTGATTCTATATCGTAAGCTAACAGATTTTTTTTCAGCTGTTCGTGTTAGTTAAAACTTGGGCCATTTTCTTGGTTATTTCATTTTTACAGTGTAGTGTTTCTAGTTGTGTTATATTTATTTATTATTATTACAGTTTTTCCTGGAATGAATCTGTTATATTCATATTTGGAATTTAGTGCATCGAATGTAAAGTGATTTTTAAATATATACTTCTGTGGTGATGTGAAAATTTAGTTTTTAATTAGTTGCATTCTATAGTACTTGCAAAAGTTTTTAATATGCCGGGCACAAGGTGTACTGTCGCAGTATGTAATAATAGTTTAGTGAAAACAAAAAAAAAGATGATCTTAAAAAACATGTCAAATACTTTAGATTCCCCGTAGATGCAGAACTACGAAGACAGTGGGTTCAACGTTGTAGGCGTGATGGCAAGTGGAATCCAGATTCGTGTAGAGTGTGTTCGGAGCATTTTGTTTCCAGTGACTTCGAAAGAGATCTAAAAAACGAATTAATAGGGCTGCCTCTCGTCATGAAACTAAAAAAAGACGCCGTACCTTCAGTTAATTTGGGGTTAGTTAAAGATGTATATAAAGAAAAACAATTTGAAGACCGCGCGGAAAGAAAAGCAATAAGAGACAATAGAAAAGTTGTAGCAACTTTACTGCAGTCCAGGGAAGAAATAGACTCTCTAGATGCTTCTATGGTTAATACAGAAGAAACTACAATAGATGATTCCTCTATTTTCCTTCAAAAACAAATAGATGAATTAAAACATCAACTTTTACAAGAGAAAATGAATAACAAAATATTGAAAAGTAAACTTGAAACAACAGAAAGGAAATTAACTCTTAAAAGAACAGCACTTTCAGATTTGCGAAAAGAACTCCTTCAATATAGAAGTAAAAATAATTCTCTTCGCGTGGTTCACGAGAAGCTTGTATCGTGACTGAGAGGGATTTTTACTGATAACCAAATTAAGATGCTAACAAATAAACAAAAGCGTATTAGGTGGACTGATGAAGACATTTCTGTAGCCTTTACGCTAAGGTACCTAGGCAAAAAAAAAAAAAAAAAGTACGTATACCTTAGACAAAAACTACACTATCCACTACCTGGACTGTCAACTTTACAGAAATGGGCTTCAAAAATCGATATGAGAAGCGAGAATGGTATATTGGAACATATTCTATGTATGATGAAAGTAGTTGGATTAAATTATAAAGATACCGAAAAACTTACAGTTCTACAGTTTGACGAGATGAAAGTTAAAAGCGCTTATGAGTACGACCAGTTGAAAGATGAAATTATAGGTCCTTATTCAAGAATGCAAACTGTAATGGCCAGAGGTTTGTTCAAAAATTGGAAACAATTAGTCTATGTGAAATTTGATCAAAATATGTCTAAAAGTATTCTCGACAATTTAATTCTTCGGCTGTCAGATATAGGCTACAGAGTCATAGCATGTGTGTGCGATATGGGTGGAGCTAATCAAGATTTATGGAAGGCATACGGGATAAGCAATGAACGAACTTGGGCTTGTAATACAAGAACACAGGAAAAAATATACAAAATTAATTCGGAATTGGTTTCTGGATACAGGTTTCATCTTTCCTGATGGCAGTTGTGACCATAGACCCAGTAAATGCGCTTATCCAGTGTGATAGTCATGAAATTAAAACTTGTTATAAATTAACTGAAAATCACATAAATTGTGAAGGTACGGAAAGGATGAATGTAAGAAGAGCCGCAGAATTGATGTCGCACGCTGTTGCAGCAGCTCTTCATCACTTTAAACCTGGAGATGATCCTCAGTTGGCTGAGAACACTGCAAATTTTATTAGAACCGTTAATGATTGGTTTGATATTATGAACACATATGTTCCATCAGCTTCAGATCTGCCAACTAAAAAGGGATACGGAATCCGGCTAGAAGAACAAAATGCTGCATTAGATAAAATGTATAATACAATTAGTAGTATGTTGTGTCGAGGCAAAAAGAGCATGCAAGTGTTTCAAACAGCCATTCTTGTGTCCATTATATCCCTGAAACATCTCTCATGTGTTCGGAGCATGGGAATGAAGTATGTTCTAACACATCGTTTAAATCAGGACTCTTTGGAAAACATGTTTTCGCAGACTCGTTCCCATGGAGGACTCTATGATCATCGTACAGCTTTAAATGCATTAAATAGAATTAGAATGATTATTTTAGGCAAAAATCCTGGCGTACTGGAAACTAACAAGAACACAAATACTGTCGAAAATGAAGAATTTATTTCAAGCAAATTTCTTTTAAAATGTGGTGTTGTATATACTGATGAAATGCTGAAGACAATGACCAAAGACAAAGATGTTCTTAAGTGAAATGTGCGATATTGAGACAAAATCAGCAATGGAGGAAGATGGACTGGAGTATATAGCAGGTTGGCTTGCAAAAAAATACAAAAAAAAAAAAAAAAAACACACACACAGACACACACACACACACAAACACCCTCATTTAAATCAACAATACAATAAAAATGTTCCCGTTCATCACTCTTCACCATCATGGATTCAAAGCTTGTCTCATGGCCATCTCACACAGCCCACTGAAGAATGGCTTTCGTGTAAAAGATATGGAAAAACAGTTTTCATTGTACCATGGAAGAACAGTGCGTAGGGGAAAAAATAGCATGAAATGTCTGAAGGGAATTGTTTGTGGGAGTAGTGCTAACGTGGATTCTGCAATAGTGACTACATTTGTGCGAATGAGAACAATTGCCAGAATTAAGTTTTTGAATAGTTTGACAAGACAGAAAAATGTTAAGGTTTTTGTAAAAAGAGACGGAAGCTCCCAGGACAAACGGAAGAAAAAGATCAGGAAACTTGTCCAATGAGGTAAGATTTCTAACAATATATTATCGTAGAACACAATTATTATAAATTAATTTTTCGATCATTATTCTCTGTAGTAAATCACATACACTTAAGTTTGATTCTGCATGCAAGCAACAAAAAAGTATTTTAATATAGGCCTATAACGTTAATTCAGTATAGGATTTCTCACGCGAAGACCCTCTTCCTTATTCTTAAGCGTTAAAAGAGCAGACGACAATTTTTTTTGCGCGCTTCATGGGTCCTCGGGTGACGTCATTCCGAAACAGCCTATGACAGTGCAGCATGGATAAGAGGCAACCTGTTCTCTCTAGTAACCTTGACGAAGACGTACGTTTAAAAGAGTTCAGTTGAGTTGATTTTAGTTTAGCGTCCCTTTCAGCAGCAATGCTATATGAGATGTGGACCTACTGATTAACGTGGAATCCGAACCACATGAGCTCCCGCCGGGAATAGAACCCGGGTCTCCCACGCCAAAGGCGCGTACGCTAACCGCTTAGCCACGGAGGAGCTCATACGTTTAAAAGAATATTGCCGTTGAAACAGAGATATTTTATCTTCCAAATCAGCATATGCTTTGGTTACCTATCAATAAAGATACTGCAGTCACTCTTCAAACAAGATTGTGGATTTGGCAACCAAATATCCTTGCAGCAGGACAAACTTTACATAGTATAAATTGACAACTATGCATTAGGATAGTCTAGTAAAGATCCAGCATTATGCTTATTTGATAATCGGTTACGAATATATCCTACTCGAGTAAATATATGCGAGTATGTCAAATAATAATCTATACTATCATATAAAAGAGTAGAAGGATTGACCCATCAGGCCCAAGGCATACTACTAGAGCTGCAAATATCCAGCTTGAACAAAAACTATGCTGCATTTTACAATTTTATATCGATAGAGGCGCAAATTCTATGCAGGCCCGTGAAGAAATTTGTACTGTTTATGGCAACAGCCACGAGATGGTTGAGTCTCTTTCATTCAAATTTCGATGTCCAAGATGCTTCTCGCAGTGGACGACCAATCATAGAGAAAGTGGATGATATTCTGGCAAATGTCGAGCAAGACCAGCATATAAGCAATCATGATATCGAAAATAACCTGAACTCCCATTTATTTGAAAGTGTCAACTATAGTTTTGAAGGTTTCAGGGTGAAATTTCACCTTGGTAAACAAAATATTTGAATTCAGCATGGTCTAATTATGTTTAAAGAACTATTAACCTGCTTTTCACCACGATTAATACGCATCTTTTTGAAAATTGGCAAGAGTCTATCAGTAAACAGTGTTAAACCTTTTGCCGAAAGCTGGCTACAGACAAGTTCTTAACCCCTTGGTTATATTCATCCCCTCTTATGTTGATCTTTTCCTGCATATTTTGGGATAAGATATTTTCATTAGGCGCTACAAGAATTATTTGATTTTTTTTAAATAGTTAATGAATTATTAATTTTTTAAAAAATATTTTATTCGTAATAACCTCCCTTGGGAATATCTTATTCGATTAGTGAAAACTGCATCAAAATATGAACAACAGTTCTTGATATAATTCCAAACAAACATACATACATAAAGGTCAAACTGAGAACCTCTTTCTAAAAAGTCTGCGAAAAATGAGCGAACACGTGTTGCGGCATCTTCAAAAATTCCCAGGAGACAATTTCTTCAATATTAAAATTTCTTTTTTAAAAATCTTCATTAAAGGTTATTTTAACGTGCGAGAATTTGGGTGCTTCTACTAGTTCTTAATAAAAATACATTAGACGTGTCATTCTAGAGTCCTTTAATGCTTCACATTGCAATTTTTTAAAGAATGTCCCTATAAGAATGCAAGAATTCTATTGCGTTTCATTTTTATTCTGTCACTTAGGCTGATTTGGAAAGTTCACAGCAATTATGTGGAACACATAGCAATTAGTAGTCATAGATAATATGAACAAATAAAAGGTACCTTCTCTCCACTATATTCTGAACTAAACTTCCCTATTCAATGAGCTAAATTGAACCATGAATCTTACCTTACTAACCATGGTTAGTATTGTCTTTACTAAAATATTTATGAAGCTCGTATTCATAAGATATGAACTAAATTGTCATGTTTTATGAATCCTCGTCTGGTTAGAACAGCCCTTTCTCGATCTATCAGAAAAGAAGTGGATTATTCAATACTATAAACTCATAGATAAATAAAGGTAAGCCTAAATTTGAAAGCCTATTGTTGCCAAAAGACGAAAGAGAACGCATAAGATTACGCAGTTTTACACATTTCCAATCACTGACTGTCCAGTTCGCATAACCCCATCATGGCAGGCCCAAGTCCATGTTATGAAAAGGATAAGGACTCAATTCCATATGCACTGGCAACTGCCAAACACTGTTGTTTGAAATAACACATACAGGGCTTGAGAGAATTAAAACATTGTTTCCTGTATTTAGATCTTCCTCATAGAGTCAAGTCGACAGGACTATGAACATACGTGCAGAAGCGAGGTGCAGAAGACATTACTAGCCCCCTATACAGGTTATTAACACAGACTATTGGGTCCGAGAGCATAATCAGCACCTCATCGTAATATCTGTGATGGTTGTTAGGCATGCTATTGTTGCCGTTCCTACCGAGGATTGCTACCAGAAACTCTCAAGTGGAAATATCTGCCTGGAGCTGATGAAACACACCACTCATTAGTACTAACGTTGTACGGTGTATCTCTTCCGTAAAATGAATTAGGAAGGGCTTTATATTCGGTCGTCCCCACTAGAGGAGGAAAGGCTTTGAGATACCTCTCAATTTAGCGCGCAAGGAGTTGCTTCGATCCGGTTGAACGTCTACAGGATACCTCTTGGCGCTATTGAACGACGAGCATGTAGGCAGGAACGGTCCAAGGTTAGATTGGGGTTCCTGATTTAGATTAGACTTTGTCGGGCTGTGGCCATACCGTGGGAACTTGGAGTTATGTTCTCCAATCAAGTGGTAAGTTTACCGTATAACGCTCGGTTGACATCATTTCTTATGATGGTAGGGTCCCACTTGCTAGGTGAATGTTTTAGTTCTAAGAGTAGAGACATTTCTGAATGCTGTAGCATTATTACAAGTATCTGGTAGTTCAGTGGGCAATTTCGGATTAATCTAAAGTGTAGGACAGTTCTATGGCGTAGGTTATCCTTATAGGTAACCAGAAAAGCGTAGTTAAGACTCATTATATCCTGTCTGTTTTGCATATTTTGGACACTATTTTCTTCACGCTAGAACATGGTACCTGTGATATGTTTTTTTAAAATAATAATTTGACAACGCATGTTCAGATTGTGCAACTCGCGTTGGATTGTGATTTTCGCAATAGGGTGTGTCAGGAGTTGCTTGAGTTCCACAATATCTTTGTCCGAATTTACTTTACTGTCCTTGGTGATAGCTGACGACCTTCAATATTTGGCGATCCCTGTCACTGGAGTTTCTCCTCCACTCACTAATACTTGTCACTGATATTGTTTTAGCATGAGATCTGTAGTCATCATCACTTCGAATAATGATCCTCGCGACACACCAAACACACTGGTCACTTTAGATATACTCACACCAATTATTCACACATCCACAATTTGATATGTTTAATACTCAGAGAGGTTTCCCATTTTGTATCACTACAGTCTTCACGCTTAAGCACACGTCCCTGTTTCAGCACGCCCGACTTACTACAGACCATCACTTAAAACTAACAACTTGGTGCTGAACATGTGTCTCAGTATTACCATTCACACATTTTACGTGTTGTAAACAAATGCATTTCCATTATATTAATAACCATCTGTATATCACATAAAGAAGTTGAGTTTGCAAACAACTTTAACAACAGTACACAGGAATTAAAGGAGATGATAAAGAAGTACTTGTCAAATGTTGTATCATAATTTACAGAATGTAGGATTATTTAAACGACTTTCCATAAACAATCCTTTGAAAACGCAATTAAAGTTCAATAAATGCATGGGAAATTCAAAGCCTTGTTTCATGTATATTATTTGTGTATCATATACAACTAAAGCATGTATACAAACACATATTTACACATACTAATTTATTCCAAATATACAGATAATTTCCTGTTTATTTCGGGAAAGCATTTACAGTTTTCCGTTTGAAAAGATGGAAACGAAATCGAAAGCTATGCGGAAATTAATATTATTCGCTGATATTCATTTTAACTACAATACAGAGGCGTTTTACAGAAAACGATTTCTTTATAAACACATTGATTGATGTAGCTAAAAATAGCTTTGAAATCATAAAATTCAGCTTACTGTATAATCATTTCTTGATGCTCTATTATACGAAGAATGATAAAATATCCAACGGATATGACAATAGTCTGCTAGATTGAGTCCCGTACAAAGCTCAAGAGTAATTTTCCTGTCTTCACGTGTAACTATCCTTTCTATGCTCACACGCACAGTAGATTTACATATAAACTTAAATATTCAGAACATTACAGAGCTATGACTTAAACGTAGAATGTTCGTAAGTTCGATGAGAAGGAATGTGTCTGGGTTAATAACGTTCCAATTGATTTGGCTTTGATTAACATGATGCGTAGTTTGTTTTCCGACGTATATTGTCCTCATTAGGTTATCATAACGGAGAGAAAAATATTATTCCAATAAAGTATAATTCAAAAATTAAGGGTAGATATATTTTGTATTTTATAAAACAAAACACGTTAATGGTCTGGTTTAATTAATGATTATCACTTAAGTAGTATTAGGTCTTAAGAAATTTGAATAATAATCGTTGCTGAAATGAAATAGTCTATTGCTGGATTTTACGTTATCATGATTGATATTACTATCTTCTTCGAGATCCTTCTTCATATTAGCCTGTAAGCTTATTCGTAAGCTACGTACACAAGTCATCATTCGTGGTTCTTACAAATTATTTTCCTGATAAGAAACCCTCATAATTTAAATTAATGACTCTTAGGTACATAAATGGGACATCAATGAAAAGGGTAACTCGAAAAGTTTTGTATTACAACATCAACATTGTTCTCAACACGAAAGGAGTGCAGTGTGAACCAATCGACTTAAATAGTACCTTTAGCAGTGCCGCGCCAAGGAAAAATCAGCGCCCAGAGGGAGAGTATACGACTGCACCCCGTACATATCAGTGAAGTCGACAGACCAGCCGCAAACATGGTTGGCGCGCAGAGTGAGAAAATTTTCAAAAATAAACCTTGCTTTACCTTGATTTTGAGCACTTTTTATTATCTTTTTCTTTCCATTTTATATATGTGCACATGTATTTTTCTAACACGAGTAACATTTTCCCTCTGTTTTTTCTTTCCTTCTTCTCTTTTCTTTTCACTCTCCAATCTTGCGCCCCGCTTGCCCCTCCCTCAAGGCACTGGTCTTTAGTCATGCTATTCCCATATACATTGTAATATCTCACAACCGATTAACGAATTGGCTTTTGTGACGTATTCTAGCAGATACGTGGTAAGTGGTACGATTGGCTTCTAGATTTTATCTTAAATATACAAGCCGCAATTGTATCTTATACAAAGAATCTCGTATCCTAGAGATAAATAAGACAATGTAATGTCCGGAGAACGTGGAGGCAGGAAGAAAGATCATTATTAGCATAAGTAAAACAGCTAATCAATATCTATTGTACTGGTCTATTGAGCTCAGTTCTGACTTATTTGTGAAAATGTCAGTGTCCTATCTTGTAGGAATATGAACTTTTGGACGTATTATGGAGAAAAATTCTTGAGAACTGACCCAGCAGACAGCTTCCGTTCCCTCCTCGAGTGCTAGTAACACTCAACTCATATGTTAAGAAAGTTACAACTGTAGTTGCGTGATAGGCCTATTCCAACAACTACATTTAGTGCCACGACCACATCCACTACTATCGTACAGCATTGTTCACATTTTGTTACTATTACAAAATAAGTGTTTTGTATAAGGGTAGGCCTTTTGGTTCCCAGATGCCTTTTCCTGAAGGAGGCACCACACTTCACATATGCTTCTCAGCTGTGAGGGAAGAAGTAATACTTTCAGGTAAATTCCATTGATCCTGCTTGTTTCTCCTTTCTTTGTGCTTCAGATCCAGCGCAGTTTCATCATTCGACGAACAATTAACGAAAAATTAGCAGAATCAATTTGTTCCTTACCAATGACAACGGTCACACGAAGGTCTGCAATTGGAAGTACCCTTCCAGAACATTATTGCGAACGAAATGCTTGTCACTACAAGGTGGTTATTGAATAGTAATCAGTAAACATGAATTTCCGTTAGCCTAGAATTACCAAATAAACATCGAATGCAGGACATTGTCTCAGAAGAAGTCCAAATTTTCATAGAACAGTAGGACTGTTTTTCTAAATTTTGAAACTGCTTTTTTCCTACCTTATAATTGTTTTGACAACGTTGAAGCTGTCCTGTTTTAAAGAGGAAAAACATTTTTTGAATCGCTGTTCAGGCTTTCTTCAGTTCTAAAACAGGATGATGACAATAATGTTAGTTTTAACTAGTGTTGCTCATGAAAAAAGAAATTTCTTTTATTGTCTTGTCTTCGAGATGAGAAGTACATTTTAAAATTCGAGACGATGAGAAACATGAGATAATTCTCATTTCGTTTTTAGGATACAAGAAGCTTATCGGGATTTGTGGGGAAAACTAGTGAACCAAATGTATTATAACACACTCTTCGTGGACGCGGAAGGCTTCTTATAACTTCTAGATAAAATTAAGAAAAAATGAAGGTATAGAATTTACGAAACAAGACTAGCAAATTTCCGTAGCGAGACGAGAAAAGTTTTCCAAGAATCGAGACGAGACAACTTTTTTTCTCATCTCGTGGGAAATATTAGTGATCGCGACTTGGGTATGGTATTCATGTCACATTGGTTTTTGTGTTCAGTTATGTCTCGTTTTGCATACATTTTTCGAAGAGTAAGATATCCGCACCAACTGAGCGCAGTATTATATGAAAACGAAAAGAACTTATTGATAACAAATATGGACTATGATTACGCGCTTTAAAAAAAAAGGTGTATCATAAAGACACATGCACACATTTACATTTAAAAATCCATGTTGAAATATGCAATAGATTTATTCGTTATACACAGCTAACACAATTTAAAAACTGCTACAGCTTTATTTAAACAATCAAGCTCTCTTTTTATAGTAGAATGCTGAATATAGTTAAAGTGCACGTTATATCAGGTTCAATCCAACATGGAACACACACCTCTGGAAAGAAGTGAGCAATGGTTCAGGTTAGTGTCGTGCCGTGAAAAATCAGCGCCAGGGGCGAGAGTGTACGACGGCACCCGATAAATATATTCCAAGTAATGTTTCCTTTTTTTCTCTTCCGAATTTTGCACTCCCTTACTTCGGCGCCCGGGACCGTCGGCCCGCTGGCCCTCCCTACGGCACGGTACTGGTTCAGGTGCAATTGTGGTATTAGATTCTCTACTTTATACTTGTATTTTCGGAGTTAATTGAACTACTGATGATTTCAAGACCCGAGGAGATTATTATCTCTCATGAAGCTACGAAATTTCCCTCGGTGAATATCTCCGACTGTGCTTAGCGACTGTTATTTATTTTTTATTTATTTATTTATTTATTTGTTTGTTCAGTATTTTGTCAGTGCTATTTTCATTCCTTCCCGAAGGAACGTGGTGTTATAATCCCTCAGCTAGTACTACTGCTGAAAGAAGGGTGCCTCTGTACTCGCGCAAGCGTAGTGCGCTCGTCACGTGTTGGGCAAGCTGGATAGAGGATCTCAAGAAAGGTAGCGTACAATACTCTTTTCCAGTTTCAGCATAACTGTAACATTTACCGATGCAAAATGCTCTAGATTGTTTTCTATATCAAAAAGAACGACCGTATACTTCATAATAGGTTGTAAAGCAAAACACTTCCATCTTGAATGAGTTGTGCATATACTTTTCGTAAGTACATGGCCCTTTCGTCCTCCAGATTTAACATTCCGTTTTCTCACATTAAGCAAAATATGAGATACGCCTTCATCACAAAACACGAATTTTTCACGAAACTATCGGTTTCCATTAGGGTTTGTACACTCTTGGGGAAATAAAATTGAGAAAAATTGGCCTGTTTGAGGGAATTAAAAATTGCAATCAACAGGAATAAAATTCACACGATTGCTCACGATTGCTCAGAGCCTTTCAGACATTTGGCTGGGACATATTCAATTACGTATTTATTATCACGACATATTTTTGGTAGTTACGTCTGCAAGTTGAACAAAAATCTTCTGTTTTTTTCAACGATTTGGATACTGGTGAACAGTCCAACGACTTTCGCTTAAAAAGAAAACTTCTCTCCTGAAACTCATATAATCACTTACGAATTGTTGTTACTGGGTTGATCTCTACCAAACGTTCTTCAAAAATTACGTTGCACCTTAGTAACAAATTGGTTGATATAAAACGGTTTACTGTTTTCGTTGGCAGTAATTTTATTTCATATTACCTCAAGTATCAAATGGTGTAATTTCTCGGAAGTTTCACCAGCTACTGAAAACATGTTGAGTCTTTTTCCACTAATACCACTTCCTAAAATCACTGCAAAAGAAACAGGACTTGTAGCTGTACGAGGTCTTCCAGATATTACGTTGTGCGCATCACGAATGGTACTATGCTTCTCAAACTTGTTGCAAGGCAGTGTACTTGTCAGGCATAGGAGCCGCCCTGAGTCATATGCGATGTGTGTACCGTACATGCAACCGTTATGGGGATGGGTGGAAAAACCAAAAGTAAATACCTAATGAAGTTAATTGTTTTATGGAATTTTAAAGACAAACGAGGAACACGGTGGCTCAGTAGTAGAGCACTTATCTCTGGTACGTGGGGTTCCTTGTTCGATTCCCGGCCAAGTAACTTTGTGGTGGACAACATTTATACTCATGGGTTTTCTCTATGTACTTCTGTTTCTTCCCAGTTTCTTATTCTACCAATTCTTGCGTCATCATTCACTTGCTTTACTCATCGTCTCCCTTGGCCTAACAGGCATTATCGTGGGATGTTAAATGCAAAGATTTCATTTCATTTTTAAAGACAAATCTACGTAGTACAGTATTCACATTTACTTTAATTTTGTACATATTCTTTAATCACAAATCTAGTAGTTACTGAAACAACTATCTGCATTGCTCTTACTACCCCCTAAACTAAAACAATATTATAGATGCGATCCTATTTTTAACTATAATACCTCATTTATTTCCTGTGTATTAAGATTACTTTACATAATGTTATTTTGAAACAAACAACAAGTTGTACAAGGAGATATTTTCTATCATGGCAAAGTTGTAAAACATTGAAATGGTAAATTATTTATTTGCTCTGTTTTCACGACATTGTGTTACAATGAGCAATTATTACATTTCAAAGTTTGATTGCGGAAAAGTATTTTAAATAAAGTTATTAACAAAATAATAATAAGTTAGAATTTACAGTAGATCCTTAATTTATTTGGATGTCTATTGAAAAAAATAGTTTAAAGCACTATGTATTACGTCTTTCATACTTGTACAGTATGCGGTAAAACAACCAGCACTTAAATCACATCGTTGACATTTATTTTTTGTACAACATAGTGAAACATAAGAAAGGTTGGCAAATGGATGTCAACTAAATGTTACTCAACACATATTGTAAATTTACAAGGAATCATTCTTGTATATCATGTGTTCAAAATGTTGCACATATTCTTCATAGCGGTCCTGCAGATCGATGAATATGTTAGTGAACACGGTTTGGTGGAATGACAAAGCAAATGACCGAATCTTTTCTCTTAACTCCGGTATAGGGGCAGCAAGTTACCAGTTCGGAAAATGCTTCCTTCATCATACCCTGTATGTAGGCATCTGGAGTCATGAGGTGAGGAGAGTGGGAAGGATATAGAAAATCCGTTTCACAGGAAATCAAGCGATATCCAAACTGATATTAACCGATCATGAAGTATGGAAAACTTGCATATTTAAATAATATAACAAAGTAAAATATAAATGTGTTATTCTGAGAAAACAAGCTAATATTTTCAAATATTTCTAGAGGATAAATAATATGAAAAATAAATAAATGCTGATAAATAATAAGATGATACATGTTTCTAGAGGACAAATAATATAGTCTAGTTTATTACATGCTTAATCGTACGCAAACTCCTAATACTTTTTCCACTTTCCTGGAACACAACATGTATTATGTATTGCGCGGTTGCCTATAATAATGGCAATACAAATGTCAATGTTACAAAAATTAGAAGCTTTTGGGTTCACCACTATTCCTTAAAAACAAAATTAATAACATATTCCTGTGTTCTAATCATATTCATAATGCTCACTCTTACTGTACAAAAGTTTCCATTTATAAGCTGAGAACAAACGGAAACTGAATATTAGAGAAACCACATTCACTTATTTAGATATACGTTTCTTTGTTTAATTTTTTATGTTTAATTTCAACGCCTAATTAAATTTGATTTTCCTACAGTTATGTGCATATGAAAATTTAGTTGTAGCGTACTTTATTATCTTGCTTTAAGTACAGATAGCTTTTGAATTAATGGAAACAGGAATTGCAACAACAATATTTCTAAATTAGTAACATTGAACATGCGTGAACAACGATTATCTTGAGTTAGTGTTGTGTTGTGTTATTTGAGTAGTAGATGATGCATATGGATCCGTGTGTGCAATAGGAAACCTGCTGGGAGGCACAAAATGGGAGACATTTCAGATTTTCAAAGAGGGAACTTTGAGGGCGTGTGATTAGTTGAATAAAGTGTACGAGACACCCAGTGTGTTAGGTGTGTTAAGAGATGTAGTGCCTAAGCCAATGGCGACATATAGAATTTGATGAAGAGATTGTTAGAGACTAAGCAAACTAAGACTATAGCGAACTGAACTAAGCCTAAATGAGAAAAATCACTGAACATTGAAGATGACTGTCATGAAGAATTGTAGAGCTAATGCAGTACAGGTGACTACAGAACTAGACCAGGATCTAGAATGACTTGTCCAAAAAGTGTATACTCCGAACAGCTTAAGGCCTATCTCTTAACATGGCAGCGGGTGTGCTGATGTGGGTCATAATTTTGTGATATTCCGTTGGTCTTTTATTACTACTCTGGACTGCCTGTGATTGTATGGACATTATACATGGATATGAGCATTCTATGGTAGGAATGCTATCAATGACAACCACACTATCTTCCAAGATGAGAATGTGTCAATACTAGAGATGCAAGGGCTCGAAAAAAAAAAACGGCTTTTTTGAAAAAAAAAACTCGTTTTTTTCTGCTTCGCTTTTTTGCTTGGGAAATTTTGGGCTTTTTTCAAAATACTGCTTTAAATTGATAAAACAGACTTTGTATCGCTTCTCTATAACACAAAAAATAATTTAATTAGTGGTTGATGCTGATAATAATATAAAACATCGAAAATAAACTA
This sequence comes from Thermobia domestica, assembly GCF_964235325.1. NCBI lineage: Eukaryota > Metazoa > Arthropoda > Insecta > Zygentoma > Lepismatidae > Thermobia > Thermobia domestica. The sequence continues at coordinate 214,774,796 of NC_137462.1, read as the reverse complement.
TGAATGTCGAAAAGATATTTCAAACAATTTTTCTTCAACATATTTACATTATGAATTCCACAGGATTAACCAATGTATATAATCAGAATTTTTTAACCTCCGATATATACAAAAGTAAGCAGAGTTGGCAAGAACCATGGTTGTTTTTGAAAATGCCAAAAACCCGTTTTTTGGGGGATGTTTAAACCAGGCTTTTTTGATTTAGATATTTTGCTTTATGTATTTATATTACATATTCACAGAAATAAGTTTGTTTCGCCTTGGTGTTATTATGCAACAGCGGGGTTATGCCAGAAGAACTCCCATAAGCTTAAAGAAGTCCGGTCAGTAAATTTCTTAAATTGAGAATCTCCCGCCCTAGCCATTGGGAAAATCCCGTCATTACTTGAAATGTAAGACAATAACGGGAAAATCCTGTTATTGCTTTGCATGTAAAATTTAAAGGTCAACGTACCATAATCAGTACGCTAAAACTGAGGTATTAAATTACAAATTTAGTATGTAGATATCATTGAAAGTCCAATCCAAGCTAATGTTGGAAGCTACGTAGGCAATCGATAAATTTTGCCAATTCCTATCAATATATTTAAGCAATCTTGGCTTCTTTATAAAACAACAGGCATTTAGGCATGCAGAAATATACAATTTGGTTTGTTTCGTATGTTTAGGCTTTAATATCCTTACGAAATGCGAGGTTATCAAGGAGAAGACTTTCGCTTAAACTGACATCCGAACCGCTACTTGGTTTACGCATGAAAGAAGGTTTGTGGTTCGACCGAGAATTGAACATGGGACACCTTGATTAAAAGGTGAAAGGGAAATAAAATTATTGCAGGTGGTTTGATATCTGGAAACGTCACCACGAAGTTCACACGATTCGCATTTTTCATTCTTTTTATTTTTGTGGTTTACACCAGTTATTAAAAAAAAAGTTGATGTAAACCAGCCAACCCTAAAAGTAAACACTTCTTTTAAAAGAATACACAAATAACTAGCAAAATAGAATGTAGTATTTTTACTTCAAACTATTCCATACCCTCTTTTTGAAACAAAATAAAATTAAAATAAAGCATAAGAGAAATACTTAGATTTATATGATACACTTAAAGGCTGCACATCTAGAGCTTTTGGTTCTGTATATTCTTGAAATTCTACAGATAAGTTTTATAGAACCACCATCACAGTTTACCCAATATTCAAGTTTTCTGAATTTTTAACAAGAGGGATTCAACATATCATTACGGAACTTCCCCCCCCCCCAAAAAAGGACTACGGAATATATTTAAGTTAAGCTAAATACAACTGCACAACAAACATGACTGAGTGATTAGCTTTTGAGCTTCTATCGGGAAGTCCGGGATTCAACCAGCATTCGACCATTCTGACAAAGCTTTTCTTCATTCCATCTGTGAATGTAGAAATAGTGCGTGTACTGTGAGTTGGGCGACTTCCTTTCTTATTGTTTTTAAATCGTTATTATTACTAATTACCAGCAGTGACAGTTTTGCGAAGGTTAGGGGGGCGGTCTTTCGGACTGAAGCCCGTTCCCAAAAGTTACGGAATGCCTGCAACAAACGAAATATCTATTATTTATGCCTTTACTTATAAACTTTAAGATCCCGTCAAATAAAAATTACGAATGTTTTAAAAAAAAACTAAACATTAGTAAGAAAAACCCTTCCCAAAATACTTTTCTAAATCCGCCACTGATTCTCAGTATAAAATGATTTTTAAAGTTGTATCCGGAAGATTATTGCTAAACATGTAAACGAAACGAAATATTAGTTATGCCTGTACTCATAAACTTCAAGCACCCCCGAAATAAAATTAGGACTTTTTAGGAAACGAAACAATCAGAAAAAACCCTCCTAAAGTACTTTTCTAAATCCGCTACTGATTATTTGTATAAATTGGTATTCAAGGTTGTGTCCGGAAAATTATTGCTAAATCACTTCACAGCTACAGTATAACAGAAATGTGGAAGTAGGGTTTGACGGATACCGTATATTGAAAAACGTACGCTTTGACGGATAAATAGAAAAACGGGCAAGTTTAACTTTTGCGCTAGAAGCTAGAGTACTAAAAGCTCTTAGAAATCAAACACGGATGACAAACTAGAGAAGAAAAAAGATGTCGATAACTCAAAAGTTAAAATAAAGTTAAAAAGCCTCTAAAATTCCCCTCAAATACTACATTCTTCATGTTAGCTTTAATTCGTAAAACATGTGCTCCATCCATCTTTATGGTGAATTTCAGAGCGAAATATCACATTCAGGTCATGGAATTCTTATCTAACTATAGAATATACTATAAGAAAGCTATTTAGATAGAAAAATCATGAAATTGAAAAAAGCCAAAATTTCCAAAATTCTCGTTTTTTTCCCATAAAAGCCGGCTTTTTATGTGAAAAAAACCATCGATTCAAAAAAGCCGGCTTTTTTGCATCTCTAGTCAATACAGACAGTCAAAGCTATTAAGACACAGGTTGAGATCTCCCTTGGTCTGCTTAATACCCTGACTCGACCATTGCTGAATACCTACGGTAAGTTTTAGAGCAGTAAGTCTGGTACAGATTTCCTGTATCATCGTTGGCACAACTGAGGACTGCAATGACTGAAAAATGGTGCACTATGCTTCTGGAAATGACTTGCAAGTTTATATTATATATGCATATATGAATTTCGTGAAGAATACACGCTAAATATAGTTTGACAACCATTAATCACGTAAGTTGCATTTTTCTGTTTCCGCTATTTTGATAACTAATTCCATGTGACAATATAATCGAAACCAAAAGCCAACAATTAGTATCGTGTCTAATATTTACTTAATTATATTTCTCTTGATCGTATCGTTACTAACGCAATATTACACAAGTTATATTGCTGCGACGTCTTTTAATGCGTTAACCTTTGTGGTATGGCGGTTAAGTTGCAAAATATGATATTGTATTGATTAAAATTGTAATAATTTGCTTTAAAAATATTTTCTTCTAACATTACGAATTATTTTATTTTTATTCTTTGTCTCTCTCGCTACTATAAATAACAGCGCCCTCTGGCTATGACACGCAGCTACAGCAGGAGTAAGATTTTGGTGTGATCCAATTCCCTTTGGTAATCTCCCTCTCAAAACCCAGTCTCCAATGATGCCAGAGTTAATCTCCCATCGGTGACGCAGGTCAGCGGCACAGCCATTAATTATCCAGGGACAATATTGACTTGGAGAGCTGCAGAGACAACCCTGGCCCATAAAGTAAAAACGTTTTAGACTTTGTTGCCATAAGGGAAAGAAGAAAAATCTCTCCTACTTTTGCTTTACTTTCCAATCCCTTCTTTGTCCAACCTACTCCGCTTCTATGCCTTCAACTGAAATAATAGACGACAGATTGTGACCAGATGACTCCGAGAGAAAATATTAAGAACATTCGATTTCACAAGAAAGCTTTGATTAAAGTACTGATGAGCTATACAAGAACAGCAAAAATGATTAATACTCTGCTTTGAGCACCACCAAATATTCACATATTTTCCTATTTCATCGTCAATTCTTTAATTATATTTAGGTCTATGAAATTCTTTTAAAAGATTGAGTTTTGCAAACTGTATACATGAAACGAAATATCAACCACAATTTAGCATAGATTTTGTCTCAACATGTAAATGATTAAATATAAAATAGTACGAAAATTTTCTTCTTTATGTTTATGATTAAGCGGTTCGGGGAAACATACATTTCCGAACTTTCGAGGAAATTGGAAAAGAAGGTTCAACATTCTAGTATAATTCAATGCAATGACACATACTAAATTAGCTTCTTCTTTCATCTGCAGATACATTTCCGAAATTAAACTATCTACATACTATTATGTAGTTCAATCCCGCCCCTTCTACCTAATAACCCAATTACATCGGAAGTAGCGCTTATATATTCATCTGAGCCGCTAAAATCTACATTGTTCATTCTTTAAAACGCACATAATATACTTTTATAAGGCAGAATAAAGAAAGTTTGCACTAAAATGCGTCTTAGATAGAAGAAAACTATTATTAAAGATATATTTTTATCAGTTTTATATATCAATAGCAACAAAGGAGAAATTCACTTTTTTGTAAAATCTAAACCCGTCATGTCCAAATTTAACTTCACCAGCACGTTGATCGGTGTAAGCAATGCAAGGTCTTAACCTTCGGATACCCCATGCACATGTTTTAATGTATATTTTATGTCACAGACACCCGAGGTTGACTAGCGTTCTTTACATTGTGGGAAGGACTGTAAGGAAACTTATTTCCTCAATAAAAACGTTATCTTCTTGTGTATGTGGCTAAAATTACATTGGGGTACATTTGTACCCCCCCTTAAGTATCTATGTTACCATATTTGTTTCAAGTATTTTATTATTGTAAAGAGCAAAATGAAAAACAGGTAATATTAGGGCCTATTGCAATATATCGTTGCAATATTGCATTCATATTGCAATATTCTAACCTTTCCTGCCACAAAAATATTACGAAATTAATATAGTTCTATAGCGTATAAACAAATTTCCGTTTCGCTAACCTAACCTATATAAACTAACCTACAATAACAAAACCAACATTACTTAATAAAGCACAACCAACCATAAACTCACATATCAATATTGTCGATACCACAAATAAGAATGTTTGTAATTGCAAAATTTTCTATTGGGGTACACCTGTACCCCTGTTGGGAATCCGGGGTTTAAAAAAATATCACGGATATCCGAAGGAATAATATGCATACCTCTGTTAACCAAGAAAGAGCAAAAGCAAAAATTTAACCGTTAGTCAAGGTCAGATAATATAAAACTATTATTTTCGGTATAAAAAAATAGCTGCCCCCCCCAAATGTCTCTTTCCCTTCGCTTGTCTCTCCGCAAAGAAATTAAAGTTGGTGACCTTACTGCTCACTCTGTAGTCCTCTAACGAAAATAGCTTAATATATAGGGGAAAGTGGGGGAATACCACGCAACGAGGGAATACCACGCACCCTATTTTCTCAGTTCTAATGCTTCGAAACTGATTCAGATTAGTGCTATTATCTAGCTTAGACTATGAAAGACATATTGCATGAGCGAGGCGCCAGTTGCTGCTAGGTGTGGTTTATGGCATGGCGAAATGTTGTTTTGTTGTAATTTCTTCTAATTTACTTCGTTTGCAGATTTAGAGATATGTATTGAAATACTTAGTTGATTTTTATAATGTGTATACAATATTTTAGCGTAGTGTGTTAGTATTAAGTTCATGCTAAATCTGTTTATATGAAACGACGTGAAACTTCTGAAGGTTCAATTTTTCTTTCTCGGCTTGGAATGGGGTAATTGCACGCATGTCGTCCATTGTGCGTGGTATTGCCCCTTCACGAAGCAGTTATCAAAAAAGCTTATGCTGCGTTTCTTTTCCTTTTTTTATGTATATTGCAGATGCCATGACACTATATTAGGCATACAGAGAAGTGCAAATGGACATTAAAACAACTACCAAACGCCATAGGAGCAATAAATGGCGGAAGAAAAATTAGAGAGGTAGTAAATGATTTTGGGATACATGAGGCTACATTAAAAACAAAAATGAAAGCTGGGACTGTCTGTTCTAAGAAAATGGGAAGAAAAGCTGTATTGAGCTCTACACAAAAAGCGGAACTTTCTGGTCACGCTTTACATTTAGCCAAGTTGTTTTACGAAATGTCTTTAATTCAACTACGCAGAAAAGCTTATGAATACGCAGAAGCTAATAATATCAAACACAATTTGAATAAAAAAAGGTCGACTTGCTGGGAATGATTGGTTGGAATTGCTTTTAAAGAAAAATTCCACGATAAGGTTAAGGAAATCTGAAGCAATTAGTATTAACAGGGTCGACGAATTCAATGAAGAAGAGGTGAAAGAGTATTTTAATAACCTGACAGAGTTACCGAAAATATCATTTCTGCGAAGATTAGATCTTTAACGTTGACGAAACAGGTATATTCATAGTATAGACAAACTAGCAGTTGACCTAAACGTACAGTCAACAAACGACCTAAGTTTATGGAAATATATTCTGATGCTTCACGTTAAGGAATTAGTGCGTGCCAATACCCGATGTAATGCGTGTCATTACCCGATGTGGTGGGGAATACCACGCGTTTCTCGTTTTCCACAAAATTTATTTTTACAGAATCTATGAAAATCAAGGAGCACTACCGACGACCGAATATGAAACTAGAATGATTAAGTTACAACATACATTTTCCTCATGTTAATTTGTTTGATTTGTAGCGAGATATTGGAAAATGTACCTTAAGTGCGTGGTATTCCCCCACTTTCCCCTACACGGTTTTTATCGAAGACAATTACAAAACACCAAATTTTATCCCAAAAAATGTTAAGTGTATATTTGATATCATAAAATAAGAAATTCATTGCAAATGTTACTTTTTTTTCCTAAGTACCTGATACACTCATTGAAACACTTGTGCAATCTTGTAGCTCCGTGTAGCGTAGTTGCTAATGTTTTCACCTTTATGTGAGCGATACCACATTCAATTCCCGGAGGGGCTACTCGATCGAAAAAATATAACAGCTTTTCCAGCTTGGCTATCCTGAGCGAGGTTTTTCTGGGTCCTACCACCAGGCACCTAATATAATGAGATGGTAGTACCTAATGCCGGTATCGTATCTAATATAATGGTTCCAGGCTACATCCTTCCTTCCTCCTCAATTTCCGCCGTAGTGTGATCGCCGAGTGACGTCATCCTCACACGTGAAGGTCTAATATTCCATAGATGCCGAAAGCTCAGATATCTAATTCCTAATCCTATACTTCTCTGACTTAACCATTCAATTGTTATCTTATTCTTTAAAATACATATAACCCAAGTAACGAATCCGGTTAGTAATTAACAGGAAAATAGACATAATGGTAATGTGTGTTTTATGTCAAAATAGTTTACTGATTACAACTGAAGGAAAACCTGAAAAATAAAAATTCCTTTTTCCCTCGTATCCTGAATATTACGAGTCTCTAAGTAATAACCATTATAGTTCCTCCCCTTGTTCGATTCTCTTTTGCTCTTCCGAATGGAGAATGACTGATGTGGTATATAGAGAGTGTGTTAAACAAGATGTGACAACCCTATGGTCACCCGTCATGAATGTCAACAAAGCAAACATTCAAAAAGTATCGATTCTTCTTTTCTCTCCCTCCCTGTTTGTTCTCACAAAACCCAAACCTACTACACACACTCCAATATCTCTCACCAGGACCCGCATTGCTGCAATATTTTTAAACGCATTAGTTTGTTCATCCGTGCCGCATTTATCGTCTGTTATTTTGTTATCCGAGGAATTTTTCCGCGGGATATTGGCAATCCAATTAGAGTTTAGCTTTTTTCTTTATACGTTGCTTTGTTACTTTTAAAAATAAAATTTTCTCTTCTTTTGCCAAAAGGGAGCTCCATTTTCAGTTCGTGAAAATGTAGTTATTTAAAATTTCAGTTATTTAGAAAAAGGAAAAGAGCAACGTTCACACATACAGACACTCACAAAATCAGGACTGAAAAATATGAGAAAATTAATTCTCACAAAAAGGATACTTGACTTGTAGTTGTGCTTTGTTATTCAATATAAGGTAGATTAACACAGTAGCATCATTTTAGATTGTGCTAGACGGGCGCATGATTTTCTACTTATATATATAAGAGTTCCATGTTTTTTATTAATATATTAATATATTAGCATATAAGTATGCAATTGATTAAAATAATAGTATTTCTCAAACTCAGGGGCGGGGAAATTGCCCCTCCTGTTCTCCCCAAATGACGTCCCTATATGAGCACCATACAAAACAGCCCGATTAATATTAGTGGCAAATAATAGTGGTCATATTGATTTTCAACATCAAATCGAACGAATTCCTGAGCTCTTCAATAACGTGTTACTTTGTTTCTAATTACGATTTATCGTGCTTAAATTAATAACGAACACAATACAATGTCTTCGGAATATCTCTTACACATTTTTTTTTTTTTTTTTTTTTTTTTAGTTTAACGTCCTGCCACAATTATACACTGAGGCTTAGGTAGATGGAAATTATGAAGATGAATGAAATTGTGTAATGAAAAACTGGAAGAAACGGGAGACTTACGACAAACACACGCACATGGTGTTTGTCACTACAAAGACCACTTTGTGCGAGCTGGGATCAAACCAGGGACTCTATGCATTAGAAGTACACGATCTACTAGCTCTACTACTGAACAACCGCGGCCCAAATTTTTACACACTTTTGTCACATTCATTTGTCTTGTACCCACGGTTGGTAGACATATCTATTTTCCAGTTTGAAACGCAAAATAGAAATATGTTGAAAGGAAAGAAAAATTTGTCAAAGTTGTACAACAGATCTACATTTCCACGTGAGTTTAACCTAAGACACAATCTTTTCCAGCTACGTCAATATTTTCAATGGGACAAGTAGTTACGAAAAACAGCGCATGGTATATCTAGAAGTGAAAAGTATTCGAAATTAAGTTGCCCGAAGAAAATGTTGAGAATATTCGCAAGTGAAATTTCAATCAGACTTAGGAAATCAACTAGACGTGACAATATAAAGATTTGCATTCCTGAATTCACTAGTCACGATTCATTATAGAAGCGTTTCCAGAATTACAAGATCCAATTGCTTCAATGCGTCTAACGCAATTACAAGTAACAGGCATTAACCAAGACATGTTCGTCAAAAACAAATTATAATTTGGCACGGTGTATGTTTTTCTGGTGAAGCAACAGTTTAGTCGAATGCAACAGTGAACATGCAAAATTACTGAATTTGGTGAAGCAATAATTCAGGTGTTGTTCATAAAGTTGAACAAGACTTGGTAAAACTAAGTGTGCAGTGCTCATTAATAAACAAAACAGTAACTGGCTCATTCATTGTCGCTGAGACGACAGAGGCTGAAACAAGATTTGATTCTTTCCGGGTGAAATTTTTTATGAAGTGTAGCTGATTCTTAACATAACGGTTAACTGATAATACATAGACCTGCGGTTTAAAAAACGACTTATGACGTATGTCGCTACTAGAGGAAGAATTTAGAAACGTGCATAGAAAGCAAACATGTGAGCTACTGGTGATAATTAATGTTAGAAGAAATAAGATTAATGGTGAATTTTTGATGTTCTGGACAACTGGACATTGAACATTTCTTATGTTTTCTTGAATTGCCTTATTTAAAAGAAAGCTGATCACCTGTGATGCTGAAATTATAGCAGCGATATAAATATTAGCATTCAAGATGCAGTAATCTACCTGAACTATCGTGAAGACTAATGGTAAGAACTGCTTCTGGGTCATGACATTTATGACCAAAAATAATTTGCATAGTGAGACTAGTGGTAAATTCCTACGCTATTACGTGGTCAGAAATAATAACTAAATTGCTAGAAGCAACATTTACAGGCACTGACTTTCCATTATAAGGGTAGTGTGCACAGAATAAATGCTATTGTTTTTGAGGGAAGGCAAAATATCAATTCTAATAGAATAAAATTTATTAATGTTTAATCTAATTAATAAACATTTTGTATATTGTTACGAATTACAGAATATTAAAAAAATATCCAAAGTAGGTATTTCTCTAAAAGTCTTAATGTTCTGAAGGCTTCTCATCAAATAAATCTTGTTTATGTTTTTATTTATGATCACAAGAAGATCGTATATTTGTACAGTCTTGTCTTACTTCTATATCGTATTTAGTTTTCATGGGATATTAAGATAGAGAGATCCCTAGTACCCAGATCATGTAGGTTCTGTCCTATTTCTAATCGTCTTTGAATTAACTAACAAATACTACTACTACTACTACTACTACTACTACTAATAATAATAATAATAATAATAATAATAATAATAATAATAATAATAGAAATTAACTTATAGGGGCACGGTGGCTCAGTGGTAGAGCGTTCATCTCAGGTGAGTGGGGTTCCTAGTTTCATCCCAGCTAGCGCCAATTGAGCTTTCTGGTGGACAAACATCATGTTCATGGGTTTTCTAGGGGTTCTTCTGTTTCCATCCACTTTATTCATTCTACCATTGAATTCATTTCTCATCATCACTGTCTCTTTTAGCCTAGCCGGTATAACCTTGGGACGTAAAACTGAAACATTTCATTTTCATTTTTAAAAGACATAATAAGGAAGCACGTGGCTCAGTGGTAGAGCGTTCACCTATGGGATCCCTCGTTCGATCCCATTCCAGTGAGTTTGTGATGAGCAATATAGTGATAGTGGGTTTTCACGGAGTTTCCCGTTCCTCTCACATTAACATTTTACCAATTCAGTTATTATCATTCACTTATATTAATCATCCATCTTCTTTAGCCTTAAGGGGATAAACGGTGGACTTTGAACTGGAATTTTCATTACATTCCGTATAGATAGTAAGAGGATTAACGATACAACTTTGTGTACAATTAAAGGAACGTTCAATTATTGTTTTATTCATTTTAATTCTTGTTCCTTTCATTTCTTACGAAAAGAAAATATAGACACTTGCGAATAACTCCATCTGGTTGCTATTGCATTTCGCTTTATCTTTTTGCTTTCCTCAAACCCTATTCTTACCCTTTAGGATGCAGAAGAAAAAAGTCACACAGAGGAATATGAGAAACGGGGAAGTGTTTTTTGAAAGAAAAGGCCGAAATAATGGAAAAGTTTCCGTTGTGAATAGGATGCGCAGTGAACAGTGCAGAGAGAGATAGAAAAAAAACAAGCGAAGACGTTTCCACAGCAGAAAGAGAGGGCGGGAGTAGTTGATCAGTTTTCAGGACCGAAGAAACTCCTTCAACTCCCCCATCTGTTGCTGTGTGTTCCAAGGCAAAATGTTACAGGAAACTCTCCATGAAATGAGGGGATAAAGAGAAGATGGAGATCTGTTACCAATCCAGAAGGAAAGCAGAGGAAAGGAAGGATAAGGATACAATAGGAGATGGAAATTTTTCTTTTCCTCCTCGTACCACAGGGTCTCCACCAGACTAGCCTAAATGGTACTATTTGCAGGAAAAACTAGCACATCAGGAAGAAAAGTACTGAACTCAGTTACATGAATTTTCTTTCTTTTCTCTTTTTATTTACTTTTGCATATTTTATATTCAAACTGATAGAATTAAATATTATAGTTGTAATTGTTTTAATCTTAGAATAAGTTGTACTTCAATGAAAAGATTATAACGCATTAACCAAGAATAAAAATAACTCTGCTTTTGTTACAAAACTTCATGAGAAATGCATAAGGGATGGGAGTGCAGATAGTATCTTCTCGAATGTTAAAACTTTGAAGTAGAACAAAATTAATTTCTTTTATGATAAATATAAACTATTGCAATTTCTGTGTAACTGTAACTTAGAATACTATAAAGTAAAGGTGACTCACTCACCAAAATCCACACTATTTTTGCTAGAGTATGAAACTTGGATAGAGTACTCGCTTAGTCACGAAAGCAAAATGTAAAAAAGAATTTTTGAAATACATATCCTAAGTTGGGGTACGACATTTTTTCTTTTTAAGAATAATGTGTCTGATGAATTCCTTAGGATAGGGAGATAAAACTCTGCAGATAAACTTGTCAATTAAAATAACTGAGCACGTGTTCCAGAGTTTTCAAAAAGTCTGCCTCTAACGGAGCGAGGGACTACAATACTCAAATTTATGATTCTTTATTCATAACATGACTAATCTGAATGTTCACTTAAGTTGGATGTGGAAAACGCGACTATTACACTTTTAAAAATTTGCGTCTCTGAGCTTTCAAAAATCACTATGAAAGTGAAATAGTGAGCAATTCTGAAATGTTCTATTTTTCATTAAACATTTTTCTTTACGTCCGAAGAACTTCTACTAGCATCGTACAATATAATTGTAATATATTATTGGAATATGGACTAGTTTAGTTACTATACGTGCATTACAGTGCGAAAATTTTAATAGAAGTCACATCACGGTATCTGAACTGAGAACACACACAAGAGATACTGTGTGATGTAGTTGACACTTCAAGAATTGCCAATTATACCTTTTACACTTTACCTTTCCTTCCCATTGCCCACACACATAACAGGACAGGATTAATGCACAACAGAAGCGCACTCAGGTTCTTTTTTATTTTTATTTTTTTGTCGGAAGGGGAACAACTTTGGGCGGTTTCAATATTACATGTATTAATACAGAATGTGTGTTATTGTACATCTGAGAAAAGGAGGTAAGTAATTTTTAAGTACTGCCACCTATATTCGGAGAAAAAATAAAGAATAGATAAAAATAAAAAATGTACCGATGAGGTGTAATGTTAAATCCTTACAACGATCATTTCTCGGCTAATATAGTATAGTTTTCTTAAGAAAGTGTACATATATATATGTGTGTGAGTGTGTGTGTGTGTGTGTCGATTTGCGAAATTTTGGGAGGGGGTTGGGATTCGGTGGACTCCCAGTCCCTGATACACATATCGTCGTCTGTTGAAGTAGCGTATGAGGCTCAGTGCCGGATTTAGGTTTGATGGGTCCCTAAGATATTAAAGATAATGGGACCCTTATATATATATATATATATATATATATATATATATATATATATATATATATATATATATATATATATATATATATATCTTTCTTTTTCAGCGACAAAATGTCACCATTTTTGGGGTTTGAATATATGCTATGGTAATTTATGGACCTAATATATAAGACAGAGATCTTTTTTTGAGCTTCATTATCATGTAAAATAAATCTGTGATTAGTATACACATGACTTGACCCCATGTGACTTCTATATGTAGGGTTTTGTAAAAGATTATGTTTACGTACCACTAGTTCCAACAACATTGATTGACCTGCGTGCCAGCATCACAGTAGCCATTGTTGGTATTGACCGCAACATGCAGCAAAAGGTTTGATAGGAGATAGACTTGAAAAAGGCGTGATGTGTGCCATGTTACGCGAGGTGCTCACATAAAGCATTTGTGAATATGTTCCAAGAAAACTTTGACAGTTTGCCTTTCTTAGCACATTTTTCATAATAACACATGCTTGTTAGATTTCACACAATAAATTTCTAAAATCGGGTCCATCATTTTGACTTTCCCAGCATTATTAATATGACATTATGTTATAACCACATACATTACAATTGTAGTTAATAGAATGTATTTATATAATATCAATATCATCATAGTAGTCCACACTGTTCATTGGGGCTGCAGACTTTTATATAGTCGGAAATAAATGCCAAATCTATAAATAATTGCAAAGCGAAAGCAGACTGGTGAGTCATAGCAACGGTATCTAATGCAAAATAATATTCTCTAGCCCATTGCGTTTGCACTTTTCGATTACTTTTGTCTATTTTGAAGATATTACAGAAAAGCTATAAAATTAGCTGTAGTTTAATTTCTTCCCAATTAGGTCCCTTGCAGATCTCTGCTTCCTTCTGCGTCAACTATGGTCAAAGCTCCTCCCCATGTTTTTATACGTGGAGGTCGCAACATTTCTAATTCCAAGTTGTTTCTATTCATGTTCTTTATTTTATTTATTTATTTTTTTTCTGGTAAAGTTTCAAACGTTTCCAGAAATCCAACGTAGATAATTAATTACAGTCTGAATATCACTCAGGGTTATTAAGTATTGTCTGAAGCTCAAGCCCAGTTTCAATCAATCGTGTGAGTGTTTCAAGACAAGTTGCTAGAGTAACTCAACTCAAAATGGAATGCAACTTCTGGAGGTCACACAAGGTGTAGTACGACGCAAATTTGCTGAAATTAATCAAAATGTCGTTGAAAAACCTCACTGTTAGACTAAATGACTATAAAACCTATAAATATTATGTGTAGTTTCGTTTTACTGCGACGTGAAAAGATTTAGGTACTATACTTTGCTATGCAGTAACTAGTGCCGATAGGTATAACACATTCAGACTGCTGTATATTAACTTATACAAAATGAATTCACTTGTACAGTTCTGAATACAAGAATACATAAGAAAGTACAGTGCGTTGTTAATATCTAAAAACGACTCAGCTGCCTAAAACGAATGATTCACGTTCCTCTTCTTTCCTTTAGTGACCCATTATTAAGTGGCAAGAATAATAATTCTGAATATTATGAAAATACTCTTGACAGTACTTCTAATACGTATAGCGAAATATCTATAATTTCGCGATAGAAAAAGTATAGCCGCTTAGGGCTGTTTTTATTTTTATTTTATTTTATTTTTTTATTTATTATTATTTTTTTTTTTTTTTTTTTTTTTTTTACATTTTACTATTATTTCGCCATCTTGTTGTTTCATATCTCCTTATTGAATCCACTATTACCAGCCCCGATTTCTTTTCGTATTCTATAGAGTACGAGAAAGGGCATCACTAGAGTTCTATCAGCATACAAGTACAAGGTACATTAAAACTTATAGCGCGAAGTCTTATTAAAGTAGTTAAATGTAATGGCTGCGAAATAAGGTCTACATTGCAATCAGGACTCTGAAACAAGGGCCCCATTAAAAGCGGGACTGGGAGACATTGCCCTATTACATGCAGGGCTGGGAAACGGGGCCCATTATGAACGGGACTGGGAAGCGGGGCCCCACTACAAGCGGAGCTGGAAAACAAGGCCCCCATTGTAAGCGTATCCATTACAAAGGGGCTCCATTACAAGCGGGGCTAGGAAATAGAGACCGCATTTCAAGCAGGACTGGGAAACGAGACTTCCATTAAAAACGAAGTTCGATAACAGGGGTCCTACTACAAACAGGGTTGGGATACAGAGTGCTATTACAAGCGAGGCTCTCAGTACTTGCTTCATAAGAACCTAGTGCATAACATACAAAACACTATTGTTGTATGTGCGCTTTATGTTATTTGCTTTATCTTATTATTTGGAGATTATATTGCAGCCAGCTTTTGTCTTTTAAATTTTTGGGGGTCCCCAAAAGAGTGGGGCCATAAGCTATAGCTTGTTTAGCTTATAAGTAAATTCGGCACTGGGCTTTGTGATCACAAATATTATTAGGGTGTTTGATTAAACTGAAACACCTCTTTCTTATGAATGCATGCCCAAGTTCTTTCAGACTGCCGGAACGTAAAACGTACTGATTATCTTTGTTAGTCCAGAAGTACGTTTATTAAAAATATGTGTGGAATATGCAATAGAAAACCGTATATTTCAGACAGCATATGGTTACTGTGTTGGTCTCTATAAAATTAGTGATTAAGTTATACACTAATATAGCGTTAAACACAATGTTAGAATACTACCGCTACCGAAGTTTCAAGTAATGCTATTTTCTATACTTTTATGACCACATATTATCTTATGCTGTGGAAATTCTTCAGTTGATTGAGCACTAACAAAGTGAAATGAAATGAAATTTTTTTTTGTCCCATTGTTATGCCGGCTAGGCTAAAGGAGACGGTGATGATGAGATATGAATGCAATGGTGGAATAAATAGAGCGCAAGGAAACCAGAGAACTCCGAGAAAACGTACGAACACGGTGTTTGTCCAACAAGAAGTCCACTTGGCTCGAGCTGGTATCGAATCAGGGACCCCACGCACTAGAATTAATGCTCTATCACTAAGATTCCAATTGAGCACTAACGGAGTGGTTCCCAACCTTGTTGGACTGACGAAATACTTTGCTAAACGCTGACAACCTCGCGATACACTTCTTTTATTTTTGTAAGCATGTAAGATTCTTACAGTAGTGGATGTACAGTATGTAGTACTGAGCATTCTTCCTGCCGCTGGAGGCATTGAAGGGTCTAGTCTGTTACAAAATTGATTTGTTAATTACTAAATACTTAATGATTATTAAATCCTAAAATTTTACGGCACACACGTTAGAGACCACTGCCCTAACGTATTTGACTTACACAGCTTACACAGACTTCAGTACATGGTACGTAGATCAATCGTTTCACTGCATTCAAAATTTAAAGTGTTTTCCATGATGCATATTGATATTTGAAATATTTTAATGCAACTTTATTACAATTCAAAATTATTCGACATTCAATTGAAATAACAACAGGCATAAATGAGGAATGGAACAATAATTGCTAACAGAATAATAGAAAAATATAATAATTTGAATTGCATTAAATAAATTTACGAAACAATTAAGAAAAAAATAATTAAGTTAACAGGAAATATATTTCGATAGTCGAACCAAAGGAAGGGGTAGAAAACCACCTATCAACGGCATCATATCTAGTGTTACTGTCTGCTTTTCTACGCCATCCAATGATATTACACCTTATTTGTATAGTATGTCGTCCAGTTGTATAAATGTTCAGTGTTGTCCTTTGTGTTAGAGAAGAAATACCTTATCTAGTTCTTTTCCATGTGGTAAGGTGCCAAGAACCGATGTATTTTAATGCATTTTACACGCTGTGCCTACCAGTTATAATTTAAGCTATTCTTTAAAAAATATCGTAAGTTCACTTTCCGAAAACATGAACATCTTACCAATCTTACCATTGTGAAGTGTCTAACTGAAAACTAAATCCCAACAGAAATATCGCGTTACACATTTCCGGCTATGTTAATCAATAAATACATGTAAGAGCTTTTTTTTTCTTTAATCTTAGAAGTGAAAGAATGAAAAATGATTTTGAAACTGTAAAACAAAAACACTAGAGATGGATACCCTGCTCCATCATCCGCATACAGAAGAAGCGTTGCTTTGAATTTCACGCTTGTAGAGTTTAGTGCTCCCTTTGTACTAATTGTATATCTCAACATGCGTATGTTTGTAATCGTAGGCCTCTAATGTCCAGAGCAATACAAACAACAACAAAAAACGGAATTCGATTTTTTTCTTTTTATCTTTTCTTCTGTTTTGTTTTTGTGCGTGAAAGCTTACAGAAGAAAGAACATATAACATAAACAATAATAAATGATAATTTTGAATGTTTAAGCGATAACTAATCTACTTTCATGTAAGTACAATTTTTGGCATAATTTATAAATACATACAAAATAGGATTTAGGATTTAGATTTTTGGACTTTCGGCATCTATGGCCATTTAGCCCATCACGGATTAGGGATAACGTTCCTCGGCGAGCACACTATCCGGGAAAAGGAAATGAAGAAAGCGGTATGAGACTTATAAGTTAGGTACCACCCCGGCATTTGCCTGATGTGAATGAGGAAAACCCAGTGAAACCTCATTCAGGATGGCTGGCCTGAAAAATCTTTCCTACCTCCCACCGGAAATCGAACCAGGAACCGCTCGCAGCGAAGGCGAGAGCGTTAGCGACTACGCAACCCGGGGCCACGTATACAAAATAAAACGCGCTGTGGCTCAGTGGTAGAGCATTCACCTCTGGTGCAGGGAATCATTGATTCGATCCCAGCCCGTGCTAAGTGAGCTTTGTAGAGAGGTTTCCTCGGGGTACATCCGTTTCCGCCCGCTTTCTTCATTCGACCATTGTCATCCATCTTATCACCACCGTCTCCTTGAGCCTCGGTACACAATAGTAGGACGTTAAACTAAAAAAAAATAACAAAACCCACTGATCACCTAGCGTTATCATTTTGTACTGCGTTTTCATTATTTTCTTCTAACTTCTCGTTTGTTCTCAATCCTGTATAATGTTTTGTTTGTCTTTTTTTTTTTTTTTTTTTAAAAAAAAAGAATATGTTTCAATACTATATTTTATATACCGTATGTACACGCAATGTAGAATATACACTGTATATAAATTACAAGACCATATTATGTTGAGTGCATTACATATTTTGAAAGTATTAATATATCATCGAATATTAGGGTTCAAATAATTTTGTTGCAAGCTGTTTGAGTAGTGTTGAGAGACGTTTAGATGAAAAAAAAGTGAGTTTCTCTTCACAGTGTGAAACTACAGCAGACTCCCAAACTATGGGAATTCAATACTCCAACTTGAAATAGTAGATTTATACTACTGATTGCAAGAAATTAATAAGATCAAAGATAGTACCTGTTCTTCAATATCAGAAAGCCATTACTCTCCCTGCCTTACTGCTTTTGTTCTATGGCGAGAAGGGCTGAAACCAGAAATCGTTAATTTAAGCCACTTGCACTTTGAATGGAGGGTTAAGTGAGGAGATAGAACCTATGCTTGAAAAGATGAATTGACTGTAAAAAATTGCATCTCGATAACTCTTAACGTTTCTGATCTTCGGAAATCAGATATTGAAAATGGAAGTAATAGCAAATTAAAAACACTTCCGGTTTCGGAGGAGTGTTGCGAGTTGTGAGGGTATGTTCTCTTGACATCCAGATAGACTGAAGAAAACCGCTTGTCGCTACATATATTACAATTTTTCTTCAATGGCGATAAATGTTGAAACCGGAAATAGTTTGTTTTAACCACTTCCATTCCGAGTAGATGGTTAACGGAGAAGGTGGAACCTATTTTTGGGAAGATAAATCGATTGCAAAAATACACATCTAGATGCCTCTTACCGCGTTTGCTCCATGAAAATCAATATTCAAATCAGTAGTAGTAAATTTCAACCACTTCTGGTTTTGGTAGTGTGTTCTGGCTACTTATGGTATGCTACCTTAAGAAGCTGAATCGTTTGCAGAAAAATACTTCTCGCTATCTTTACCGTTTTTGTTCTATGGCGATAAACGTTGAAACCTGAAATTACTCATTTGAACCACTTCTGGGTCTGAATACAAAGGTACCAGAGATGGAATCTTGGAACGCTAAATCGATTGCAAAAAATAGCATCCAGACATCTCTTAAAGTATTTGGTCTGATATTTGTCAACAGACGGAGGCACAAGGCTGTTCTATAAGAGTTCCGATACTTGTGCATAGCATAGTTTGGAAGTCTAAAATGATAGGAAAAATTGTTTTTTAAAATAAACTAAGCGGAAACATGTTTCCGGAAATTCCAAACGTTTGTAACTATCGGAGGTGAAACGTAAATGAACTAGATTATTTGTGTAATTGTTTTATGACGCTAATTAGATAATCTTCTAAAGAATACCTAAATGAGTTTAGGAATCTATGGTATCTTCCTTAATTGTATGTTACTGCTTAGCCACCGTTTTGTTAAAATTATACTTCCCTATTTCTTCTATCAATTTCCAGTATCCAATAGTCTCTAATTGCTTTAGAATAAAGTTTTCTGCTATAATTCTGGGCTTGTGTCTTCTTCACGTGGGGATTTTGTAGGACTTTTGTAAATTTTCATCTTTTGTTATTATTCCAGATGCTTTGTCCATCTTCGTTTCCACATAATTGGTTCCCTCTTATTTTGTTTCGAGAATTCCAATTATTTTAATAGTTTCTTTTAGCTACTTTTGTTATAAGTCATTTATTTTGTCCTCGAGAGTTCCAATTGTTCGCTTCAGTTTTCGGTTTTCTATCTCCAAAGCTTTTGTTGTTGTTGTTGTTGTTGTTGTTGTTGTTGTTGTTGTTATTTCAGATGACTACATATTTTCATTAGTTCAAAAATTTACTTAGTAAAGTCGGATGAAAAGTTTGTTTTTTTCTAGAACTCGAATATTTTCTTTAATTTGAACAATTTGGGACATTTTTTTCATGAATCTCAATTACTTGTTACACGATTTCTTTAGGTTAAGAAATGATAGGTTTATATCATTATCCTGAATGCACTTACAAGTGATAAATTGATATTGCTACGTGTTGTGCACACTGAGAGATACGGTTTGATTTATTTTTCTTTCTTGACTGAACTTCGCATTATTAGAAGGTATTTTATTATTGTTATTGTTTTAATTGCTAGGAGTTATAACTAATTTCAGAATTTGTCTAGTATAATTATTACGTAATTTTTGTGTATACTACTTAATGCACTACAAATCCTATTCGATATATAACGGAAGAAATATTATAAAGTAAGTGAAACTTGTTTAAATAAATATTTCTGTGTAAATATTACATTGATCATTTCTGTACGTAAGATAAATAAAACTACAACTTAAACCCAACATGCTTCTGTAGTTAAAATTAGGGATCTTTAAGCAAGAAGCATGATACTGGAATTCTATCCCCCTTCATTTCTTCAATATTTTTGTGGGTTTAGTTTAATGCATATTAACGAGATAAAAGACTTCATGAAAATGAAAATGAATCAAGAATACGTTTCGCTTCTCTTACTCACACGTGCATATACGTTGAACACACGTGTACACTAAGAAGAGGGGAGAGGAAAGAAGTAAACTTCAAGGTACAGTAGAAGAAGACTAAGACTATAAAAAGAAACTTAGTGGAAAGTGGAAGGGAAATTGAGTAACATCGGAAGCAGGAAATACACAACCCTTGCTCTTAGTAAAAGCATTTCTTCCTGTTAAAAACTCACTCTTCTTCCCCTTCTACCCCAATCGTTGGCTTATTTCCTCTCCTTCTCCGAGAAACTTTTCATTTCTCTCGAAGTCTCTAGATGAAGGTTCGTTTCTTGATGGGTTACTGTTTTTCCTTTTTATCACCTCTACTCTTTCTCTCTCTTCTTGTTCTAAACTTCTTTTCTTCCTTCCTGCTTTTGCT
The DNA here is from genome assembly GCF_964235325.1 of Thermobia domestica. Lineage (NCBI taxonomy): Eukaryota > Metazoa > Arthropoda > Insecta > Zygentoma > Lepismatidae > Thermobia > Thermobia domestica. The sequence goes on along the minus strand of NC_137462.1, from coordinate 214,754,232 downwards.
GTCGACGCCGTCCTCTCAATTGTGAAGAGGCCTCCGTCTCCTTCCCTCTAGCGTTATTGATATGAATTGCCGCAACGATGGAGGCATATCCTCCTCTCAGCTCACGGAAGATGCCAACTTTCCTTTGTTCTTCATTACTCCTCCTACTGTATACATGGGAAGAGATGAGTGATAGAAAGTTTTGATTCTGTTTTCTCGCATTTATGAAAAAAAAAAAGATCAAAGGAATAGAAATCTTAAGACAAAAGTCTGTCTGCTTTAACTCGAAAATGATGAATGAATTTTGGTAATTAACGGAAATTACTTTTCTCTCAAAAGCGATTGATGATGTAAAACTTAATTGCGCTTAAGATGGTGCAAGCATCATGTTTTTCCAACGATAGTGAAGTACAAAAGATGACAGTAAATTGCAATTTCCATTATGACGATTGAGTCGTGAAAATTAGTTATTTTTAATGAAGACATTCAAATAAGGAGCTTTCTTATGCTTTAGAAATTATTTAAGTTGTCCACTGTCTTAATTTCACTGCTGATTTCTGAAACCATGTAGACATAGGTCTCTCAATAATCACGTTTTTGTAATTTTTTGTAGTTAGAAATTACAAATATCTGTAGTCATTCCAACCATTAGTTCGAATAACAAAATGTACGACAAATGACAGAAATCAAGGTATGATATACTGTAGTCAAGACTTTATGTAACTATACTTTTATAAGCATTCCATTTAATGTATCTATAAATAGTAAGGAACACTAAAGCAGAAGAGCAGGGATGGAGTTACTAGTTACTTTCCTATGTGGTTCAAACTGATACATGAAAACTTGGACTGGTACATAAAAACTCGTTACGAATTTCATGTCCCACCCTCGCACGACCTTGCACCGCACAATGCTAATGATTCCAACTGAGACTTGCAGTATTCTTGTTTCTTCCCTATGGCATAATTTTTGCTTGCTTTTCGTTCAATTATTGTATGAACTAATGCTTCTATTTTAACACTATGACTGCTAATATTGTTTTTTCAATCATCATTGGAACGACTACCAGTGTGGAGCCCAAATTGCTGATAAATTCCAACATTTTAGATTGGAAACCTATCATTTCCAACAACTTTTGTCTTTTTACACTTTTCCGTATCTGTACTCATAAGAAATTGACTTACGGCAAGGAACTTTTAATATCCTATATACAAACTTTTTACTTTATTATGGGTAAGGGTAATATTAAAGAGGAAACAGTTACAGATAATTGAAGTGGACTTTATATATATAAAAGATGGAGCTTTGCACTTTTCTGGAAGTTTTGTTCCTATTCCAAAACGTATATAACATAAATCCTCTCATGTGTAACTATCTTGTTAAAAATCAAATAATAAGATTTAAAAGTGAGTGTATTGAGGAAAACGTGAAATAAAACTTCCATAGGTTTGAAGAGCATCTAAAAATTTACTGAACTGTTTAAAAAAAATTAAATAACAAAAATGAACATGAAAACAATATATTTTATTTTAAAACAAAGGAGGAACTGGAAAGCAAATTTTACACACACACTAAGGCTTTTGCACAACAGATAGTCTTTGTACAAATATTTTAACGAGTTCCTCATTTAAGTATTAGCTTTTGTAGGTAAGTGATATTTTACCTTTCAGAAAAGGTTGAGAGCACAAACACAACTAGCAAAAGTGTATACTCTGAGTTCAAAATTGTGAAGAACACATTTAGTAAGTGAAAGCATAGATGCTAAAGAAATAAATAAGGAAAGAAGTTGTTCTACTAAAGGTAAAGAAAAGAGAAAGGGAGAATCACTAGATATTGAATGTTTACTTACACATTATATATCATTTTCTGAAAAGAGGAACAAAGAAAAAGAGAAAAGAAAAGAAACTAGAGAAATAAGATGAAAAATAAGAAACAAGGAAACGTTATTTAAATAATGCTGCAGAGAATCTTCAAAATCGAAGGAACTACATACATAAAATAATGAGTAAGTAGAGAACAGCAAGGAAAAGAAGCTTCTGCTTATGTTTGTTTCGTCTATAGAAAATTTGACATCTCATTGAATACCTAATTATATAAGACGCTAATCTACAGTTTCACATGTGACTACATCGTAGTGACTCCAAACAGAATTGAATCTAAGCTTATATATGAAAAATAAAATTAATATTTTCAGTTGTACGTTCCACGGTCCAGGCTAAAGCAGGCGGTTGATTAGTGAATGACTATGGAACATTTGATGGAATAAAAACATGAAAGACAACTCACGGACATTATATTTTATGTTTACCAATGCCATTTAAAGCTCCGTTCTTCACAAACCAGATGTTATTGCCTTTATACATTTCTATTTTGATAATTATATTCTTTTTACATTAGAAAAGTATGAGGATTACAATTTCATTCGATTAAACAAATCGTATTTTGTATGAGAGAAAGAGAATCTTACTTGTATAATCCGCATTTAACACTCATACCAGGAATCAAACCCGGAGATACGTACATCAAAGGTAAATGCGCCAGCAACTAGATTAGCGGAGAAGTCTCCAGAAAATGGATATAACAATTTTGTTCATACTTCATGATCAACATACCTCTAACATTTGAATAATGAATAATGACGACCGTTTTACATGCCATTAGTGTTTGAAGAAAATTGAAAACAGTTTATCATAATTGTCACCAGAAATTTTTCGCAAGGGAGAAGCAAGATCAAGAATGAAATGTACCTTCCATAATGTGTAACTTGTCTTATCTGTTCTCATGTTTTGTTCGCTTATTAACTTTTCAGCCTTGAATGCATTAATCTAGTACTCACTTTCCAGCGACTCGCATGATATTCATCAAATTTGGTATAAAATGAAATGAATTCTTTGAGTTTAACGTCCTACTATTATCCCATTTAGGCTAAGGGAGACGATGATTAAAGCAAGTGAATGGTGATGGAAGAATTGGTGGAATAAGAAAGTGGGAGGAAACGGAAGTACTCTGAAAAAATTCACGGATACGATGTTGTCAACCACAAACTTACTTGGCCAGAGACCCCACGCACCAGAGGTAAAAGCACTACCACTGAGCCACCATGCCCCCAAGTTTGGTATTTAGATAGACTTTGACCTTAGTAGCAATACGAAATATTATGCTGTAAATTTTTCTAGTTTCAAAGTTATGAGAATTCAAATTTTGGTTTTAAATTTCAAAAATACTATGTAAATTGTAAAGTCGCCCAGAAATTGATCCAATCTTAACCGAATTTAACGTGTAGAAAAGGCTTGGTATTCTAGTAAAGATTTGTAATATTATATCGTATTTTGTTTGGTTCCATAGCGAAAAGAATGCGCGAATAACTAATGCAAATGCCAATAAGAAACAGAAAAACTCTCAAAAAATCTCTTACAATTGACGGGTATACTCTGAATTGAATATTTTTTCTCATACTGTCTGTATACAAAACATAACAGATAACAGACAAAACATATACAGAGCTATATTATACAGTGCTTCATTTTAAGAACAAGATAATGCATGGCGACTCAATGCTAGAGCATTCAGCTATGTTTCGAAGGATGTCTGATGTGGTGAGCAACACTGTGTATATGGATTTTCCTCCTAGCATCTTCATTCCACGAACGATTTTTATCACTTTTTAGTTGTATTTCTTATCCATTTCCTTTAACTTATTAAATCTAACTGCGAGGCAATAAATTAAAGATTAAGTTGTCTTCACATCAAAAAGGTAAAGTCACAAAATAAGGTTGTCTTTGAGGAGTCAAAAGCAAAAGAAAAATTCATTTCTACTTCAGAGAAGTAAGTTTTGTGTTCGCTTTATCTCATCTTAATCGGAAACGCTTTCTTTTCAGAAGTATTAATGTATTTCTATTTTATACGTATACATATCTGATTAAATCTAAAAGCTCAGATTTCTTTTTTCAGAGTAATAAAAAGGTTTTGGGAGTTTAAAGTCTGAGGAAAGACGGATTATATAAGTTGTAAGCGCGAAGAAGCCTTTGGCTTACTTGTTAGAAAGTTCTTACTAAAAGAATTGTGGGCTCAAAACAGTAGAAAAGGAAGAAGACTCTTGATTTTACCTTTAAAAAGTAACAAGGAAAGCAAAAAGGAGAAAATGAAAACCAAGAGGTTGGAAAAACATGAGAAGAAGAAGATTTCTAAGAAATAAGGCCGAAAGTAACCTGAAATATTCTTAGCAAAGAAAACAACAGCTAGAAACAATACAAGATAAGAGGGAAGAAGATTAAGGTATACGAAGGAAGGTTACCTCTGGAACGGAAGAGGAAGTGAAGAAAAGATGATAAATTGTTTCTTTGAATAATAACCCTGTCTCACGTGTTGAATGAAGCATTGTCCTTTATTGAATTAAAGTTAGCAGATCTACTATTGTTTCCGAGCAGAGCAAATATTTTGTGTTTATTATCTGTTAGCAAAATGTATATCCATTAGCGATAGTGCTTTTCTTTTAGAGAATCTTAAAGTAGAACACCTAGTTTTCCTTCGGATCAATGATTTCATAGTTACCTAAAATGAGTAAGATATATTTAGACAATATGTGATCGGATATACAATACTTCTTTAATCAAAGAACAGACACATGCATATATTGTTTCATTCGCACCAATTGAATACTTATACATTCGAACATAATGGATGATAAGAAGTCACGTGAATAAGTGCCCTGATGTAACCAGTTGAAGCGAGACTTTCCGACTCAACTCATGTAGTTTATATTCACTACTAACATTTATCATGTAGAAGCAAACAAAAGTTTTAAAATAATGAAAATGTTGTACAAAATTTTGGACTCAGAAGATTTGCTTTCTTGATCACCGGATTAAAAAAAGACTCTATATTTACTCACTCCGTTGTGGATAATCAGCACTATAAACAAACAGGTCTGGTATAGTATGGGCTACTCTTACTATTCAATTGTATAGTTAGTATTTATGCTACGTTGACGAATAAAATAAACATTCTCTAATAATTTGTTTCTGCGATAAAATTCACACTACAAAACCAGAAGTAAATACATAAATATAGTAGAAAATATTGTTTATACATAAAAACGAAGTTGCTTAGACACAATTGCAGGGGCTGAACTTTCATATACAATCTGGCTCTTCACACAGAATCTTAATGATAGAAACTATTGAAGTTAAACATACGATATAAAGCTACAAAGATCCCTGATTAAGAAAACTTGAATTTATTTAAGAACACATTTGATTAACCTGTCACAAACAAGCTTTATATTTGGAATTACAAGTTTAATGAGTAGCATTTTTCCCTATTTTATTAAAACTTTAACTTCATCCACACGTAAATATTTTCGGTTGAACACATTGGGATCTAAAATATAATACATAAGGTATATAAAACATTTTTGGCGGGAGCTCATGTGGTTCGGATTCCACGTTGATCAGTAGGTCCACGTCTCATATAGCCTCGCTGCTGAACGGGACGTTAAACTCAAAATCAACTCAACTCAATAAAACATTTTTGTGGAACATACCAAACTTACATTGTATAGTAAGTCATCTTAGCGTATTCTTTTTTTCTTTTTTTCTAGAGAATCTGTAAGGATTCTTTTTACATCATTTTCCAGTTAAGAAACTGATTACAGTTTGTTATTCATTTCTTTTTTTACATCCCATTTTTATGGGAAACATTTTTTTGTTGGTCTCATCCAACGTAACATTATGATTACGAATTTTAGCTTCGAGAGTTTACTGATAGATACATTAAAACTTCTCAAGAACAACCTGTGCTTTACGAGCCAAAAGATTTACCATTTTAACTGCAAATGCTGATCGTAAAAGTGAACTCAACCAAAAGCTACCAATAACTCGGACCAATGAAAACAAAACATTAAATATGATTTTTTCCCAGTGAAGAAGTAAAGAAAATGTGTTGTCAGCAAAACGAAATAAGTATTATTGATTTTCTCATAATAGTGTTTACCTATTCGTTTATATTTCTGTGATTTACTGAATTCAGCAAGGATCGAGGATACAAAATATCAACAATTAAGTTTGTCCATTAAAAAACTAATAAAACAATATAACCAATTATTTTGTAACAATGTTATATAACAGAACGAATGAAGAAAATGAATGGACTGATTACGAAGAAACGCACTAAATTACATAAAATAATAGATAACTATCAAAATCTCTGTATTTAATGATCAGTTAGTGAAGTTACGAAATTACGTAACTACATAAGTGCTCGCAATCTTTCAACAAAGAGTGAATTTTTCTTCAGCCTGCCTTCATTCACACTTTGATCCCCAATCCATTGTACTCATTAAATTTAATTCGTCTATAACCACGGAAGATTTGATGTCAGCTCCTTCCTGTACTTCTCTACAACTACATAGTTTTATGTTATGTTATTAGAACCTAAAATAATTTTAATGAAGTACTTCTATTTACGTCAAGTGCTTAGTAGTAAACGTAATTGTGTATGTTATTAATATAGAGATGACTAGTATGTGTACAGAGTGTGCTAGAGAGGAATCAAATACATGCTTCAACTTTACTCCTAACAATAACTTCATAAAATAAATATTTATATTTAATAATAATCCACCACACACTAAGGTCTGTAGGATTTCGACCACATTTTAAATTTACACTATGAATTAATTTTACCAAACTTATAAAATAAATGTGAATGATACTAATGTAAATTCAATTTCAAGTCTCCTTCCCGAAAACATTATTTATGATTTACGTATGTGCAATATATTTTCAATTCAATTATGAATACAGTAATGTTTCAAACAAAGTGTCTGTTTTTATGCATCATCTGCAGTATAGTTGGGCTTGTTTGAAATCGAGCTCCAATAAAAAGCCTAACTTGTGATCCTCTGTACAAGAAATTCACATGCCTATTCTACAAAATCTGCATCAAAAGACAGTCCATGTACACAGATTTATTAGTTGCTTTCAAATTCGTATGCAGAATCATCTAAGTACTCTAGGGTTTGCCAGACCGCAGTATGTAATTTGTGAACTAGAAGATAAGTATATACTTGGAAAGTTAGAGGAAAACTATAAATACTTGTCAGAAAGAACCCAATATAAATATCTAACAATTATGCTTGCAGTGGCATTTTTGTAATGGGTCACCATTACACGTAACGCCGAATGTATACTTCAATAGTAAGTTGACATGACATTCGCCAAGAGCCAGAGCAAAAGACATGGATGTGCTTGTTATTGATATTAGTTTAAACACATATATTACATAGAAATTTACATATTTATGTTAATAGATAAGAAAGAAATCTTCATAAATTTTGTATGTTATCTTAAAGACAATGAACGTAAACATTCAGGTTGAAGAATATTTGCCATTAACTCAATTGCATCATCTGTAAAAGTATAAAATACATTTCGAATCAAATATTACAATGGTGTAAAACTATCTCTCGCGTGCTTTCTTCGAATATAGAATAGAGCTGAAAATATTGATACTCAGTACCTGTGCATGCTTGCAATATTATAAAGCTTTATCGGAAGCCCAGAACTATCGTCCCAACAACATCGGATAAAAAGTTACAAAAACTGTAATTTTGATGTGTCTCTTATCTACAGATAAATAATACGATGAGTAAAGATATGCTATAGACTTGTATACAACCGTAAGGTCAGTACAAATACCGTATAAATAATGTAACACTTCTATTTAGGAACAGTACCTTTTAAACTGAAATTGGAGAAACAGTGCGTGTGCCGGTCACCTAGTCAATATGATACCCACAAACAATCACTACTGAGCCGAACCAGAGCCCACTCTCATCATTAAACATAATAATTCGCTATTCATCGCCTAATTTCTTCTTCTGTAACTCCATTTGAAGCGCACTGCATGTTAGTAAGGAATCAGGGGAAGTCTAAAGAGCAGCATCCGTGATTGTGTTCAACCAAACAGTTGCATATGCAATGTTAGTGCTAATCTATGATGTAGTCGCTATATGATCAGCGATGACAATTCGTCTGACATGAAGAGCTTCCTCTTGGCTAAGCAGTTAGCGTACGCAATTTTGGCGTGGGAAACCCAGGTTCGATTCTCGGCGGGAGCTCATGTGGTTCGGATTCCACGTTAATCAGTAGGTCCCCTCTCATATAGCCTCGCTACTGAAAGGGATGTTAAAAACTCAACTCGTCTGACACGAACGCCGAAGGATGCCGCTGACGTCCGAAACAGAATGACGTACGTGTGCATCTTCCTTGGACCAATGGTGCCAACAGTTATAATAAACAGTTACGCGATTTTGCAAAACGACCACTCGGTCTCCCGGTCCAAGACACGATCTCTCTTAAACCACATTAAGCTTCACAGATAAGCTCGCTGCTCCATTCTGGTATGTCTCCCACGTTCATAACTAACTTGACGAAAGTTCGGTAGACGAATGATTCGACCACTCCTGGTACTTTACCAATATCTGCTACGATCTCGGAGTTTTCACGGTTAGTACTAGTTTCCTATTCCATCCACAGTAAATATAGATACAAATACAAATCATCTTTTTTATACTAGAAAAGAGGAAATAACATCCATCCAATCACAGCTACTTTGTCAAGAGTGAATGTTAGTGTAGATAAAAGGAGTGAAAGGAGAACTTTGAGGTTACATTGATTGTTTTTGTTTGTTTAGAACAAATAAAATGCTCGCAAGACTTATTATGTTGCAGATTGATTTCTTATATTTTTACTTTCTTTCCTATCTATAAATTAGGCTCGAATGAATTAGTAATAACTATCTTCCTTGTTCGAGAACTAAGCCGAGCCTCATCCTGATGTGAGATTATTTTCAAAAATCCTGTTTTAACATTTTCGATTTTTAAGTTGCTATTTTGTTTTTGTGATATTAATGAAAGTGTTTGTTATGGTTCTTGGAATTCTTGTGTGTTTTAGTTCTTCCAGGTGGGTGATCCTTGAAACTTGAGAAGTTCATTAACCTGTTTACAAATTTTATATTTAGTTTTCTAATGAATTTTCGAATTTATTAAGGTTCTTGGCCTGATATTTCATATTATATATATATATATTTGTGTAATGGATTCTTAATTTCAATTAGTTAATTTCAGCCACATTTTTCCCCGTATATGAAACCATGTTATAGACGAATGAAATTTCAGTCATTCAAAATACGATGCTACTGATTTTCACATATACTTCCTTCTAGTTGTATTCCACACGACAATATGTCTATCAGCATCACTTCCTTTAAGGTTTTAATTTTTACGTTTTACAGTGTAACTATATGAAAGCGATCGCATTCATTATGATTGTATCGATTTTAACCAACTGAAATTGAAATAAACAAGAATAAAGATTGATCTGACATACTTCTAGCTATTTTAGATCCAAAAAGTGTACATGATGTATGTGTTCGAGATGAAACTCCGTTTCTATATAAAAACAAGTTAGTTTCATTCAAATGATGAAGCTGGGGGCGCGGTGGCTCAGTGGTAGAGCGTTCTTCTCTGGTGCTTGGGGTCCCGGGTTCGATCCCAGCCCCCGCCAAGTGAACTTTGTGGTGGACAAACACCATGTGCGTGGGTTTCCTCGGGGTTCTCCCGTTTCCTCCCACTTTCATTTCACCATTTCATTCATTACTTATCATCACAGTCTCCTTTAGCCTAGCCGGCATAAGTGTGGGACGTAAAACTCAAAGATTTCATTTCATTTTCAAATGATGAAGCTACAATAGACTTTCAAATTAAGGAGATTCAAAACTTGTATCAGGATAAGAAAAAGATGGAATCCATCCTTAGAACACTGAATCCATGTTCTTTTCTAATTTCTCTCTCTTACTAATTTTACTCTGATATCTGCCAACAGACAATCTGATGGATGGACGAACTCATTCTATAAAACTTTTCTAATTAATAATACCACTAAATTTGGAAGTTTATAAACAATCAATATTTGAAAATCATAAGATTTTTAAGTAAACCATAACAGTATATTTCATCACGAAAATCTTTACAGGACGAATCTCACAAGTATGCGAAATAGTTAAGCATTGTACTGCTCTATTGGAAGTACACGACAAAAGCATAACATGGAGCAGAAAACATAATATCTGTTTCTCCTGTCTAGGAACTTGTTTCCATATCTTAATTTCAAAATACGGAGAAAAAAGTACAAACGGTACTAAGTAGATGGGTTGTAATTAAAGCTAATATTTCTTGTCATTCTGTGTTTGGAATGAGAAAGTCTTCAGTGACACGCAATATGTAAAAAAATCTCTTTCTATTGCTTTCTATCTCTAAATACAGCATAATTTAAATTGTTCAAACTCTAGTCATCCGGATCGTCAAATATGCTAATCGATATTAAATATACATCTAAAGTAATTTGTTGAAATATGAACTGAATGCAGGCGCTTCGCAAATATTTATTATTTTTATTTATTTTTTTTTATTTAAACCAACGTTATAACATACATTTAATTGGAACTTTCTCTATTTTTAAAATTGTTTGTAGTAAATGCGACATTATTTTCAACGTTTAGGCCTATCTTTGAATTAAACAAAAAAGATGTTAAAGAATTTCTTATTTCATAATATAACATATTTGAGATGTTTTCCCCAACTATCCGGCTTTGTCATATTTTGATTACGTGCAGAACTCAATCCGAAAATCAGACTCGTAATCCGGAAATCAGACTTTTATGCTCAGTTTCACCAACCGAGGATTAATCTGTAGATAGGGATAATTTTAAAGTTATCATCGGAATGAGGATTATGTGTTGCGCCAATAGTGATCAAGATTATTTCGACAAATCATCGAATTAAGATAAATCGTCGAAAACGATAGATTAATCCTTGTTTATCGTTGTTGTATGATTGCTTACAGAAGATTATAGAAGTAATTTGGACGTTAATGTGCTTATTTATCTATTTATGTGGATATAAATGACGTTACTGTGGTAATTTTAATTGCTCCTAAAGTAAGAAAGTGTGGTATTTCTATCAATGATCTCTTATTACTAAATTCAACGATTAAAGTACTATATTTGCACTACTTTATGTTATGTTATTTATTTTTATTAGTTTATTTATTTATTACTACAGTTTGTGAATTGAAAAAAAAAATTAAGTTTTTAAATGTCATCTATTACAAAATAGATTAAATTTACGTCTCATTTAAAGTGATTATGAGATTCTACTCTGCACTATGTCACTCTCTTGGGCTTAATTATATTTTATGACATACACTGCTCCATTTGTTCATTTAACAGACCTATGGGTATTTTAAATCTTTATAATTTTGCTTTATTTGAGCTGAATATATCTTTGTACATTTAATAATGCAGCAATAAGTTTGTAAAGAAAAAATAAACAGAAGCAATAAATCGGAACAGTCCACTGTGGAATGTCATAAACTAGAATTGCTCCCATCCTTATATTAATTTTACTGGCACGTTCTGCAAATTTTACCCAGATTCTACAATAAAAGCTATTTTTCTGGTGCACTGCTAATCGGAAACAAAACAGAAAATAATGCTAACTTGCTTTCACCAATGAATCAAGCATTAACTTTTTCATTACCACCATAGGTAATAACCTTTTGTGTATAGATTTTTAAAAAATGTAGTCAAATATTCATTAGCATTGCCAATTGCTATCATTATGCAAACCCGACAATGAACTATTAAGATAAACTTCTTTGCTTACTTAATGAAAATGGTCATATTTACGTGCATCAGTACTACTTACTTTCTAGAATGCAGCATAACAATGCAAACGTCAACTTAAACCTAAAGACTCGTAAGCCGTTATTATTTCTCGCGACAGAACTGCCACGGCGAGGCAAATGTAAACTTAAGCAAAAATTTGGAGTTTAAAAAAGCTGAGGGAACTTTGTCACAGCTAGGATTTCTTGCTGGCGTTACTGTTAAGAAAAATGTCATGGTGTGACGCGACCATACAATGAGCTAACATAACCTACTCTACATTTGAACATAATGGCTGAACATTGAATGTAAGGAAGCTAACGTAATCTAATCTAATCTATCCTACCGTACGTTTGAAATTAATATCTAAATATTGGGCACATGTAGCCCAACCTACTCTACCCTACCTTATCTTGGAAAATAATGGCTAAACATTGAGGTAATGTAACCTAATTTAACCTACGCTACTTTTCCCTGTCTAGGCCAGTCAAAATAATGAAAAAAGGCCCGGAACAAATTGTAACAGAAACTCTGTTTCGATTTTATGCAAGAGAAAAGCAATCTAAACAACATATCAAAAGTGTAGCAAAATCTGAGGTGTATTTCCCGCCATTTTGAGCCGCCATATTGGAGAATGGAAATGAACACCTTACTTTGAAACAGCAGGTATATCTTCTCACAGAATTAAGATAGGAACTTCGTTTCTGTGTCAAATTGAAGGTAACAGATCATAGAGGTGAGAAAAGCTGGTAATGTTCTGCAATGGTGCTGTCCTGTCATATTGAAATATGGCGGCTGTTCTCCCCAAAATTTCGTTATAGTTGGTTTGTTATGTTAGAAATTGACACATAACTATGAATTGTAATAGATACCAAAAACTCATCCGGTACTAATAAAAATTCTAGAGTAGAATCTGTTCTTTCCATTGATATCAAAGGGGTTTCGTTATCTTAGAAACTAAGCGAGCTAGACCATTTTATATGGTGAAAGTGTTGTGTTTTATATCGTTGAAGTACGCAATCTGAGGCTATATATTTTTTATTTAAATAAATGAAAGAAAGTTTTATTTAATTAATAAGGAGAATTGTCTGAATTGCTCTTATAAATGAAAAGTAATAACAATAATATTAGTAAAATATATAACTAGACCATATCCCATGTAAGATTGTTGTTTACTTTATTAAAAAAGCCAATCAAACATTCGCTGGAATGCAACATTAACGAATAAGACTGAGTTTTACGGTAGATCAAATAGTCCGTATCCACATTGCAGAAGTTTACCTACATCTGTGAGTCACCGAGGTCTATTGAGAGGTCTATTTGCGCACTCCCTGTGCTTATTCTTGCGACTATGGTTCGTGACGTTTTATGAATGACCTCATATAGATCTTATGGATGAAAATATGTAGAAGATTTGGTCGGGCACCGAAATACAGAAGCAATTAGATGATTTTAAAAAACTGCAACAGGATTGCCGATCAAGTAAGGTATCTAATTCATAGTGTTCAAAGTGTAACATAAGAAATTACGGTATTGGAAAAACTGCAAGTACCAGCAATTTTATTTATTTATTTATTTATTTATTTATTTATTTATTTATTGTGTTGAAGTCGTAATATAGATACTGCCATGCTATTAATATTCACCTCAGTTGAGGAAAAGGTTTTACTCAATTTCATATTGTATACGTGTTAAATTGAGTGACGCAAGAATATTATTTACGTAAAGCCTGGACCTTAGAAAAGTGTGTGCGTAAGTATATATTGAGCTATGTATATAAATAGTACTTTGAACGAAATATAAAAGTTGTAAGAAACTATTTTAACTTAGCTGCAGTCCCTTCCAGCAACGTCAGCAGCAACCAAGTTTCATAGTATGAGAGCTTACTACCAAACTCAACTATGGAGGGAAAATGATCGGTTGCTACCAACAGAATGCAGATGGACCATTTACGATGGATAACTACTCCCAATCCTAACAGATTTATCTCCTGCATCTAAGGATGTATTGGAAATGGTCGTTGTAACTCTAAGACAGACTGTCAATTAGGCCGTTGTTCTCGCCGAAGCCATAGTCTGAGCTGTTCACCTGCATGTGGAGAATGAAGGGGTTCAGCGTGCTCGAACAGCCCACATGAGTACGACATATAGTTTGAGTTCGAAGATAATCAAAATGACGATTTCCAGTAATGATGAGAACATATTAAATAATGAACGTTTATTATTGACTGATAATATTATAATCATACTCTACTATATATACACATCAATAGATCATTCATTTATTACTGGTATATCTTTCTTTTTTGTTAATCTCACTGGCATTCAGTGGACTTGGTTGATTTGATACTGTACATTATATATATAGTTATATGTGAAATACTTAACTTGTTGATTTGATTTGAAACATTGAACAGACGAATGCGGTGAAAAATAAAATCATTACGATTTTTACTACATGTATCGCTACCTCTCATTACAATGACACTCTCGCTACATAACATGGTCTAGCTCGCTCAGTTTCTAAGACAACAAAACCATTTAATATCAATAGAAACAACAGATTCTACTCTAGGACCTTTATTACGTATGGGTTTTTGGTATCTTGAACGGTCTCATAGCTATGTGCCAATTACTATAAATAACAAACCGAATAGAACGTAATTTTGGAGAGAACAGCGCCATATTTCAATATGACGGCGTCATTGCACAACTTTACCAATTTGTATCACTTCTACGATCTATTACCATCAATTTGACACAAAAAACAAAGTTTCTATCTTAATTCTGTGAGAAGATATACCTGCTATTTCAAAGTAAGGTGTTCAGTTCCATTATCCAAAATGGCGTCTCAAAATGCCGGCAAAATACAAGTCAGATTTTCCTACATTATTGATATGTTGTTTAGATTGTTTTTCTCTACCACAAAATTGAAACAGAGTTTCTGTTACAATTTGTTCCGGGTCAGACCATATTTTGACTGGTCTAATCCTATCGTACGCTATTCTAATCTTCTCTACTTTCTCTTACCCTACCCGTCACTTCAGTGCAAGAGACGAAGATTGGATTTAAGAGAAGTGGTATTTATATGAAGTTTGGCGGAGTTTAGAGCCAACCATTATGTAAGAAAATGGGACTGTTTGTATCAAATTCACCCTTGCTTGAAAAGGTGGATAAAACAAAGCGTTTTTTTTTCACTTTCAATATCTGGACCCAAGATATAATACGATGTCCATATTTAATTAAATTTGATTTGGAGTTTAGCGTCCCGTTTAGCAGCGAGGCTGTATGAAACGTGGGCCTACGGTTTAACGTGGAATTTGAACTACACGAGCTCAAGCAGGAAATCTAACCTGGATCATCCACGCTATCGTGCTTATCCATAAAAACAAAACTGTGTGCTTCTATATATTCAGAAATCTCAGAAATGCAGCTTTCTTTTCACTAGTATATGCTTGTATTTGTCCGCCAGCTTTAGGATATATTCCCCTTCCCAAAAAGTGAACTTTGCACATTTTCTTTCTATATATAATACCAAAAGTTACCACATGCTACGCGAGTCAGCTTCCACTTGTTAAATAGGCTTTTTCTAGCCAATCAAACGTATGATATTACATAACGTCATGACGTAAAAGTCATACTTTCATGCAACTTCCGATTATTCGTGGATAATTTATCCTTTCTCACTAACTGTTGGTCCAATGATGTACGATTCTTATCCAAAGATAAAAATAATCAATGGATTATCTTATCCGATCTTAATCCTTGTGCGATGAAGCTAAGCCTCACCGTATCAAGTCTCTTTGAGTACATATGACTTTGTCTTTTACTCTGTAATAAGTAATTCCTCTTACATTACTACGCATGCGATCCATTGACTCGTCATCTCCGTTGGCGGTAAGGTTAAACCTCAATTTATTATTCAAGCGTTGTAACCATAAATATATACGGCTATGCACAATCTTGATTGAAAAGACAATTTGCCGTACTCTCTTCTAAAAAGAGATGTATTCTTATTCATAAGTGAAAATATATAAAACAAAAATTAACCTTCTTTAGCTGTTTGAGATTTTTATTTCAAGCTAAAATACTGAATTGCCATATATACTATATATGCCACTTCAACCCTTTAATGCAGGATTTAATTTGGTTGCTTATTTTTTCTTTACACATTACGTAAGTAAACGTAAAATACTCAATAATATGATATTTTTGTGTATTCTATTTGTGCAGTATCAAGTTACAATATGGATGTCATTTGGCATCATGAAAATTATTTGAAAGGCAACTGAATGATAATGGAAGAATTGGTTGAATCAAAATATGGGTTGAAACGGGAGTTCCCTGAGGAAACCCTCGGATACGATGTTGTACACCACAAACTTTCTTGGCCAGGGATCGAACCAGGAACCAAGCGCTCTACCACTGAGCCACCATGCCCTCTCATTTGGCATCATAGTGGTATACTAGTTAAAACGATGTTGATGTCTATCGCAGCAGAAATAATGTGTCACGAAACATTATAAAGCAATTATTTTTTAATGTATTAGCTGTGAGGGAAAAAAGGATTGGTAAATTAATTTACATATAACAAACATGCACACTGACGCCTTCGTTCGAACTTCGGCCGCTAGATGGAAATAGGGTGGTAGGTGTACGTTTTGCATTGATGTCACATGGCTTCAGCGAGCTAATGAATGTATATGCTTATATTTTTAAAATATTGCAATAGTTCTTATTTTATTAATTAACTATAATGCTAATTAACTATGTGAGTGACACATACGAATAAAAATTTTCATTAGCGGTACAAGAAAAATCAGTTTAGGAAAGAACTATGTTTCACTGTTTCTTAGAAATGTGATGTCCTGAAATCATCAACACTATATGAATATCTTCCTCATAGTTTAACGTTAATAAGCGGAATTTAGGCAATCCGAGCTGAAATTAAAGCCGCATCCACTAAACTGAAGGTGTAAACAGTAAGAATTTAAATGCAAGGAAGTTTCAGGTTTCTTTCGTCTCAGTTCGCAATAGCTGGTTCTCTTTTCTTTCTCTTTATTCTTACCTTTCCTCTATCCAGAATCTAAATATACGCATTAAATATATATGTATATACGCACTTTGATGGAAGGAATCGAAATCAAAGGAACATGAATGGTTGGAACAACCAAAGTCGAAAGTGGTTTGTGCTGTTCGCCGAGCGTCGGAAGAAAGTTTTTACATGTGCAAATGCTGTGCGAATAACTCGCTTTCGTTTCTTTTTCCCGAATGGTAGAAGAAAGAGACAGAGAGAGACTTCCATGAAATCGATTACGACGAGTCGAATTTTAAACCGTCCATTTGGAAAGCACAAAAGACGACGACGACGAGTACGAGAGTTGCCCTTAGAACAATTCTTAAAGCAGACAACGAAAGAGAGGGAGGGAACAGGGAGGGAGATTTTGCAAAGTGTTAAGGACAACAGAGACCAAAAGGAAGGTCTGAGATAGAAGGAGAATCAAAAAGAAGCAACTAGAAAGAGAGCTGGTAACAAAAATTTAAGGGGAAATAGCATTCAGAATTACATGTTGCTGTTTCCAAGTGACACCTTGTTAACATAAAGTAGCCACAATAAATTTATAGTTTGCAAAGACATAGCTAATCTTTGTTATTTTTTGCGTATCATACTAATAAGTTATAAGTTATATTCTTTCCGATTTTAGACTACAGCAAATCGATAGCGAACTGTCAGATGTATTTTTTCTTAACTATCAGGGAAAGGAGACCCTGTGGAAGTGTAAGATTCGTTACTTAACGAGTTACAATTTATTATCTTATATGTATAGTAAATGTAGAATTAAGTTTGGGATAATCTTCTTATCTACATTCTCAAACTTCGAATAATACAATAAAAAGTGACACTAACATTAAAGGACACAAAGAACTATGGAGAAAAGATAAACCTATATAAAGGTAAGAGTAATTAGAAAGAAATAAGTAGATGATTATAAAGTTATCTGAGTACTTGAACAAATTCTTTCAATAGAAAAAGTCTAAAAATGTGAAAAAGGTCTGAATAAAACTTACAATTTACTCACGTATTACTTTAATATTTTAATATTACATATTAGGCTTTAAAAATAAAGTTTAACAAACATTTAACTCAATTAGTGAACAACAACCCCTTGCCTTATAATTCCCATTCGATTTCAAGTTGAATAATACCAAGTTCCAGAATTTTACGAATATAGTCTTACAAAATTATATTTAATACTACTAGAATTTAGAATTGTAAAAATATGTTGTGATGTTCTCTTATATTCACATGTTTTAAGAAAATGTGGGTACTGAAACCACTATAAATAAATTCACTTAAGTTATACTCTACGTTGGAAATGGTACTAATTGTCTGTACTTAAGTAACTCAATAATGTAATTTACAGCTGAATTTATAAGTAGGCAAGTGCATGCTATTACGTATGCACTCAAGAGAATGTGAGTAACTGCGTGTTAATAAGTGTATATAAGATTCTCTGATTTTACACATGTCAGAATTTTAATTATGATAATGTACATTTTGGAAGCCAGTTGAAATGCAAACAGTTGTGTCATTCATTACCTTCATTTCTCGGAGAGATTGCTCAGACTTTCTTAAATAATTATTTTAGTTTTCATCTCAGTTTAAGATTCCCTTTACCTACTTACCTTGTAATTACTTTGATGATTCTATCTTTTGTCCAATCTCTAAGAGTTCATTATTAGAAAATATTGCATTTTAACTTTTATCAACGTTTGTGTTAAAGCATTTTAGATTTGTATTAAAGCGTACATGTTATTTTTTGTTATGTTCAATACGCTGAGTTGGATTTATTTAAATGTAAAATTGATCTTTCCACATACATGATAAGTAGTATTTGATTTTAGTATAGTTGAAAATTGTTAGTGATAAAATTGGCATTTTACAATACGAACACAGTTAATTCAAAAATTAATCATGCAATCTACTGGAAACAATTCATGTACTTACCTCTGACAACAAGTCGGACGGGTGTTGAAGTGAGGGCGTCTTGCGCCTGGAAAGAGGAAGCAGTCACCTGACACTCCCACTTTCCATCGTCGTAATTAAGTGTTGCATTTATAATTCGAAAACTGCAGTCCCCGTGATGCTGATCGGGAACTGCCCACTCGTATTTGTTAGGGTATGTACCGACCGGCTGAAATGAAAACAAAGAAATACATTACTTGAAATACATGAATGTATTTGTGTATCAGCAATAACCAATTTTAAAAAAATGTAGAATAAAATGAAGGACTAATGTAAGATAAAGCATTGGTCGCTCTTTCTAAGATCACACACAATCCATAATAAAAGACCTGTGACAGTCTATAATAAGGTAGGTGCAGGTAAATATGCCACGTTAAGGGTGTTGGATTTTTTTATGACCTTAATTTTCATGAAACACAAAGAACCAGACATGTGCGTTGCAGAGTAGTCTTTTCCGCGTGTAGAAAAAAAATATGGAAATGATGAGAGACACTTCTATTTTGTACCCAAGGTAAAAGAAACAAAGTGTTGCAAAGTGACGTATTTACCAATGCGTGCAGATAATTACGTCAAGCCTAGCTTACTACTAGAAACCTGTAATAAATCTGGCAACAGCTTACATCGTCTGTATTATACGACCTCATATATTATTACACAACATGACTGAAGAAAGAAAAAAAGAATAACCAAAGGGCAAGATGAAAATAAAAATATAAAACGTAAAAACGATGATCTCCAAAGTTGAAGTGAAGTTCCAAACTGAAAAGTTTTAGTCCATAAGAAGATCAAAGTGTCACTGTACTGTGACTTACAAAAACTACACCGATATTACATGGAACATGTGTGACAAATGAAAACATCTTTGTCTTCTGCAGTCAATCCTGCAGAACCCCTGGCGTGTTTCGCTGCCATGCTTAGTATTGATTTAGTAGCCATGGAATCAGGAATACTGAAATTACACACAAAACAAAGTGTTCCTAGACGAACACGAAATAAGGCGTACATTGGTGTCAACAATCGGCAATGTTCTGAGTTAGCACGGTACTAATAACGGACTCTTACTTCTATTGAAACAATAACGTCTTTCTACGGAACCTTCCCGAAACAAACAACACTGCATGGCGTGGCGGTCTCAGCGCTGCCTCCCGAAGTATTCATCAAATCGGATTTGTCCAAGACCATGACATATTGGAGGCGGATTCTAGCGGATTTCGCCGGAAATGTCCGGGTACTGAACACTTGGGGTATTTAGCTGCACTGGCGTATATACTTGTAGTTACCTTATATAGAAACGTCACTCAGGCTTCAAATCATATCCGACACTTTGAGTCTTTGTCGCATTTCTCCATTTTACCCCACCAAAAACTCGTTCGGTACATTTTATAAAATTATTGTTTTTAAAGATTGTGTCATCAACTGCTTATTCATAAAATCTTAACTTGAAAATACATTTTTCCCAAGAATATATTGGAAGTATTTTATTGTCCAAGAAGAATTTAAAAGATTTACAACAGTTCACTCATATTGCGTATAAATTGATTAGCATTTCTTACGCAAGCAGTAAAATTATTTTATTATTACTAACCCAGTGGTGCCCACCCCCCTCAATTGTCTATCCGTAGGTGTTCTTCCATGAAAAAAAATTATTTTCGATTAATTTTTACACACCCTCAAACATATTTATATAGATTTTTAACCCCCCCAAATATTTCAATGACGCAGTTTGCGTCATGGCCCCCCTTTGTGCGCACCCCTGACTAACCTAAACCAATTTAATTCGTTATCTAAAATCACTAATGCATAATAAAATGGTCCATTTAACGTGATTCAATCTGGTAGTGTTTACAAAGACAAAACTAGGCCATATTCCTTTAGTTGAAAAATATCTAATGGTTCAAGCCTTTGCTTTATAAAATAGTGCCACACAGAAACAGGTTCGAGTCCTGGTATCGTTAAGTATTTTGTCTTACTAGTCAATACGACACTAGTAATTGCTCCTCATCAAATGTCAAAAGTATATAATCTGAAAGAAAGGAACAAGCAGAAGAGTAAAGAGACTTAAGTAAAAGTTTAAAATACACACTCGTTATGGAAACATGGAATTTTTCTTTATTACAATATTGATTAAACAAACAGTTTCACCCAAGAGTGTTAGGCAAACTATCACGCATACTTCCTCTATCAAGAAGCATCTTAATTTTTGAAAATCAACGAATCAGCTGGTGCAGAGAAGTATTAGGTGCGGAGCCTAGTAACACCGGTTGAAATTTAACAGCGTATTCGTCGGAAAATCTAACTCTAGAATCAGTACCCAATTAGAGCAAAATCCTGTTTAATTTCCGAGAACACAAAGGCGTAGATGTAGTATTTGCAGAGAATCTCTTCTCTATCCACGGGGACCTTAAGACGTGGTTCTCGGTGAACTTGTTAGAGATTATTCCGAAGATTGAATTTCTGCTTCCTTCTACCTAAGAACTTTCTCCATCTCTCTCTCTCTCTTTCTCTTTATGCACAGACGCTTTTAACTAATCCCTCCGCAGTCTTCATTCGTGTTTACATAAACGATGTTGTCTCTCATATATACATATTTGTATGGTACGTATGAGAGGAGTGAAAAGAAACTAGAATAAGAGAAAGAGTCTTGCCTTTATCTTTTCTGTGTTGCTTTGCTTTCCTAGTTGCTTACTTAGATCAATAATTATTTAGTATTCTGGACAGTGCTTCAAAGACTGGGAGGAAGGAAGGAAGGAAGGAGAACTGTCACTTCCAATCCACGCGACTTTACAGAAGATGTTCACGTGATCACGTACCACTCGTTCAGGACAGAACACTTTCCATTTGCCCTGCATCTGCCTC
The DNA here is from genome assembly GCF_964235325.1 of Thermobia domestica. Lineage (NCBI taxonomy): Eukaryota > Metazoa > Arthropoda > Insecta > Zygentoma > Lepismatidae > Thermobia > Thermobia domestica. Next base: position 214,732,647 of record NC_137462.1, on the reverse strand, counting down.
TGAAGGGAGACACAAAGAAAGCCTTTGCTTTTCTGACTTCTGTAACACAAGTGTATTGGTATTTTCAAGAGAGACAAACAACACTAAAAGATAAATATTAAACGTTTTAGAATTATCCCGAGTGAAAATGTCTATGGAGTAGATGAACATTTTTCTTCAATGAATAATAATAATGTTGTTTTTCTATAACAACAAGGTGATATCTGAACTCTAGTGACAGTACTCTAAACAAGGTCAAAAAAATGTTGATTCCAAATTCGAAACTTCGAGGGAAGGTGCTTGCAATCTAAAAGATTCCTAGACTTTTCCTTGTACGTGTATTCCTCTTGTAAATGTTTATTTCATTTCATTCCACGCTTTGTTGTTCTGTTTACAGAGGTGACCAACCTGTACACCACGTAACAATCGTATTTGCAAGGTCTTCAATGTGCTACTGAAGAATTTTTGAATTGTAGTTTCCTTTATTTATAACCCTTCTCTCGTTCCAAACCAGTGGCGTAGCAGCTGCCCCCGCAGTGCGGGGGGGGAGGGGCGAGGTATAGGGGCCCCGAAGCATTTTTATTATTGTCGCCATAACTATCGGCTTTACAACTAGGGCCCCTTCTCTATACTTTGCGGGGGAACCCCGCAAAAGTGTGCTACGCCACTGTTCCAAACAAAAGAACTAGGAAACATAATCGACAAGAAAAAGAAAATAACTTAATGATGTTCCATTTTATTACTTTTTTTTAAGTAGATGGGTTTATCAATACAAAATGATAGCAAGATATTCAACGTCAGTTAATGACGATGTGCCTGCAACTGCAGAGGGTAGTAGTGATTTTAAGATAGCACGACAAGTGGTGTCATTCTATAAAGATTGAGGGCTCTGCTACATAAACTATTTTGAGAACGTGCCCGGCCACATTTGTAGTATCAGTGTCAAGAACAAAACACACATTTTGTAAGCCCCCTTTCAAATTATTTAGCAGGACTACAATAATGAAGCGATTTGTCGAAAATTGTTTACAACTAATTCTGTTCCTTGCTGCAAGACAATAGCAATTCAGATTTTTTTAATGAAAATTGAATTATCTGTATTTGACAAACCAACATGATAGACACTTTCAGTCAATTTTGTCAGATTTGGCTAATAATAATGTCATCTGTGATTTCTGAAGGGAATTAAAGAATACTAACTACATGTTTTAGGAGTAAGACAGTGGCAATTCACAAGGTAAGATGGCTGACATTAAAGAGAAGTGTGTACGTCGATCGTACATCATTGAAACCATCATGTAGTGTTTGTTCATCCGATAGTGAAAAAAATAGTATGTATTATTACTTTTCTTTCATAAATAAATACATTGATTTTGAGCGCTATCGTTGTATTGCACCATATATATTTTCTATTCTGTGTTGAATTTCATTATCTTTCTTCTAAAGTATGTGACACTTTTCTTGTATTTTTGTGGCAAATGTTTCCATACTTTTAGATGATGCAACTGTTCAAGACAACACACACAGGAAATCGAAGAAAAAGAATCCAAGAGTGGCAAGTGGTTCAGGGACGGACAGAAATGTCTGCGTAACTTGGGTTTGGAATACACATCAACTACAAATAGAAGGTCGGCAGAGCTGTTGCTGGTGAAGATTGTAAATGTATCACAAAGGAGTTCAACAAGTTGACTTATTGTTCGCCGAATTTTTTAGAAATTAGGAAATGCTGACCTGCAAAATACATACCTATGTTCCTGTATGTAGCTTAATCTTACTAAGAGACAGCACGTACAACGGAAGAAATCCAAAGGAAAAGCATATGTAATTTATATTCTGAAAGGTTCACATGCAGACCCTGTGATCGCGTGTAAGCAAGGATTTTTAAATATTGTAGGATTACAAAAACATTGAGAAAACTTAGAAAATTTACAGAAGTTCGAAACTCAATAAAGAAACAACACAGCTCTGAGAGAAAAAGAGGAAAGCATGAAACGAAAATAAACAAAATATCCGACGAAGATATCACTTTTGATGTACAAAATGGTGATGATGATAGTTACTAACAGTTTTTGTTCTGTTCTTTATGTACGGTATGTACAAGAAGTACTCTGTTAAGTACTAGATTGTATCAATTGTTATTTGTCTTCTTTTGATGTACATACTGCGAACAGTGGCCAACCTAATTCGGACAGTGACACATATGCTAGTTATAAATGTTAACAAAACAATTACTTGGTTTGATTAAACTTAAAATAGTTCTTATAATAAAATATATAATCATTAAAAAAGTTCCACGCTGTCTTCACCAGATTTTCTCTTTATTTTTTAAAATAACAAATTTCATTTCGCTTCTGTTGATGATTTTCATTTTCTCTCTCTGTACCTTTCCATTCTATTAAACCTTCAATTTCCTCCTCAGAGAAATGAAAAAATCATATAAAAGAAAGAACTCGTCCATTCCTTTCAGAGCAGAAAATCTGACATTTTGAATCGGATTTGGAAATTCACCTGCCCAGGAGGAAGCAAACCCTTTTTTATTCTTTTTTTGTATGGGAATCGGAAATCAATTGCTATCCGAGAGTATTTTGTAAGGCAAAATAGAGTTTAGGAAGCAGATTACAGCAGGAATGTTAGGAATTTGAAAGTCATTCTAAGCCACAAATGTTTCAAAAGTAATCCTCTCCAGCTACAAAAGATTTTTCTTTCCTTTTAACTGATCGTGGGACAGTCGGTTTAGGCTTCTTTGCAAGTGCTGTAAGAAAAATAGACTGATAGGATAGCAAGGATAAAGATAAAAGTATGTAAAATTTATAGTGATAAGTAATTATAGTTTATATTGTCGTTGAGTGTCCTTGAGTTTATATTGTCTAATAGAACGGGAGTCAAGTATTTATCCTACGTAGGCCTGTGCTTAGACCCTAGTTATGCGCATTTATCGCAGAGGAGCCAGGTAAGGTTCTCGGTGAAAGTTCATATTGCTTCAATCCCATGCTTGAAGTTGTAGGTCCACATCCCATATACCCTAGTTGCTGAAATGTTTCAATACAACCAATCAACCAAATTGAACAATGGTGAAGAAAATATCTCTCAGATCCCTCTTTAAATATTGAAAACTAATTATGAAGAATGGTCGACAACGCATGGGAGACTTCCGAGAAAATGTCAAAGTAATGCATGCAACCTGGTTGTTGATACATTCTTAGCGTTAACGTATACAGTTCGTTATTCAATGAAAAGAGGAATTGTAGTGTGATAGTAGTAAAGACAGGCAATTTGAAATTACGTATCATACTAATTACTAAAATTCAACGGTGTTGATTGTTGCAGCATGATAATCATGTTCAAATCCTTCACAGAAAACTTTATAATCCAGCCTAGTTGCCTTCTGACAGTGAGACTTGGAAACAAAAATGTAATGCACAGATCTTGATAATTTATACTATTGTTCAGGCATGTAGCGTGGCAATAAAACAGTTTCGACAAGAATGCAATCGTTCCAAATTGGACATGCTACGTGTCTAGACAGATATGTTACACTAAGGTAAAATCTTTCATTTAAAACCTGAACTTATAGTAAACATCAGACTTTATTCAACTGGTTCGTTTCCGTTTTTTAATTCTGGAGCCATATTGCGAACTCTGATTCAAACACTTGACAAAGGAGCATGACAAAAATCCATTCAGCTAGAAGTTCACTATGGACAAAAATGTTGTAGAACAGGTCAGGCTTTCTCAAGTTATTTCATATCAGAACCCCCCTTTTTTCACACCCTCTTGCCAGCGATTCCCGTAAGTAACTATCGGTTTGTAATAAGCTTTTTGATTATTGCTGCTTATCGTTTACAGTTGTATGAATGTGTGTCCAACGTAATTCCGGGTGTGAAGGTCATTGTTTTATCAACGTCATGAAGGACTTTTCAAGAATTATGTGTTATAAACATTAATTAGCTTCTAAAAGTTTTTTTTAAATAATGAAATGCATTTTTCATTAAAAAAGTTCGACCACGTGAAGAAATCACATTGGCCATTTCTCCCCAGGTGGCCGGGAGATACGGCCATAGGATACAGGGATAGAGATATTTACTATTTAAACAGCGTACAATTATATACTGCTTTCACAAACATAAGAGCAATTACAAAGTTTTACAAAGAATATATATAATTATTAAGGAAGTCTAATTACGAAGCTTAGGACTCATGAAAAACAATGAATCATGTACAAATAAGTTTTAGAGACAAATACTTCCGTCAGCAAAGCATTCGTTTAACTTTTCCTTGTTACCACTTACCCGCAAGGTAACCATCAATGAATGTACTCAGGTTTCATGAAGTAATCGTTTACCGTGACCATACTAAATTCAATCGCCTTTCTTCTTCGTGTTTTCATAATATCCATCACAACTAACACATTCATTAGTAAAATCAATGAACTCATTATTACTGGACTGGTCATCGAACACAACGCTTTCCTCGGAGCTAGAGGTGCTGCTGAATGAAACATTCGTTTTCTGAGACTCGGCTAACTTCAAATGTTCTTAGAATGGAATTTAAGTTTATACTTAGGCTAGAATTTACTTCCCATCCAACATCTCTGAGTTGCAGTGCGATACATGCACCATTTAATGTAAAAATTATTTTTCCTTCTGGCTTTCGAGGAGCGCAATGCGTTCTCAGTCACGCAGAGACTAAAGTTGCATTTATGTATGCTGATTTGTCGGACGTGTAGACAACTGCTTCTACCCAGGTAGAAGCATCACTTCTCGAAATGTTTTTCCCTTTCATGACGGAGACTGGTGGAAGAAACGTACTTTCTGCATTGCAGCATTCAATGGCTATTATAGTTTCCCCTTTTCATGAAAAAGACACTACAGAAACCTCCTCTGAAACATAATGGTGTTCATCACACTAACAATTTGATGTCACAATCCTTTTCCTCTTCGGATTTAAATTTCAATAAATTACAAATCTTACGTAATTTCAGCACTTCACCAAAATCAAAGCATCTTATAAAGGAAACTCCTTCAAACAACTACAAATGAAATTCCTGCAAGTACTGACTGCGATGTTATGATTACTTTTCTCACAAACGTTGCGGATTTTATTTTCTTTTAATTTTGGTAAGTATGCTATTTTGGAACAACCTATACAAAATTTACTACAAAAATAATTAAACTATAAATATATTGTCGAAGTATGTCTTGAAAATATATTGGTCAACTCTACCATCTCTCCCAAATGTATAGGTCACATCGTCATAAAACGTGACAAAGCAGAAGAAAAAAAAAGTTACATATTATATGAATGAGTAGTTTTGGAAAGATCATGAGTCAGAGAATGGCAATTTTTCTTTAGCCCAACGTTTTATTTTTATTTATTTTCGAAAACCAATTACTCACAATAAGTTCTTTATTTCCTACAATGACAAGGAGAGACTACTTTTCCAAACAGAGGTCGATCATTTCATGTCTGTCAGGATTTTCAAAAATTAAAGTTGTTTACGACTTTTTCATAACTTTACTTTTCTGACTCATGACCTTTTCAAAACTATTGATTCATATGAACAAAACATAATAAAGTCTCTTACGTCAAACAATAGAATTCCAATAGTCGATTCGCAAAAACGTCTCGCTTTCACTTCCTTCTCTATCCACCTATATAAAACTGATATCTTTTAAAATAACAACACTGAAAATTTTTCGTATCTCTGGATACTAAGCACCGCTTGTACACAACAATTGCCTATTGTACTAAAAGCTTTCCACCTACTGAGATACACACAAAACGGACTACTGCTATGCAAATGAGGGTGATTGGCCGTCTTTCCCGTATGGCCATTTCACCCGGAATTATCCTGTCTTATTTTGTGACAAATAACTGTTGCCAATAAATATGGAAATAATCATACGCCTATAATAAAAGCAGATATATATATATATATATATATATATATATATATATATATATATATATATATATATATATATATATTCCGGTACTAGATCATAATTACATTTATCTTTTTCACTTTCCTTCCCAACCACCATCTATTTCTCTGGCAACTTCCAGGCAGAGACCCGGAATAGACCCTTCTCCACGGTTAGACTTTAATATTGTAGATTACGTCTCACTGGCTGTCTAATGGAAGAATATTAAATCTACAAATAACAACGAAAGGTTCTTGCAGATTGCTGGTTGCAATTTCAAAATAAAACACAAAATACTATTTACCAATATTAATGTCACGACAAAATTAAATTAAAGTGAGATTATTAATTTAACATTTTACAATTATGCCCTTCAGACTAAATGAGATGGATGGTTAATGAAGTTGAGTGATTATGAACAATTAGTGGAATAAGAATGTAAGAGAAATCGGGAGAACCCCGAGAAATTGTAAGAAAATCCACAGTACTTTACCACTAAATCATTGTGTCCTTAACCCAATACTGCAATTAACTTTTCATGGTGGATGTTGTATTTTTAAGCATGTGTTAGTGTAAATGTGAAAGAAATATTTTTGTAAGGTAACTGTCCTCATTGTCAATATGACTATTTCAATTATGTTATATTATCTTTACAATCTACTTTCTTTCTGAAAAGTATTCAAAACCTTTTACTTTTAAGTGTATACCAATACGTCAAACTGAGTTACATCTTTTGAGATTTATAATTTCAGCAAATGAATAAAAATTTAAAAAACAAGTTTAAAAAAAGTATTTAGGAAAAATGTGTTTATGTGTACAAAAGATAGCTTCTTCAGTTTATATTTAGACTTGCAATATCTTCGCAAAGAGATTCAGAATTGATGCTTTTCAAGGCAAAGAAATTCATAATAAATAATTTAAGAGCTCCTTCGTGGCTAAGTGGTTAGAGTACGTGCCTTTGGTGCGGGAGACCTGAGTTTCCGGCGGGAGCTCATGTGGTTCGGATTCCACGTTAATCAGTAGGTCCACGTTTCATATAACCTCGCTGCTGAACGGAACGTTAAACTCAAAATCAATTCAACTGTAATTAAATTAAGCTATTTCAGTATCTAGAAGGATATAGGAATTGGGGAAATTATCATGTATTAAAAGCTATTCGTTTATTGATTTCTATAAATGAAATTACTATAATTCTTCTAAAGATGAACTGAAAGACGGAGTGTTCTATTGCGAAATGATATCGTCAACAATTAAAGTAGTGGGAACAGGAGTATGAGATAAGAACAATGCCACACTGTTTTCGTTATTTAGATTTCACGTGTTTAACGTAAAAAGTTTAAACGTTTTTTTTTTCTTTGTAGAAAATAATTTAAGCTAATAGGTTACTCTAATTTAGGTTTTTTGTCACATGTTTCCATTCAATCCCACCCCAACACAATTTATGAAAGACTGACCTGTATTTCATTAGTTTTACGCTGCCCTAATAAAACACAGTACGTATATATGGGCGTATCTTGTATAAGTGTAAACGACCACAGCCGTTGCTCCAAGTGACTTCACGTGATGGATCTCCTGTCGTCGGCCCTCCGAAATGAGCGCCGATCAATTCATCACGCGGTCCAACAACAGCATCAACAGAATAGTGTTCGGTGTGGAGATCGGGTGTGATGGGGGAGAAAATTAGGCATTGCACGTGCGAAACAACTCAATGTTACATACGCATATAACGCATATGACGCTATCGCAACTGACACAACACTCAAACACATACATACTTAGTGAACATTCAACTTTGTCGCATCAGGTTCTGGAGAGGTGTGAAGGGAAGGGAAATAGAACGTATCATGGCTTGAATTTTAACGTTTGTGTGTAACTTACAATCTTGTTAGGTGAATGGATATTTTGTGTGTATGCGGATACGGTGAACGATCCCATTTCCTCACTTTCAAAACAGGAGTACTAAATATAATTACTGTGCATATATTGAATGAGGGTTGAAAAATACACTGTAGTCAAAACTTCACAAACATTCCCAGAAAGCGCTATTAAATAAATTGAATTTCTAGTTTAAAAAGATGTGAAAAGTTAATTTAATTTTTCAGTTGTTCAACTCGCTAATTCGAATTCTATATTACACATTTTATAAAATATTGAAAATATTCAATTTTCATTATTAAGTTGATAAACAAAATTGTTTGTCAGAATCGTCTATTCTCACAAAACGAAAAATAAATCTTCAAGATATTAGGTGCTAAAGTGAATGGCTCGGGCAAACATAATGATATGTCACATTTTCTAAGTTTTGAGTAAACTGGAAAAAAATGGTTGATCATTTTCATGCAATTCAGTGCAATGACATATACCAAACAACTTTTTCCTGCTATCTTCAAAAAAAATTCAGAAACTAAACTACCTACATACTCGTCTGTGGTTCAATAGCAACCAACTCCATCTAATAACTCACTTCCACCGTCGGAGGCCACGGTAGATCAGTGGTAGGGCTCTTACTTCTGGTGCGTGGGGTCCGTGGTTTGATCTCCGACCATGTAAGTGTGTGGTGGATATCATCATGTCTGTGGGTTTTCTCGGGGTACTTCCGTTTTCTCCCACATTCTCATTCCATCAATTCTTCCATCATCATTCACTTGCCCTAATCAACAGTTTTCCTTAGCCTACCAGGAATAATCATTGGACGTTAAACTGAAAGATTTCATTCCATTTTCAATTTAATTTCACTGAAAGTGTCGCTTACCAATATGTTCGCCCGAGCAGCTCAATTATCTAAATTGTTTTCATATCATAAATCGTCTTTGAAAATGTCTGTCTGCAAAAAGCATGATTTATTTGTAGGTGTCATTTATTTCATATATAATATTCTGTTTTTAATAATATTTCGCGATTATCATTTGCAGTCATACTACCAGCTTCAGCTAGAGCTTCTCCAGTATTAGGATTAACTAGAAAAATATTCACTGGGTAAACCAATCAAAAATGCAATGTTAATAAACTGGTTATAGAATCTTTGTAAAATTAAAATTATTTGGTCTGCGTAAATAATTACTTTTCTCGTATTTAGTGCAGCACACCTAAACAAACCTAAAGTGCTTAACTTTTTAGCTACATTTGAAATAGAAATAAGAAAGTTTCAGTGGAATAACTTTTACTTGATACTACCTATTCACCGCAAGTAAACTGATTTTTACTTAACTGTTTCGCAGCAAGTTCACTAAGTATTTTGGAAACGAAAGAGTGTAATATTTTATTAATAAACTTTTTTCTTTCTCTTTTACTGCTGGATGGCGAAGATATATGTTGTTCTTGTGCAGTTGGTAATTACTCAAAGCTTGTTTCAAACAAGGGTCTACATAATTTTCCGTATATTTTGCATTACTTGAAGATTAAAGCTAGATATTAGATATATGATCGACTAGTGAGAAATATTTATACAATGAACAGTTCCGGCGTGATAAAGTAACTTCAATTCTGGTTTCATTGAACTTGTACGTAGGGACAAAGAAAAGTGAACCACATTATGAACCATATGACGAAAGGCTTCAGTGAACTCAACAAGTGACAGGGCACAATAACGTAAAAATGAACTAACATTTTTACCTAGCTCGTATGTGTATAGCAAAATTACTCATTTAAGTGCATTGTTTCGTGATAAAAGTCACTATCAAAATCTACTAATGTAATCTATTTTCAGAAGAAAGTTTAATTGTTTGGGTTAGAATTTATTATCTCTTTCAGCACGAAGGCTATATGAAACGGGGATATACAGTTTAAGGTTGAATCCAAATCACTGTAATGCTTTCGAATTTCAAAGTTTTTAATCGAGAATCAAACACGAGACCCATGTAACAAAGGTACGCACATTAGCCACTAGATTAGCGGTGAGGGTAGAGAAGAGTTTAGTGCTGAATATTATTATAGTTTACTGTACATTATTTCTTTAGTAAATAACGATGTATTTACAATGTTAGGAATAAACTATAATGCAATATAAAGGAAAGTGGAGACAAAGTAAATTGCTCGAAACCAGAGTATTAAGAGTAGAGAGCAATAGTCTACTATCTTATTGCACTTCGAATATTAAAAAAGAGACATTATATCTTAAAAATTAGGAAATTGAGAAGCAGTAGCATAAATTTAGTAAAATAAAAGAACAAAGAATACCCCATTAGTTTATTTACAGTAAGTACTAAAATCTTCATTGGAAAAGGAATGGCAATATACATCAATGTTGTTCTAATTGATTTTGAAAAGGGATTTGAAGGAACTGAAATACTGGAGTGCTAAAGAAGGTTGGTTGGAGAGAGGATTAAAGGGTTGTAAGAGCTTTATATATATGAATCAACAGTTAGAACAGGAGCAGGATTAACAAAATAAAATTGAGAGAGGAATTCACCAGAGGTGTTGTCTTTTTTATTTATATAATATAAGATTATATGTGCACATACAGTGCGTTCAAAAAGTCGCTCCACAGTGTAAGGTACTTGTTATTGTGAGAAAAGAATTGAAACATTTTCTCCTTACGTATGTATATATGTTATGTTATTTAAATGTTCGACACAAATAGGAATGAAGCTAGCTTTTCACTTTCAATTCAATAGAGACGTATACTGCACAATAAAGATGGCACAATACATTGTAACCAATTGGTAGCTCAAAGTTTGGTCAGAGTTCTGTTGATTATCGTGTAATACAGATGTGTGTTTCAATGTTAACAATGGACAACAGGTGTTGTTTTCACTGGACAAGTGTTTCGTAGGAGTAACAAAATATAGATAACATACTAACATACTATGAAACACTACTGATTGAAAAGTGGTTCAACAGTATTCGTTGAACAGTATCAGAATCGACCTGAAACTATAAATGTACTGAGGAACGTCCCACATATAAAGTAATACAAGTTATCGATTAGTAATATTTACTTCGAGTGCTCGCAAGAATATGAAGGAGTCTGTGCCTGTGCCTTCAAGCTAAGATTAACCATTTCTATGTATCTCTTTGCCATAATCCACTGCGGTAGGGCTTTCTGAACGCATTGTATAAGAAGCAGTTAAGAACGAACTACACGGTATTTCGGTAAGAGGTATGAAAATAAGCTGTATTCGGTTTATAGAAGAAAAGGCTCTTATAGCAGAAACCGAAACAAAATTCCCAACAAGTTAGAAAATGTGTGTAAAGCTGTGAATCATGCTGGATGAAAAAAAAATGATTAAAAAGAAGACGCAAACGGAAGGTGATCGGAACGAAGAAAGTTGTACCTAATACAGAAAAAAAGTGACTAGTCTTAGGTACATAGTAGTGTAATTCCAAAATGTGAACAGGAAGCAAAACGAACAATAAAAATTAGAAATAATCCTTTAGGAAGAAAAGAAGTATAGTTTGTGTCGTTAAACAAAGAGTTGCGGTAAAGAGTCGTCAAACGTTTCATCCGAAATTTTGCACTCTATGAGTTACTACGAAACGTTGAAACGTGGACATTTTCTGAAAAAATGATGGAAAACGACTGCAAGCATTTGAAATATGGTTCTGGAGAAGAATGAAAAATAACTGGGTGGAATGGAAATCCAATGAGATACTGATAGTGAAAATTGGGGAGGGGGAATTCTGAATGGAATTATTAAAAAGAGGAAAAGAAGCTGATTAAGATACTGTATTGGAGAATGCTGTCTTAGAGATAATAATGAAGGAAACTACTGTAGTATTAAAGCAGGTAATTCTTACATCGAATCTATGATAGTAGCGGGTCGTAGTGCACGTAAACTCTTAAGTTGAGGAAATTAAGTCAGTGATACCAGAATTCTTATGATGGTGACAAAAATTACATTTAGGAGAATAGTTACCACGCGTAGTATCTTGTTCAATTCACATCTTCATAGTTTAGCATTGTTGATAACGATTTCTGTGTAGTTCAGAGATTCAAGTATCGAATTCCATACCGTTAACTTATTCCAGATATATATACATGTGTTAATAATGCTCAACATATGTTCATCCATCTGTTAAAATTTCTGGGTACCTAAATGTTACTTCACCTTTCTGTCCAAATCCAGGAGACGGTTGAGTACATGTTGTTACGTTCGTATGTTAATATCGAGTAGCAGCCCTAGATTTGCTTCACATCCACCAATGCGTAAATTATAATATAAGTTATATTTTGAATCCATTCTAGTGTATAGGGCAACCTACTTCTGTAATATGCTACAATTAGAGGAGAGATTGGATCCCATTCATGTTTACTTCCTTACTTAGACATGTAAATAAAGAACATTTATATCTTTTAATGCTTAATATAGAAGAAATAAATAAAAATGGATCAAATGAATTTAAAAATTCTTCAAGTTCTTTTCCGTTCGCTTCCGCAAAGTGTTCCTCTACGCCACTTGTCTACTTTTATTTTGTATGCTTTATATGGATACAATTTATCAACCATTTCGAATTTTATCCTTATCATCCGTGTCACTTGAATCAAAAGTGAATTAATGTTTTCACGGCAAATAGTGCATCAGATCTTCATTTAATATTGAGTATCATGTGTATCATGTTTTTCATGTATATCAGAGATAACAACTTGAAACATTACAAAATCCCGTATTGAGAGGCAAAAAATCCCATTTCGCCTCTGAATTTCCCACGTTTTACTAATTACATATATGACGTAATATGCAAAATAAAGTTTGTGTGTTACACTTTTCACAATATCTGAACAAATTACCCGATCGATCTTCTTCGTCGAATAGTTTATGAATAAATGTTTTCCTTAATCGAAAACAAAAATATCTTGTGAAAAATGTAGTGTCCGTATCAAGACCTTATGCCATCAGCTTCTACTGAGAGTAATGATACTGGAAAAAACTTCATTCTTCACGTATTTTGTGAGCATGTCTTGTCTTAAAAGTTGATTGTTCCTCGTTTAATATTTTTACTATTTCTATTCATTCATTATAGGTTTCTGTTTCGTTTCTCTACCCGAGTACCAAATTGTGTTCCTTGATGTTTGGTTTTTGTGCACAGCATATGGTTAATTTATAAACCTTTTCCTTACTGCCATGCAGTTTCTTGACTTCGTGAAAAGACTTCGAATTTGACGATCAATATTGATTTCGTAATTATTGATCATTTATTATGTCTACTTTCCGCCCGTAGAGAGTTTTGTTGACGTGGATTAGATATATGTCACATATATGAAAAATTCCATATATGTTCCCTTGATCTCTTTCCGAAAATATTACGTCAAAAAAAAAAAAAAAAATCCTACGAAAGGAGAATTTTCCCCACAGGTTGGCATCACTGGTGTATATGTATTTTATTTTATATACAATCGTAATGTTCGGATCCAATACAACAGGATTTCAAAAGAAGTTCGGCATCCATTGTTTTTGAACACTATTTCGGTAAAATATAATAAAGCGATTCTCTGGTGAGATATCAGGAAAGATGATTGATTAATTCAAGAGTAACGGAAAATTAGTCTAAAAATTCTTATATATATATATATATATATATATATATATATATATATATATATATATATATATATATAGAAAGAGAAAGAGCATGAGAAAATGACTTATGAACTGGAGCAAAGTGACTGAAAAAGGGTGGAAAAATCCCGTCCATTCATTTCCAAGATAAACAAAAGTCTTGACCATTGTTAGAAAACGGATTTGAGAGAAGTCAGAAAGCAAAAAAAGTGAGGGAGGAGAACTAGAAGAAATAAAATGAATAAAAAATTTCTTCAAGTTCTTTTCCGTTCGTTTCCGCAAAGTGTTCCTCTACGCCATTTGTCATAATTTGTCTGACAGCGCTGTCTCGTGGCGCGAACAGTAACTAAGATGAAGCGTTGGATGAATTGGACAGTTTTTCTCTTTGTATGAGGAACACAATTCCACAACACACGAGACACACATATTAAAAAAAGGAAATATTTCCTCCTCCCCTCCTGTTCAAGGACGACAGGCTTCTGCATATGCAGTCAAAAGTAAACAAAGCTTTTTTTGTGTGTGTCGCCGTATTTTTCGTAACGGTTACAGCATGCTTTTCCTATAATTTAATGTTGTTATAATGCAATTCCTGGTAAAAGGCATTTTTCCCCCGTCATCCGTATCTACGATTATATTAAATATAGCAGTTAGGATAGAAGAAACAAACGCAACCTATGGATGACCTTCACGGAACACAAATCTTTACATGAGCTATTCTCAAACATTCCGCCAGCTATAAAACAAGATTACATAGAAACGAATGTGCTGAATAGAACTACGGAACTATGGTAACTTATAAAATAAAAGACACAACAAGACTAAGAAAACTCATTTCACGGTTTACTGAATAAGGAAGGGCATTCCCTCACATTCCCTGTTCCTATTATACAGTTTCTATGCAAGATTATGCAACTAATGAATAAACAAAACAAAAATTACTACTGTCGTGTTGTTTAACGTATGTTCGCAAGCCTTAGATTCTGGAAGTATATAGTCGGGTCGATTTCTTGTGCTTCATATCCTAAAACTACCATATTTTACATTAGGATCACGTATATGTTGTTCACAAAGTAAAGAACATCAGTATGACCTGGGAACAAATAGTAAAAATTTTGCTTTAGTGATCTATTATGTTTTACTATAATAACTAAGCTCAAAAAGTCTTAATAAAGGTATATGAAAGACCATCGATATGTGCAGTGGATGGGGGAAACGCTATTATAAAATGAATTGAAAAAGAGAAAATAAAAGACATTAAAGAAGAAAATATTTTTTGCAATGTAAAATGAAGAAACTAAGATTAAAAACTTTGGGTGCAAGTCTTCAACTTGAGGAAAAGCGGCCAACGGTTTTAATTTTGGTTTCTTTCATTTTACCCCACAAAAATCCCAAGGTTCTTATTTTTGTGGTCTTTTTTTCTATACCCAGTAATCCAATAATTTACTCTTGCGGATGAGTTATTTTAGAGTGCTCTTAAAAATAACACAGGCGATTTTGTTCATATTTCATAAATAATTGTTTCAGTAATAACTCTACAATACGGGATTAGTCATTTTCCATTAAAACAGCCACAAGGAATAGTTTATTCTCAGAGGTGAGTTCTCTTTGAGCAATTTTCTCAAAATAAGTTTTCGGAAAACTTAGTTTTACAAAAATTCACTCCAAAAGTAAATTGCTCCCTAGATTTTTTTTTCAAAAGAAATGACCTATTTTATTATCAAGTTATTACTGAAATATTCACTTATAAAATATGAACAAGATCGTTTAAGTTGTTTGCGAGATCACCTAAAAAACTCACCCTCAAGAGTAAACTACCCTTTGTGGATGTTTTCATGACAACGATTTTTCGTATATTGTAGGGTAGTTAATAAAACATTAATTTACGGAATATGAATAAAATCGCTAGAGCCATTTTTGAGGAAAAAAATCTTGCGAAAAGAACTCACCTCTAAGAGTAACTACCTCTTGTGGATATTTTTCAGAACAAACTAGTTATACCATGTTATTAATTAAACATTTATTTAGACCCTATGAAATACAATAAAAATTGACTGAATCATGTTTGAGAAAATGGTCGAGAAGAAACTAAATTAGAAATGTAAACTACCCCTTCAGAATTTTTCTTAGAAAAACTGAAATCTTTGAGTTGCACAGTTATGCCGGTTAGGCTAATGGAGACGGTGATGATGAGAAATGAAAGAAATGGTGGAATGAATAAAGTGGAAGGAAACGGGAGAAACCCAAGGAAACCCACGCACACGGTGGTTGTCCATCACAAAGTTCACTTGGTGGGAGCAGGGTTTGAACCAGCGACCCCATGCACTAAGGGTGAACGCTCTACCACTGAGCCACCGCAGCTCCTTAAGCCTTTGTTAACATATACTACAGATCACACAATCAAATCGTCATTCATATTGCTTAAGGCAGTTTCATAATGCTACTGGTGATGTGATAAAATGCTAACAATTACTGCACTCACATCTCGACGACCCTCTCCAAATCTAACCAAATATACAGTATTCAGTCATAGTTTACTGCAATAATTCAACTCGAGTTTGCTTAGTATTAACCCTGATTAGCTAGTTCAGTTTTGTGGTTGGAAAAAAAGCCGTATGCAGACTTCATTGAATATCATACTTCCCTAAGTTAGAGTAAATACAATGAGCACAATAAAATATTAGGACGTAGCACCAGCGACGAACCAAAGTCCCAGACTGTACTATGTTACGTAACCTAGAAATTCCATCTTCTACCACAAAATGTTTATCCGTTGTTCCGAGCACCATAGGTGTACGTAAGTCAGTTTGCATAACTTAATTATTCTTCTGAAACTCATTTTGAACTGTTCATAACAATATTAAAAACTTAAAGAGGGCTTATACACTTTCTCCACCCGTCATATATTATGGGAAAGTGACAATATTATTGTACAAATCCCGAAAGCTATTATATGTAAGGTGTTTCAAATCAAAACCGACAACGTTTGGGAGGTATTTCCTGACACCAAGATAAGACGAAAGTGTAGACCAACCTGGGTGCACAAATGCTTCCTTTTGGAGTTATAGGCTGCCGAAATCATGGGAAAATGAAGTTTAAAGGTCCATACTTCCAAAACTATGAGACCTATCGTACTCGGGTCGAGACTTTATTTAGGAACTATTATGTGCCCTATCCAAATATCTATGTTTCAGAATCCTGCGGTACTTCTGTAACAAATTTTATAGAGGTAGTTAGTGAGTACTTCAAATTATATGCCCGTAGCCAAAGTGCCTCTGCAAAAATTGCTACGTGAATACCTTAGGATTCTAAAACACGTCTTTTTGGATAGCGCACATATTACTTCCTAAGTAAAGTCTTGATCCAACTACGGTAGGTTCCTTAGTTTAGGAGCTATGGACCTTTAAACTTCATTTTTTCATGATTTCGGCAACCTATAACTCCGAGAGGAAGCATTTGTGCACCCAGCTTGGTCTCTACTTTTCGTCTTATCTTAGTGTCAAGAATCTCCTCCCAAACGTTGTCGGTGTTATTTTGAAACACCCTATATATATATATATATATATATATATATATATATATATATATATATATATATAAAATCATCAATCACAAAGAAATTCTAAACTGTAGTCCAAACAACAATAATCAGTGTATCACTAATAATTCGTACGAACATTCTAATTCTGGCGTCCTAAATAAAAATATTAATATTCATCATGGTCAGTCTATAAATGAGAATACACTACAATTTGAGTACACTACAACATAAAGAGATGCAACTATGAATGCGATTAAATTTACATCACAGATTTATTACAGAGCTATACGATTACGATTACAGAGTTGCAGAACATATCTAACCTCGGTAAATCAGTAAGACGTGGAGCATCCATGCACTGCAATCAGTGACTATATGTTGTATCAAATCGAAGAGGCGTTTTGCATATGTCCCAAAAGAATCGCCAGCCACGTTGCTAGCATACAAGTCTATAAGACATCAATATAATATAAAGGTGAACCGTAATATACAATGTGCTGACCAACCATACCACACACATCGATCTGTCAATCCTCGACGAAACCTTGCTAATTTTAAGATAAATATAGCCAGGTATTGTTCTATTGTTATGTAGTGTCCTAAGCAATATGAAGAATGAATATACTTTCGGCATCTAGATATCACTGATATAGCAGTTGGAGAAGTTGCACTCAATTTGTAAAAGCCAAGAACGAAAGATATTCCAACGGCGTCCCACAGCATCATAGGTGTTGTTCGACTACGATGACATTTGACAATGCGTGCACGCAACTATCGTTCACCACGATAGTGTGTGATGCATATATGGCCATCGTCGCAGGAAGGTTGAATCTGGACTTCCTGAAAACACGAAAGTCTGCAAGTATGTACGCCACTGTCGATGTTCATTTTCATCTTATGAGTTTTACGTTTCTGAATCAATGAAAACAGTGCAAAGACACGCTTGCTGCCAATCCAGCATTCAGCACGAGCCGTTAAATCGTCTACGCCGACAATACATACCCGTTACCAGGTTCTGGCAACAAGCCAGTATTATGAACGACGTTCTACAGTCTGTCCTACCGTGCAAACAATATGTATGTTCTCTTGTGACGTGGTCACATTACACGGTCCACTATCCAATCATCGCTGTGCACGGTTCCCTTCTGCCCATTGTTTACACACATCCATCACTGCCTTCACGACGTGGCCTGAATGCGCACCAATTTTGAGGTAGGAAAAGTAGTCTATCAATGGGTAGAATGTGTGAATCCGTTCGAACGGAACTACTTTATCATATTATGGGTCTGGCATAATTAGGCATAGTAACCCATGATGCTCGCCTGACGATCTGCTGCGCAAACTACCGTTTTGCGGTCCCACGCATGCATCATCCCGCTGAAATTGTAAACGTTTAAGCGTGATATCCTATCAAACCAATTTCGTATGCTTGGACGTAGTCTTGTCATCCTTTTTCTTTCTTGACGTTGAAATTTTTTCAAACAGCACTGTATTAACAACATATATCCAACGCCCACCAATAAAAACCACTGTTGTTTATAAATCATTGTTCTTTTATTTCCATTATTTCTTTGCACCAAGATAATATTTTGATACTATGTATAGTCCTCGTTCGTCATAACTCCGAAAATTCCTTCTTCATTTGTTAAAGATGTTGATCTTTCAAATTATCATTACCAAATCATAAAATGACTTCAGCTTCATTACGAACAATTCAACCTCAAATAAATACATAAAGCACTACCTGGAAAGAGTAGTTTATATCAATTAGTATATCGTCACATCACCTTGAACAACAGCGTTCTAAAATTTTGCTAAGTGATTAATCATTATTTAGTTTACTAAAATGACTATTATTGATCTAAAGCGGACTTGATCTTTCAGTACATAACCTTCATATGGTGTCCAGTTAATATTTTCCAGCAGTGCCATAGATCATTTGTCACCTGTTATGACCGCACACATTTGCTGCAACAATTAGACAAACGGTATACGCATTCATCTCTCGAGCTAGTGTGCATTTATTAGGTTCCCTTAACGTAGCGGATGTATCACACAGACAGATGACGTCGTACTCACTAACCTGTAAATAACTTTGTTCATATTGACCTTTTTTCTGTTCACAAATTATCTCATACGACCAGAGTGTAACTAAAAGAAAATAATCTTCAATATTTGCAATTAGTGACTACGAAATTTGTTTTTATTAAGTTTTCAATTTAAGTGATGTGACTACATTCAATGTAACTAATGAGCTATAGATGATAATATTCATGTTATAGATGCTACAGCAATTTCATCTTGTAAATTTTACCAACAAAAATGGAAAAGAGTGTTCGGAAAACCTCATCATCTGTTTATATTTAGAGATATCAATCAGCATTCGTATGTTAGAAGACGAAAATGTTCAGCCAAGGTGGCAGAATTTGAGATTTGAATCTGGGATCTTCCAGTTACTCTTCGAAAACACATATCGCATGCTTACGGCTACTTAATAAATAGGCACAGGAAAGAGAGAAGACTAATTACAATGAAGAACTGGAAATGTAAAAGACACAACTATGCAATATGATTTCACATTTGCGTAAAAATCCGAGAAATCTGACTGTTTTGTAAGTGGTATAATTAAAGCATCGATATATTAAAATGATAGAAAAGTTTATATGTTTTTTGATGTTTATATGTCTGTGACCAATCCTTTCAACAGTGAGTTCTCGGGAACTATAGGCTCTAGAAAGATGTTTTCACTGGTCGACTGCAAATTTTCTGTAGATTGTTCAGTTCTAATTAAATATTTAAAAACATGGCCGTTACTTTTTATTATATTTTAGGAGTACACTGGAAGTCTTGTAATTTTAAAAACGTTGTTTGGGATTATTTGTGTGTTTAACAGTGTGTGTGCCTTGAGCTGGCAAAAGTGTTCAAGTTGCTTAACGCCTTTCTATTGTTTTGTGAAGTGTGTGAATGTGGAGGCAGCAAGAACATGAAGTTTTGGTGGACCATATATCATGGTCGAAAATCCTATAACATAACATAAACAATAAGCCATCGCAATCACAATCATTTACAACTAAAGACCTTGTGAACATGTTTATTCTCGTGTATTATTTTTGTATGCAAGCTGAAGGTGTAATCATTAAATACAGTGAATTTATATTTGGTTGCATTCATGTGGTGTACGAATCAAGCCTTACAGTCCACTAGTATGAATATTGTTTTTAACATTGTTATTGTACTTGAGTGAAGTTACAAATATATACATTCATATTGTACATTTGGTCCTATCCGGGCCACATGAGTGCAAAGCTTTCTGACAATTGTGAGAATTGTTCTGTGCTGTTATGAAGAGAAATGTGTTTGTGTCGGCCTATATGTGGTGCTATCACGTACGTTGGACAATCAGCACGTTTTCTGTGTAGGCGGACAGCTGTTATACCAGGACCACGCTTCTGGAGTATATTTCATAGGTAAAAGAAAACAAAAAACATCATCATCAGGTCAGTAGTTTTTTATTCTTCATATTTCTGCGTAGCATTTAATCATGGCTGAATCACACCAGCGTCTTTTAAGGCAAAGATCTGCATACAGAGGCCAGTTAACAAGAATAAACACCTTTGTTCAGGCCTTTGATCCAAATGAAGGCAATATAGAAGAAATACGTGCACGCTTAAAACATCTAAATAACGTCTGGTCAAAGTTGCAGGAGGTGCAAGATACTATTGAAATTGATCAAATCGAACCCGAAGCGGAAGCAGTAAACGCTCGTGCAGAAATTGAAAATGTGTATTTTTCTTTAGAGGCTCAAATGCAAGCACTTGTTTTAAAGCATGGAAATAAAGAATCAGCTGTTAATAATAACACAAGCAGTAGCGCACAAGTTAAATTACCGGTCATACAGTTGCCTGCATTTGACGGAAACTGTAAACATTGGTTATCATATAAGGACACTTTTACATCTCTTATTCACGAGAATAAAGACATTTCCACAGTACAGAAGTTTCAGTACCTCCGAACTTCTCTTAAGGGCGAAGCGTTAAACCTAATTGAAAATTTACCAATTACCGAAACAAATTATTCAGTAGCATGGCAATTACTCGTTGACAGGTATTCAAATAAAAAGCTAATTGCTTCTTCTTACATTCACGAAATACTACAAATCAAGCCAGTGTATAAAGAAAATGTAAGTGAACTTCGCGCTTTTATAAATACAGCTACTAGCAATATAAATGCGCTACAAGCACTTGAGCCAAACGTAAACCTCACAGACGTAATTTTGACCCAACACTTTGTATCAAAATTAGACGCAACTACTAGAAAGTCATGGGAGCTTCAAAATACGAATTCTAATTTTCCTGCTTTATCAGAATTCTTTTCGTTTCTCGAGAAACGTTGTCAGGTGCTTGAGAACATGAGAACTAGTATTGATGGTGTGAAGCAGGGTAGTAGCGTACAAAACAAACAAGCAAAAAGTATTCAGTCATCAAAGACTTATTTATCAACATTTTCAAATGCATGTGAATTTTGTAATAGCCAGCATCCCTTATATTCTTGTTCGTCTTTTGTGAATGCGGGACACAGCCAAAAATTAGAGTGCATTCGTAAAAATAAATTATGCATGAATTGTTTGAAAAGTAGTCATTTTTTGAAGAATTGTAAATCGAGAGGTTGTAAAAAGTGTTCCAAAAAGCACAATACATTACTGCATGTAGACGTAACAAAGGACAAATCAGTGCGGTTTCCAAGTGTAAGCAGTGCTACGGTGCAAGAGCGTAGTAACAACTCAGATTCCAGTGAAAATTTAGGGCAAGTGTCATATTGTGCATTAAAGGCTAGGCCTAACGCAAGAGTGTTGTTATCTACTGCAATAGTAAAAGTAAGGGATAACAAGGGAAATTTGGTTCCTTGTCGCGCGCTTCTAGACAGTGCTAGTCAGACCAATTTCGTAACAGAGAATTTGGTGCAACAATTGAACATCAAACGGTATAGACAGTATACTCCAATTCAAGGTATAAATCAAGCGATATCTAATACAAAGTACTCTGTAGATATTTGTGTCCATTCATGTGTTAACACATTTTCATTGAATATAAGTTGTTCAGTTCTCCCTCACATTACAAGTAAACTACCGGAAGAAAGAATTAATTATGACGATTGGAACATTCCCAAGGACACTGTTCTAGCAGATCCTACTTTTAATACGCCTGGAGACATAGATATTCTTTTAGGCGCGGAAGTATTCTACATAATTATGAAGTCAGGACACAAAACACGGCCAGGTGATTTTCCAGTGCTTCAGGAGACAGAATTGGGATGGATCGTGGCAGGACGCATTCCTCAAGAACGTGACCCCCATATTCCATTAACAACATGTTTTGTGAAGACAAACATAGATCTACAGCAACAACTTCAAAAATTCTGGGAACTAGAAGAAATTACTGTTACACCTAGATCAAGCGAAGAGCTTGCATGTGAGCGACATTTCGTTCAGAATACAACAAGAGATCATACAGGGCGTTTCATTGTACGATTGCCTTTGCTTGAAGACCGTACAGTTTTAGGCGATTCTTATCAGCAGGCATTGGTTAGATTAAAGCAATTGGAAAGAAGATTCGATCAACATCCGGACTTTGAAGCTAAATATACGGAATTCATGCAAGAATATGAAGATCTTGGTCACATGGTAAGGATAGATGAGAGTAAAAAGGAGGACGTCAGCGTTGCATACTATTTGCCACATCATGCAGTTTTTAAGCCTACAAGCTCTACAACGAAACTCCGTGTGGTGTTTGATGCTTCAGCAAAATCTGACAGCGGAAAAAGCCTCAACGACATTCTCTTAGTTGGTCCGACAATACAGCAAGATTTGTTTTCTATCATTTTGCGCTTCAGAACTCATTCGATAGTATTCACTGCAGATATCGCTAAGATGTATCGCATGGTCAATGTTCATCCAGAAGACACGCCATTACAACGTATATTGTGGAGAAGATCTAGAAATGAACCGATTCAAGTTTTTGAGTTGAAAACACTAACGTATGGTACAGTATGTGCTTCATTTGTGGCCACAAGATGCCTACAGCAATTAGCAGACGAAGAAGAGCCTAATTACCCTGTAGCAGCAGAAATATTACGTCGAGATTTCTATATTGACGATGTTTGTAGTGGCATGAGCAACATACAGCAAGCTCTAGAGGTCCAGAAGCAATTGATAGAGTTACTGGGAGAGGGAGGTTTTACACTTAGGAAATGGAGTTCGAATGATCCAAGATTATTGGAATCCATCTCGCCAGAGCTTCGAGAAGTGCAGCGTCCAATCCAGTTCCACGAAGGCCAAGGCGTCAAGGCATTAGGATTGTCATGGCATCCAGACAAGGATATATTTCTCGTTGAAAGCAAGACGTCAACAATGAAGGTTCAAGAGTGCATTACTAAACGCCAGGTTGCTTCAATCATTGCCTCTATATTCGATCCATTAGGAGTAATTTCACCAGTTGTCATTTCATACAAAATATTTTTGCAAGAATTGTGGCGGCAAAAGGTTCAATGGGACGACAATATACCAATGGAATTAGCAAAGAAATGGACTAAATTATACAAGCAACTTCCATTAATCAATCAGATGAAATTCGACAGATATGTACTCGTTGAAGGAAACATAGAGGAGATTCAGATCCATGGTTTTTCAGATGCTTCTCAAAGAGCATATGGAGCTTGCATTTATATGCGATCGATCAATCAACAAGGAAAAATATCAGTTAAGTTATTATGTGCTAAATCACGTGTGGCCCCAGTCAAGAAAATCACTCTCCCACGTCTGGAGTTATGCGCAGCAGTTGTTTTGGCAAAGTTAGTTCACAAGATTTTACCAATTTTAAAATTGAACATAAGTAGCGTCCATTTATGGACCGACTCCCAAATCGTGTTGGCATGGCTAGCTTCTCCATGTAATAAATGGAAACCTTTCGTGGCCAACAGAGTAGCTCAAATTCAAGACTTAACTGACGTTAGCTGTTGGAAACATGTAACTTCTTCAGACAACCCTGGAGATTTGATTTCAAGAGGAATAGATGCAGTTTCCATAAAGGACAATTCATTATGGTGGCACGGTCCACAATGGCTTTCTAGTTTAGAATCTAATTGGTCAGTGACAAGTAAGGATTCATTGCAACCAGATCAAGTTCCAGAGAGTAAGGGAACCATAACATTGACAGTCACTTTAGACAATTGGTGCAATAAAACCATAAAAAGATTCTCAAAATTGTCAAGGTTAGTTAGGACAATAGCATATTGTAGACGTTTTGTTCATAACATCAGACACAAGCAAAACAAACTAACAGAAGGTCTTTCAGTACAAGAACTCCACACAGCGCTCCGTGTTTGCATCAAATGGACACAAGAAATTGGATTTCACAGCGAATTACAGTATCTTCGTAATGGGAACATTGTTCCGTCAAGAAGTAAATTGAACAATTTACATCCATTTTTAGATAGTGAAGGCATGATCCGAGTTGGAGGAAGATTGGAGAATAGTCAACTTCCGTTTGACGCCAAACATCAAATAGTTCTGCCTTCAAACCAACACTTAACAAAACTTATAGTTGAAGCAGAACACTTAAGATTACTTCATGCTGGACCCCAATTATTAATATCATCACTACGCCAGAAATATTGGATCATCAGGTGCAAACAGGTAGTAAAACAAGTGATCCATCATTGCTTCACATGTTTCAAGTTAAAGGCCAATGGTTCAAAACAACTTATGGGACAGTTGCCAGCAGCTCGTGTGCAGCAAGCCAGACCATTCCTAAACGTAGGCGTGGACTACGCTGGAGCGTTTTACATAAAATCAGGAGCAGTTAGAAATAGATCTGTACGTAAGGCATATGTTGCGTTATTTGTTTGTTTATCCACCAAGGCAATACATCTGGAATTGGTAACAGATCTTAGTGCGCAGTCATTCATAGCAGCTTTACGCAGATTCATAGCCAGACGAGGAAGATGTCTCAATATATACAGCGACAATGGCACAAATTTCGTTGGAGCCAACAACGAATTGAAAGAATTGTATCAGCTGTTTTCATCAGATCTTTTTAGTTCTCAAGTTCATGATTTTACATCGACCGAAGGAATTCAGTGGCACTTCATACCGCCAAATTCGCCGCATTTTGGAGGACTATGGGAAGCCGGTATAAAATCAATGAAATACCATCTAGTTCGTATTACAAAGGGTGCAGTGTTAACATATGAAGAGTTTGCAACATTACTCACACAGATTGAGGCCTGTCTCAACTCTCGACCACTTACAATGCTATCAAGTGAACCTAACGACATCAGTGTTCTCACCCCTGGACATTTTTTAATTGGAGAAGCACTTACAGCTTTACCAGAGCCTAACCTCACCGATCTACCACACAACCGCTTATCTCGTTGGCAAAAGATACAACAACTAAAACAACACATTTGGAAGAGATGGTCCCGAGATTATTTACATGGTCTTCAACAACGCTCTAAGACAACTTCACCGCAACACAATCTCAAGGTCGGAGATGTAGTTTTGCTGATTGAAGACAACATTCCTGCGTTGCAGTGGAAATTGGGCATCATTGAAAAAGTGTTCCCAGGAAAGGATTTCTTAGTTCGTGTAGTGACGGTTCGTACTACAACTGGAACATATAAACGTTCCATCAACAAACTAGTTGCATTACCATATAACAAGGGTTAGAATTGAGATTTGAGTAATCTAAAAATAAGTACAGTTCTTCAAGTTTTGTGTTTGTTTCGTTTTTTATATGTATCATTTTGTTTTATTTGGTCAGACCTTAGCTGACCAACAGGGGGGAGTATGTTTGGGATTATTTGTGTGTTTAACAGTGTGTGTGCCTTGAGCTGGCAAAAGTGTTCAAGTTGCTTAACGCCTTTCTATTGTTTTGTGAAGTGTGTGAATGTGGAGGCAGCAAGAACATGAAGTTTTGGTGGACCATATATCATGGTCGAAAATCCTATAACATAACATAAACAATAAGCCATCGCAATCACAATCATTTACAACTAAAGACCTTGTGAACATGTTTATTCTCGTGTATTATTTTTGTATGCAAACTGAAGGTGTAATCATTAAATACAGTGAATTTATATTTGGTTGCATTCATGTGGTGTACGAATCAAGCCTTACAGTCCACTAGTATGAATATTGTTTTTAACATTGTTATTGTACTTGAGTGAAGTTACAAATATATACATTCATATTGTACAAACGTAAAGCATCATATCCTACGAGCTATACATTCTAATACCACATATTTATATGTATGGGTTGCATATCTCTCAGGCGTTTGTTTCACTGCCAAATGACAATAAAAAACGAAGAATAACCATTTGTTCAGTCTAAAATGAATGTTTATTGTTTGGAGTGTTTTGTCCAATGAACATCATATATCACTAACATAATTAATTGTGTGTGTAATGTATTTGCTTATTACATACTGCATGGAAGGAGAAACAAAACACTGATCATACATGAATTAGAAACTCCAACCGGAAATAGGCTCAAATCTTGCAAACGGTGGGAGATATTGAGAAAATAATCGAAAAAATCTCGTCTTTATGGTACCCTTTGCCGTTTTTTTTTTCCTCTTTACCAGGACGTCTATCACTTGTATGTGTATAGAGACATGTACAGATGTTGTGAAGAATGACAAGGAGATTCATGCTCATATGTAAATGATGCGCTGTGTAGAGAGCGCAGGTTCAGCTAGTTACGACGAAAAATAAAAATGAAGAAGTTGTGTTCACATACATTAAGTAAAAAAGAGAAAAATCTTCGTAAATTCTGTATTATTTTCTAAATCATACTAAACAATTATTACATAATATAATGAGAGGATTTTTTCATTGAAAAGTGAAACTGTTTCTTTTTATATCTGCAAACGATAAAATATGAGACAAAATTTTCGTGATCCAAATAGGAGACGAGAGAAAAAAACACTTTCCGAGATTGAGACGAGACATTACTGTCAAATCACCTTTTCCAAATGGGATAGCCGCTTGTCTGCTTCTGAAATTTTCTCTCATTTGATACTCCATACAAAATGTTTCAATCATATTTAAATTTAGGATTTTTCACTGTATGAAATTCAACATCCGCCACACTAAATTTTAAATAATACCAAAACCAGAGTGTGATTTCTAAGATTTGATAATGGTAAATTTATCGATACATTTATTAATTTTTTCTACATCAATAGGACTACTCGGCCAAATCGTATAATTTTCACGTAGAATTCGCTTTTCAACACCATGGTGTTCCACTTAGCTTCCGCAGTTCTGATTACATGATTAAAAATCGTATATATTACAACTGTTTGAAACACGATCAAACTGGAAGTTTCAATATCGTTCAATAAGTAAGTTAAGAGAAATAAAACTATTTTACTCATTTCTGCTCATGATAAATGTGTGTAAATCTCTATCATACTTAAGTCTTCAGTAGACTAAAAATTAATTACAAACTTTTTCTTTTCCCTTTAGTTGTCCATGTATTGTAATGAAAATAGTTATTACAAGATTTACCTTTATATTATTCTTTCGTCTTTTTCCCATTACACACTAAATACACTCTTCCACACTTTCCAACCAGAACCGTCAGCGAGAATTTATGTAAGTAACTCATCTCGTCCATCTTCAACGTTTTGATGTAATCGTTTGGTTTTCATGAGATCATCCAAAGTCAAGCAGCGCTGTGTCTGGTCGGTACTTGGATGAGGAATATC
Source organism: Thermobia domestica (assembly GCF_964235325.1). NCBI lineage: Eukaryota > Metazoa > Arthropoda > Insecta > Zygentoma > Lepismatidae > Thermobia > Thermobia domestica. Next base: position 214,704,941 of record NC_137462.1, on the reverse strand, counting down.
AGACAATGTTAGAAGTGTGGCGTTTTTTAATGTCACTAGGCCAATTAGAGGATTATTTGCATGAAAGAAGAAGTTATGAAAATCAGGAACAACAACAATGAAACTCATAATCTGTTGATCATATATCTCCGCCTTAAAATTTTTCTCTGTGACAAGCTTCAGCGTTTCAGAGGTCAGCGCCAAAAGTTTACTTTAATAGACCCATATTTTATATATATATCTATATATATATATATAAAATGAACATTCTCAATTTATGTAGAGGGCGCAGTGGCTCAGTGGTAGAGTGGTTCTTGGGGTCAGTGGTTCGATCCCAACTCGCGCCGTGTGAACTTTGAGGTGGACAAACGCCGTGCTCGTGGGTTTTCTCTGGGTTCTCCGTTTTCTCCCACTTTCTTCATGCCACCACTTCATTCATTTCTCATCATTTCCTTTAGCCTAACC